>NW_006399859.1:4347508-4440853 GCF_000299155.1 Elephantulus edwardii
TGTAAAAGTTAGTAAAAATCTTCTATCTCCTCTTCCTTGGCTCTGGTTGTTGGTGCATATATTTGAATGATAGTGGTATTCACTGGACTTCTTTGTATGCGTATAGATATTATCCTGTCACTGACAAGCAGTTCAAATCCATTAGCTGGTCCACAGGAGAAGTGCGGACAATATCCTTCTGTGCCTTTGCCTCTGAGAACCTGCCAAGAGTCAACTACGGGTCGGTTCCAACTTGATGATACACAACAACATCAATCTGGGTGTTAACACAGAAAGTAATGAGTAAGACAAGTAAAGCTCTGATCGCCATAAAGCCGACATTCTACAGTTGCAGAACCGACAGACAAGAAAACATACAGTAAGTCCTATGCAGCTCTGGTGCTTAGGGGTAAGGAATTGTGTTGTCAACACAAAAGCATGTGGTTCAAATCCACCAACTGCTGTGTGGGGAGAATGGTGGTGCCTTTTACTGAGATCCAGAGAAGACTGAGGGAAAAACAGTTTTTAGGTGGGTTCAAGAAATCAAAGTTCTGGTTTGGATGTCATTAATTTGAGACATCAAAATGGAGATAAAAAGATAGGCATTTATACACACACATATAAAAGGCACAAATGTATAATCTGAAAATTATATCACCAAAAATATTTTACAAAAGAAACATTGAAGATTGACTCTTTCACATGAATTTAATAGTCATTCCAACACCTATAATGAAAGATTTCCACATAAGGCTTAGAAAGATTTCACACACACACACACACACACACACACATTATACATAGAGCTGGATGATGATAGATCTGAGAGATGAAGCCAGGAGTCCAAATTCTGAACTCCACACCTACTGCACAGACCACCACACGTGTCTACTCAGTAATATACTGTTCCTTTCTTGGTGCATATCTTGAAGCACCTTGTTTGGGGGGCATAATAGACAAATAAAAATAAAATACTTTTCTGAGATTATCTCTATGGACCAAAAATGATAAAATATTCTTTTTCCTTACCTCTGAATATAGGAAAATTGAATAAACACACTTTTTCATTATAATACTTTCTCTTTTACGGTAACTTTTCAATCTTGAAAGTAATACATGCTCCATTCACCTGGGAGCTCTGGTGGTCTAGTAGCAAGAAGCTGTGCTGCAATCGCAAAGGCACGTGGTTTGAGGTCCCCAGCTGCTCAGTGGAAGAAGGATGGGCAACCAATCTCCTCCTGTGCGATTTAACTGCCTCCGAAAATCCACCCCTGATGGTCAGCTATGGGTTGGCTCTGACTCTACAGTACACAACAATATAAGCTTATTAATAGAAATAAAAAAATACGGAAAGAATAGAGGAAAATCCACAATATTCCTAGCATCATGTTGGGGAAAGTAGAAAGTCATCAATACAGAGGAAGCCTCTCAGTGAGGGAGATGGACAGAGTGACTGCAATAGCGGGCTTGAACTTGGTGGAGGTTATGAGGACGGCACTGGATAGGGCAAGGTTTAGATCTGTCGTTCATGGGGTCACTGTGAGTTGTAGCCCAATATGTGGCACACAGCACACACACACACACACACACACACACACACACACACACACACACGTTGTTGAACTTCCTGTGACTCTTTCAAGGCTACACTTCACTTACTGTTACAGACAGCAAAGGCTGGAGTGTGGGGTTCGGAAATGTGGACTCAGGAAGTCAAGAGGCAAACTAGTGAGTCAGATGGCAAGGAGCCAAGTCACAGAAAACTGTTGATACTAACTCTAATAATGTGTGAAGAACCAGACCAAGTGCTTTGACTATTTCCTTGTTTCATTCTCACATCCAATTTTATTGCTGAAGAAATTGACTTCCACGCTTGGCAAACAGGACTGTGATTTTTTAACCCAGGTGCTCCTGCCCTACTCTGTGGCATCCTTGAGATCTCTGATGTGCCCAAGGCCAATGATACTATAACTGTGTCCACCCACCTTGTGAGGGTCGTCCTCTCTTTCTCTGACGCGTCATCTTTCCCAGCTTGTCTTTTTCCGGGACTAGTCCCTCCTGACCACATGATCAAAGCATGAATTGTGCTAGCTTGCTACGTCTACCTCACTGCAGCTCTGTTCTGAATTGTTTCCATTACATCATTTTGACTTATTGATTCCAAAGGATTAATTGAGTACTTCCTAACTTTCAGGAAGGTCATAATTGTTTTCTAGGTATAAAATAGGGAGTGCTGGTGGCACAGACTTTTGGGTGTTGTGTTGCTAACCTAAGCACTGAGCAAAGTATTGAGGACCAGTAGTGACTAGATCAGTGGCCCTCCTGCTTACATTCGGAGGATGGCCCTCCAGGATGGCTAAATCCAGGGTGTGCTGGCCGCCCTCACTGCCCTGGACCGGCTGCCTCCAGTTCTTCCTGGTCATGCTCTTGCTCATTATGCGCCAGCCGATTTGAGCTCAGAAGTGAAGAACTTAAGGAAAGGAGAAACCCAGTTACAGAGCAGTTCTATTTTATCCTTTAGACCTAACACGGTCTAGCATGTGTTGCCCTGTCATCACCTATTAGCTTAAACCAGTTTCTGGCACGTCAGTTCTTGACTCCTGGCAGCCCCCCGCATGCCAGAGCCGAGCTGTGCTCCACAGGGTTGACAATGGCTGTGTCCTTTTGGAAGTGGACCACCAGCCCTTTCAACCAAGGCACTTCTGGGTAGATGGGAAAGGCCACCCTGTAGGGTATGAGTCGAGCACTTGACTCTTTGCATCACCTTGTTGTTAGGGGCTATGGAGTCAACTATGACTTGCAGTGACCCCATGAGCACCAGATCCGGACCTTGTTCTATCCTGTGTCACTTTACATCTGCTCAATTTCCTATCGGACTTTTCTGAGGCTTTTAACCCGAGGCTTCTAACCCGAGTGCCTGTGGGTGGGAGTATGTTATATGAATACACATCTGTAGGAGAGAGGAAGGTCCCGCTGCTTTTGTAGCTTTCAAAGGAATGTCACCTGGAAAATGTAAAAGTCCACCTCTCCCGCCTCCTTCCCCTTCTGGGAGAGCCCATGCTCCATGCGAGCTGACTCTTTTTCTCCTGGAACAGTCTTGCAGAAAACCAAGACTGAGTGGCGGTTGGCATTTGCTTTGAGAAGTTACGTGAGTCTAGCGTTGGTATTTTTCCAGGCACAGCATAAAATGACATTTAATTCACTCACTTCCACATTGACACAAGTGGGAATGTTCCAATTTCTCAGACTCTGAGAAAGGCAGTGTCCCCCACCAGGCTTCACACAACCCTCTTTCACTTGATTATTATTAGTCTCACCTTGGCCCTAACTCCACACCATGTGTCTACACCGTTTCGCTGAGTATATACTGTCTTTGGCTCTGTAGAGCCAAAGAAAATAACACTGTTCTCTGATAGTCAAAGGCAAGAACAGACTTCCCAAGCAGGTTGTTCACCTGCCAGAATTTCTGCCCACTGGGCTTATTCTCAAACTCCAGGTATCAATCACCATCTCTATGGGGTCGAGAAGTGGAACAGAAAATACCTACAGTCTCCTGTTACTTTATTTTGCTGACAGTATATCCAAGTGGAACATTTAGAATCTAAGGTGTCTGTGATCATTTATTCCTTTGCTAGTTCAACAAATTTGTATCACATCTCTCATGATCCAGACACTTTCTGCTGTTAAGAATCAAAAAGTGAACAAGACAGACATGGTTCCTGCCCTTCCAGAGCTTACAGACGAATCCAGGAAAGAGATATCACAAGTGAATAGTAGTGTATTGAGTGATAAGAAAGAAAAATTATAAAAATAACTAAAAGGCCCTGTACAGAATTAGTGTTGTAACATGAGAAGCAGTTGCCTAATGAAATTACACTATGCTGAAGCTTAAGCAGAAGTTGCTGAGACCACGGACTGTGAAAGGAGAATAGATTAGAATCCATCATAGCTTGTGCAAAGGCCCTGAGGCCAGAAAGAGTACAGCACATTGGAGAAACAGGAAGAAAGCCTGTGTAGCCAGAGTAGAAAGTGCAGCCATAAGTGACTAAAACTTAGCCAGGAGAAGAAACCAGGGGTCTGCAATGACAGAGTTTGTGTGTCATCCCAGATATCTAGGCCCTTCTCTTGAATGCAACGGGAAGTTAAGGAAAGGATCAAAGGGGTATGTCTGTGCATGTGGAATGATTACATGGGATGTTTTAAAAGATCATGAATGAATATTTAAAACAATTGAACTGGGGGAGGGAGAAGGAAGGGTGAGGGGGTAAAAAGGTAATTCTGACCCATGCAGCAAGAATGATCTGGAGATGGACAAGACGGTATAGAAGGGATCCAGTTCTAAGGCTTTTTCAGGACACCAGGAGAGAAGGAGGTGGTTTGGACCAGGGTGGATGTAACCAGCATAACAAGAACTAGATACATCTAAGAATCCATAAGAAACACGATGAGTTAGATGTAAAGGTGAGAAGAGGGCAGGACTTCCTCTAGCCATTAGTTCTGCTTGCCCCTAAGGCAACCATGGGTCCTCAACACCCTTTCCCACCCCAGGAGAGGGCGTCTGAGTGGTCACTTCAACTGGAGCTATAGCATAAATCCAAGTATAAAGCTGAAACAAACCAGTAACTCATGAGGCTCCAGAGACACTGGTCGTTGTTAAGCTCCTTGAATACGCCCCTGCAGGTAGGCTCTGCTGCCTGAGTCTTTGCACTGGCTCCTTCCTGCTCAGATCTGGTTGCCCCTGATCTTCACACAGTCAGCAATCTGCTTCTGCCTGCCCTGAGTGGTCTTTCTACAGTCTCTCACCTAAAGTTACCCTGCTACTCTCTAGCACGTTAAAAGAATAAAAGCCAGTTGTCATCAAGTTGATTCTAATCCATGGTCCTGCCATGTATATCAGAATAGAACTGCACGTGCAGGGGTTTTGATGACTGATATCAAAAGAAGATCACCAGGCCTTTCTTCTGAGGTGCTTCTGGGTAGGCATGAACCTCCAGCTTTGCAGTTAGAGCCCAATGAATGAACCAGCTGCACAACCAAGGGGGTCCTCATGCAACTGTTTCCTTATGTTTTGTTGTGTCTCCTCATTCTCTGGTTCCGCATGAATCCCTTCACACTCAAACTGGCTTCTGTGTAAACACAGGGCACAGGTGAAAACAGTGTTCCAGGAAATAGCTCTTCCACAGGGGCTTCCTTTTCTCTATCCCCCAAAGCAGAAGCAGCAAAGCAATGCCAGCACTGCTGTTCTCCAAACCCTACACTCTGGGGCACAAAGCAACTAGCACTACTTATTCATGTCCATGTTCAGAAGGGCCCACAACTAAATGTAGCTGATTTGTTACTCTTTCCCCTCCTTCCCTATTTTTTCCTCTTCTTCTCTATGGTGCTCAGGGCCAAAGACAGCTGCATCTCTAGTTCATAACTGGTTATTTTTAACCCAGGATATTGGTCAGGGGGGTGGTTCTTTCAGCTAAATTCCTTCTCAGATTAAGGGTCTAGATTCTTTTTTCTTGTCCTTCTCATTTTGTGTGTGTGTGTGTGTGTGTGTGTGTGTGTGTGTGTGTGTGTTTCCTTGAAAGATTTTTTTAAAATTTATTTATTTATTTTTCATTTCAATGAACATTCTACAGAGATTTTGGAATTCCATTCATTCATTGTTGCACCCTTCCCCCAGCCCCCCACCACCCCCTGTTTGCTCCTCTCCTTCAAAAGAAAAAGAAAAACTCCCTCATTGGTACGCAATCCCCCACACACATCCCCCAACCACACCCCCAACCCCAAATATAATCCACTCTGCAACCCTCATTCCGTACTCTTACAATAAACATAATGCCCTAAAATATAATACTTTTAAACTACTCTCTCCCCAATAGACTTCAATTCTGTAAACATATTTCATCCAGTTTTTCTCAGTCTTAACCCCACCCCGATGTCAGCCTCATTCTACAACAGTGGCACCATATAGCATTTGTCCCTTTGTGACTGAGATACCTCACTCAGCATAATGTCCTCCAGGGTCACCCATTTTGAATAATATTGCATGTGTTCCTTGTTTTTCAATGCAGCATAATATTCCATTGTACAAATAAACCACAGCTTCTCTACCCATTCGTTTGTTGATGGGCATTTAGGTTGTTTCCAACTCCTTGCTATTGTATTGTATTGTATTGTATTGTATTGTATTGTATTGTATTGTATTTTTTGAAAAACACTCTTTTTATAACATGAAAATGGAGACTGCATTCTGTAGAAGAGAAGGAAACAGGACATGGTGGTACCCAGTCAGGCTGCCCCAGAGTCCACCAAAGCACAAGCCAGTGCTTAGTCACCAACGAGCGTTCAGTTCACTAGAATTTGTGAGTCAGTGGTTGTTTATCATGAGTCTTCAATTTCCCTTCAACACACCTTCTGCCTCCCCTGTAGCCAAGAGGAAAATATCTAAGAACTGAGGTGTCAACTGTCCAATAACTATTCCAACTGAAACCATCATATAGTGATGGTGGAATAACATGAACGGTTCTTTTGTAAGCTTGCCACCTTATCCCAGGGGAAGGGGCTGGGACCAGCGCAAACAGGTGGGTTGCTGTAGATGTCTCTCTTCATCACATGTACTGAGAATACTGTTGCAATGAATTAAAACCAAATTCTGTTCAAAACCTTTAATCTATACCTGAATCTCTTCATGGGGAATATTTCTTCTTAGAAATTCCCTTTCAGGAAATATAGGTATAACACCTAGCAATTCCACTCCTGGGCATAAAACATCAGTTACCAGAGGCAATCCCAATATGTATCAGGGTAACTGTACCCCACGGGATATCTAACAGCAGTGGCCCGAGGTGCTGCAGGGTAAATTAGAACGACTAACTTTCAGCTAATAGCTGAAATCTCAACCATTTGCACCACCTAGTGACTTCTACTTCCAGGCATAGTCAAGAGAATCAAAAGCATTATATTCACAAAGAAGACTTATACATAGATGTTTATAATGGTCAGAATGTGGAAACAACCAATTTTCCATCAGCCAATGAATAAAAAAAAATTGGAATATCCACACATTGGAATACTAGCCAGCCATCAAAAAGAATGTTGTATTTCATTGTAACATTATTTACAATAGTAAAAAAAAAGAGAAACAACCTAAGTGTCTATCAACAGATAGACTAACTGTAGCATATATATGCAATAGGATACTATACAGACATGAAAAACAATAATGCATTCTTAAAATTTACTGTAATATGGATTAATCTGGAGTACATTATGCTAAGCAAAATAAGTCAATCACAAAAGAACAAAGGCTATACAACCACACTATTATAAAAATACATGAATAGGTGTGTATGTGTATATATATATATTTACTCTTATTCATTGCCATTGACTTGGAATCAACTCATGGTTGCCTCTCTAACAGGTGTTCAATGCACAGGAGGTGACTGTCCATTTCTCTTCCTCGGAACCACTGGTAGAATCAAACCACCAGAGAGGTATGGTAGAAGGAGAACTGATGCCTTTGAGCTTTGGTGCAGGAGTAGAGTATTGAATACACCATGGACTGCTAGGAGAATAAACAAGTTCATTCTGGAGAGGGTGAGACCAGGCTGCTTCTTGGAGGCAAGGATTCTGAAGCTTTGTCTAACACACTAACACACTTTGGACATGTTGCAAGGAAAAGGCCCATCCTTGGAGAGGGACGTCATGCTTAGGAGGTTGGAGGGACAGTGCAGGAGAGGAAGACCCTCGATGAAATGGATTGATTGAGTGACTGGGGTAATGGAGGGTAGGTGTGTCAGAGACAATAAGATTGGCAAGGGATAGAGCAGGGTTTAGGGCCATTGTACAAAGGGTTGCTATGAGTCACAGGTGACTCAATGGCAAGTGCACGCGCACGTGTGTGTGTGTGTGTGTGTGTGTGTACACCTTTTAATGGTTACCAGAGATAATAGAGAGAGGAAAGAAAAAGTTTTCTAGATAGTAGACACTTGTTATAGTGATGGGTAAGGCAATATTGAGCCAGGGTGAAGTTGGCACAATTTGATCAAAGTAAAAACTGACACAAAGAATTATACAAGAATACTAGACAAGTTTGGTAAAAGCCACAAACACACAATTTTACAAGAGTAGTAACAAACAAAAACAAGTGTGTGGTTATATAGGTAAATATGTGTGCCTATATATGTATAAGGGACTCTGATGGCTTAATGGAAAGAAGTGACACTGCCAACTCAAAAGCACACAGTTCGAATCTACCAGCTGCTTTGTGGGATATAAATGGGCAATCTCCTTCCATGCAATGAACTGTCTTTGAAAACCCATGGGGGTGGGGGGTGGTCTGACTTGACAGTCATAACAAAACCATATATGTATAAGTAAGCACATATGAATAAATAGATATGTACGTGTGTGTTTCTGGAGGCAATTTTTATACACGGTTTTGAGTGATGCACATATTTCTATATAAAAAACAGAGGGTACTACTATAGAAATTTCCTAGACATACTCCAACACCTCTTAGGATTGAGTTACTGGCTTTGAGAGCCCAAGACTATAATCTTGCGATAATTGAAACAATTGGCATACCAGAACTCATAATGTTCTATTATACACCCTACTCTATGGAGTTGCATCTGAGATCTTAAAAGCTTACAAATAGAGAAGATACAACCATTAGTCTCTCTGCTTTTGGAATAAAAGAGAAAGACGTGAACTGAGAGTTAATGGTAACACTAGTGGACAGGACTAGTGGTTGTTGGCAGGTGCTGTTGACTTAGCTTTGACTACTAGTGACCCTGTGTACAACAGAACTGACACTGCCCAGTCTGGTGCAGCCCCCACAATCCCTGCTGCACTGAGTCCACGGCTGTAGCCACTGTGTCACCCCATCCCATTGAGGCTCTTCTTTTTCACTGACCCTCTAATTTACCAAGCTTGGTATTCTTCTCCAGTGACTGGCTCCTCCTAATAATAGGCCACCCCTTGCTTCTAAGGAACACTCTAGCTCTGCTTCTTCCAAGAGCAATTTGTCTGTTCTTTTGGCAGCCCATGGGATATTTAATATTCTTTGCCAACACCACAATTCAAAGCCATCAATTCTTCTTCAGTTCCCTTTAGTCACTGTCCAACTTTCATATGCACGAGGCAATTGAAAATCGCACAGCTTGGGTCAGGCACACTTTAGTCCTCAAATAGTCCATGCAAACCATGTCCTCACCTCACCTGGCTTGAGAAGAACTGGATGGTGTCTGGCTACCACCCTGATCATTCTGTCAGGGATAGGATGCATATTTCTGGATAGAGTGAGAGGGGAAATGTAGAACAAAACACCAGTTCTTCCAAAAGGCCAGATTTCCTGAACTGGCAGAAACAGGAGGAGCCCTAGAGTTTATCATCCCGGATAACTTGGAATTTATAACCCCTACAAGTCAAAAGACAGTGGCTCCTAAACAACATCAGCCACATGCGCTATACCTCCCTAAGCAACTAAGCACCTAAATGAGCCTGATCAGCCAACATTTATCCTGGATGAAAGAGAGGATGATGGGAGGCAAGGGGGTTAAGGAAGCTAGATAAACTGGAACAGAACAACCAGAACAGAATTAATGAGAATACTGGTAAGTTGTGAGAAGTGTGGTCAATGTCACTGAGTAAATGGAATCATTACTACTAAATGAGAATTCCTATTGCTATGTATATTTTTTTTCTAAAATCACAATGTTGTTGTTGCTGTTATGTACCATTGAGTCAGAACCAACCTGTAGTTGACCCTCCTGTGGGTTTTCATAGGCAGTAAATGACACCAGAGGAGACTGTCCCAGCTTTCTCCTGTGGAGCAGCTAGTAGATTCGAACCATGGGGCTTTGGGGTGGCAGCACAACTTTTTAACACTAAGCAACCAGAGCTCCCTAAAATCAAAATAAGATACTGAAAAGAAAAAGAAATGAAAGTGCTGGTACATGCTACAGCAGAAATAAGTTTGTAAACATGCTACATTAAAGGAGCCAGACACAAAAGATTGCATATTGTATGAGTGCATTAATACCAGTTCTGAGCGGGTCTGAAAAGCAAGGATGGTGATACTTCATCTCTCATTCTTCGGGCAGTAATCAGAAGGGGCCAATCTCTTAAAGTCCTTAAATGGCTTTATGCTTGGAGTATCAGGAAGGTCATTAAGAAAGAGGAAGACACTGTACACCAATGTTCATAGCTGTGTTATTCACAATCACAAGAACATGGAACAGCCCAGATGTCCAACCACAAACGAATGGATTGAGAAATTATGGTACATTCACATAATGGAATATTACGCAGCACAAGAGCAATGATTTTCTAAATTATTACCAAACTTGGGAGGGACAGGAGAGCATTATGCTGAGTGAACTAACTCAGTCTCACAAGGACAAATACTGTATAAAACCATTATTGAAGAATGAGTATGAGGATCCAAGTGGAGGGGCGGGGGTGGAAGCAGAGGGATGCGGATATGCGGGGTGGGGGAGTTAATAATAGAGTTGTACAATTTGATGGGTGGGGGAGTGAGGGAAATTGGAAGAATCTATTCTGGAAAACAATGTATTTGAATTTTGTAAATAAACTGGCATAATAAAAAAAAGGATAGAGGAAGACAATAAGATGGACTGGACTGACACAATGACTACAGCAGTGAGTGTAAACACAGGAGAGCTGCTGAAGATGGTAGAGGACTGGGCGGGTTCACTCTGCTGATCATAGGGCTGCTATGCATCAGAGTTGACTGGATGGCATCTAACAACAACAACATTAATATGAAATGGTAGGAACAGATAAATCACAGAGACAGAAAGTAGATTAGTGGATGCCAAGGGCTGGGGCTAGGAGGAATTGAGAGTGACAGTTAGTAGGCGTGTGTTTTTCTTGTGAGGTGATGGTGATGTTCTGAAGTAGACCATGGTGATAGTTCCAACAGCAATGAAATACCTAAAACCCAGAGTGTAGGGAGATGTGCTGCTAACCCATGGATCTCACCTCGCTGGTGGTTCAAATTTCCCAGCGGCTCTGAGGGGGAAAGGTGGTTAATCTCCTCCATTTGTGATTTATAAGAACTCTGGTGGCCTAGTGGCAAGAAGTTGCACTGCAATCCTAGAGGTACACGGTTTGAATCACCAGAAGCTCTGTGGGAGAAGGAGAGGCAATCGCCTCCTGTACCAGTCAGATCCAATTTGATGGTACACACGCAAAAAATAATAAAAAACAAAAAACCCCCAACACCTGGTGGAGAGTCAGCTAGGAGGAACGGGTTGTGACTTGACACCAATGAGTTAGTGAGAGAGTGACTAAACTGTGTGTGCTTTAAAATATTGCCTTTTATTTAGGAAATGAATGTAAAAAAAGGTATGGACAACTTTCCTTGAGGAGTTAATAAAAATCCATTTTAAGGGACTGCATTGAGGGCTGAACGCAAGACAAGATCTGCGGCATTTGTAGGCCAGCTTGCCATCACTGTGCATTTCCACACTCTTGGCATCACTGCTCACTTGTGTCTTCTGCATCTGTGCCCCCGTATGGTAATAGCAGCGGCCCTGTGTGAATACTTAAAATGCGAGGAGTGCCGTATGCATGATCTTTTACGCAAAAATGTTAAGTAAAAAACAACAGCAGAAAATGCAGATCAGAAAGCAGAAGGATCAGAGAGGTTAAGTGACTTGCCCAAGATCACACGGTTAGTGAGGACCAGAGGTGGGAGCCTGCCGGGGCTTGGGGTCACACTCTTCTTTGCAGTCAGCGATTCTGCAGCTTATTCTGTTTACTAGGTCTGAAGAAGTGTACTCTTTTGTTTCTTGTGGTTATTTTTTCCCCACAAAAAAGGGTTTAAAAATTCTTTTTATGACATTAAATTAAAATCACACTTAAGACTTAGTCTCTTTTATTAGTTCAAATTTTGGGCAAGACTGTCACCAAGGAGTCTTCCAGATCTAAAGTTCTATGACTACACGATGATTAACCAAACAGAAGTATTTCCTTCGTCTCAAGAGGTTGAAAATAGAATCTTATTAGGATCTTTAGAACACAATTGATAATTCTCTGTAGACAGTAAGGCCTTAAAAACTCCTCAGAGGATTAATTAGTTAGATAAACAGTCCTGGGAATGTGGGCCCAGAAAACTGCTCAGCTTCCCAGGTGAGGCTACTTAAATGGTAGTTACCAGCCAAGCCAATCCCATTATGTATCAGAGTAAGACTGGCCTTCAGTATGAGTTACATCTTAACATCAAGAAAACAATATTTCTCATCACTGGACCAATGGAGAGAAGACTGAAGTTGTCAGCAATTGCAGTCAAAAAATCAAAAGATGTGCTGCACCGGGGAAATCTGCTGTTAAGGACCCCTCCAAAGTGCTAAAGAGCAAGGATGTCAGTTTAAAGACTAAGATGCACCAGATTCAAGCTGTAGCATCTCCAATTGTTTCCTATGTACCTGAAAATTGAACAGTGACTAAAGATGACAGAAGAATTGTGCCTCTGAATTTTGGCTTTGGTAAAAAGACTTGAATATGCAACAGACTACCAAATGAACAAATAAATCCGTCTTTAAGAAAGTGCAACCAAGGGAACTCTGGTGGCCTAGTGACAAGAAGCTGCACTGCAATCTCAGAGATGCGCAGTTTGAACCCATCAGATGCTCTGCTGGAGAAGGAGGGACAATCTCCTCCTGAACCAGTCAGATCTGATTTGATGGTGCACACACATACAAAATAATAAAATAATTTTTTTTTTAAAGTGCAAGCAGAATATTCTGTAGAGGCATGGATGGGGAAATTCTGTCTCAGTTACTTTGGGCATGCTTTCAGAAGGAATCACTCCCTAGAGAGAGACATCATGCAGGGAAAATTAAACAGTTGGGGAAAGAGGAAGACCCTCCACGAGGCAGACTGGCACAGTGACTACCACGGGCTTGGGCACAACAGAGACGATGAGGATGGCACACGATAGGGCGAGCTTCAGATGCGTTGTTCATAGAGTCACTGTGAGTTATCAAAGACTTGAGGGCCCCTCACAACACCACCACCTCCCCTCAACACCGGTGACCTGGCAGCACATACAGCCCGTCCCTGAGAAATCAGCAGTGGGAGGAATGAGTTCCACAGCTGGCACTGCCTTTTTACAATGGCTTCAGATTGGTTTTTTTACCACAGCCCAACTGCATCCCATCCTCATCATTGCAGGCCACCTTGTCCCTAGAATGTTCTCTGCGCTCCAGCACCTCTGACTCATTGCTATTCCTTACAGGCCTCTGCAGCCCCTCCTCAGGAAACTCGTCCTCACACTTATTTCAAGAATCCCTCTTCTCAACCAGACATGTCTCCACTCAAAACACCTCTCCACAGAAAGGCCATATCTGACCCCATAACATTCTGTCACTTTAGTCCAATTTTATAATTTTCATCACACCTGCCATTATTTCAAGTTTTTAGGATATACATTCCATGGCCTCTGACCCTCCTAGTTCCCCGAAGCAGGAAGCCCTCTTTCTTGTTCACGCAAAGAGAACAATAGCTATTCAAGGAAGAGGATGAGCAAACTCTCTAAATCTCACATTTTTTTCATCTATGAAGTAGGAGTGATAGTATTTATGTCACAAGGTTGATAGAAAACTAACTTGTCAAAACCTAAGTCCTAATAACTTGAAATTGTTATGATTACTGTGATATTGAGAAAGGCAGTGTAGAATGAGAGTTAAGTTTCTAGGCTTCTAGTCTGACTGTGACCTTCGCAATGCATTAGATGGTGAACTTCAGCAAATTCCTTACCTTGCCTAAGCTACAATTCCTCATTTGCCATCTATAAAATAGAGATAATAAGGGGAACTCTGGTGGCCTAGTAGAAAGAAGCTGTACTGCAATCCCAAAGGTACACGGTTCGAATCCACCAGATGCTCTGCCGGAGAAGGAGGGACAATTTCCTCCTGTACCAGTCAGATTTGATTTGACGGTACATGCACAAAAAAATAATAAAATAAAATTAAAAAAATAGAGATAATAGTAATAATCCTTTGGGATTATTATACTGATCAAATAAAAGAATCCATGGAAAATATTCAGCACAATACATATATGGGACAACTTAGGACCAGACATATAACAAAATATTTTTCATTTTATCCTCCCAATACACAACTTCCAAGGCACTTTTACACACATGCTCACAATTCATGCTTCCAAAATCATATGACAGGAAAAATCACACTATTCTATCTCTTTTCTGTTGAGTCAGAACCAGCTCCTGGTTGATCCTCTGCTGGTTTCCCAAGTCTGCAAATTGCACAGGAGGAAAGCACCCATCTTTCTCCTAAGAACCGACTGGTGGATTCAAACTCCCAGAGCTGCATGGCCTTTGGATTAGCGGCACAGTACCTGACAGACTATGACACCAGACAGAGCTCCCTACTCTATTCTAGAGCTCATAAAAACAAGGCTCAGAGAGGTCAAGCCCTGTGCCTGTGGTCACACAGCTAGTCAGAGGGAAAAGAGGAAAGGCTCTCCGGGAGCATACTAACTTCTTTTCACATTTCATGCTTGTTGCCTCCCCCTAGCTACAGCCCCAGAATCTGAAGATATCTCATAAGACCCAGCATGGAGAAATCATGCCATGCTGCCCAAGTATTTTTGTTAAAAAATAGAAAAAGCCCTTGGTCTTTACAAAAAGATGTCCTAGTAATGAAAGGATTAAACATTTGAGTAATTTAAAGAGTCAGTTGTTCGAAAACACCAGAGGAGAGATTGGGTGGGAAGATTGTGTGGAGATGTGCTCACATAAAGTTACAGCCTAGTGACTGCTCTGAAAAGGATCACTGCAGAAGGTCCTGGGTAGAGTGGGTGGAAATGTGGAAGAAAACTCTCAAACATTAATGGCCAGGCTTCCTGATCCAATAGGAATCGGTAGAACTCTCAATGTTATGAACCTTAGCCACCCTTCAAATTGGAACAAAACACACAGATAGGCCTATACGGTGAACAATAAGACCAAGAAGGCACTCATTCCTCAGACTGCCCAATCATGTAAGGGCAAAAGGGCAGTATTTGTCCAAAGAGAGGTCATCCAGAAGGCAGGAAGGAGTAGGAGAGAAGGGTTAATGGAAAGAAGAACCACAGAGAGGGAATGGGAAGAGTGCAATCACATTATGGGTATTATAGTAAATATTCTAAAAGAACATGTGTGAATGGATGAAGGGAAGGCCAATTTGACTTGCAAACTTTCACTGACAACACAAGAAAATAGTTATAGCCTACTAAATCCCATAGAGCAGCTCTATTCTGTCATATAGGGCCACTAGGAGTTGGAGTTGACTGGCAGGCACACGACTTTTACAACAGGCCTGAACACACTCAAAGGAGGCCAATTGTGTCTCTCCCTAACCCTCTTCCTTGTAGGCCAGCCAAGGGTTTGGCAAAGTCACAAAGGCAGATGGAGCCGGTGGCTTCCACCACTAAACAGATCCAGAGTTCTGGTACTTGTTCAGCTTCAAAACTCCAACAAAGCCCAGTATTTTGGGGGATAGGTCAAAGCAGGACGCTGAAGCAGCTTGTCAATCATTACCAGGCGGCCCAGGAAACTCCAAGTCAGGGGTCCCTGAGGAGGACCAGACTGGCCCCTTGTCCAGCCTGTCCCCTGAGACATTTGCAAAGGTGCAGTTGTTCTTAGCCCAGGGGCCATTCAGGAAGGTGGTCTCTGTGCACAGAGCCTGAGAAATCGAGGAGTCAATGCAAATGAAACAAATGACATTCACCAAAAAGGAGCTGCCGTAGCAGCCAGTCTTCTCAGCTCCCAAGGAGAGCAGATTTGTTGTGACTAATGCATCAGCCTTTAAATAGTTTCACGCAGCATACCGATTAGCCCAAGGCATGACAGAGGCAAGTGCACTGTTTCCAAGAAGAAAAGGATGCCACCCTCAGAAAACGCTAACCTGCTGACAAGAAACCCACCATGTGAAGTCTTTAACAGAGTCACGAGACAGAAAATGTCATGGAGAGACAGAAATAGCACTGGGGCATTTTTGGTTGGATCTGTTGCTTTCCTCAAGAAACTTTCACACTTGCCCTTTGCCCATGGTCCACATTTCTTGTGATGGTCTTGAAGATTCATCATGAATGGGTCCCAGCCAACATGTTTAGCCTCTCTCCTATAAAGTCAAAGAAGGCAATCTCTTCACACCCCATGAATGGGAGATAGATAGCTTATTTAATTTTTTTAAAAAGGATAGTATGACAGAATTCAAGTATCTCCTCTGCCATTTTGGCTGTTGTGTGACTTTGGTCAAATGAATTCACTTCTGTTTTCAGCTCTCTAATCTCAAAAACAGGTAGCTTTGATGACATAGTGGTAAGGAGCTTCACGGCCATACAGTTCAATTCTACCAGCTGCTTCAATGGGGAAAAGATGGGCAATCAACTCCTATGTGATTTTCTGTCTCTGAAAACTCTCTGGAGGGACAGCAATGAGTCAGTTAAATGGTAAATACAGCAGCAGTCTCAAAAATGGTGTCCCTGGGTAACTGGTTAATATGTCTGGCCGCTGAATGAAAGGTTAGAGGCCTGGATCCACCTATAAGCACCTTGGAAGAGAGTCAGTTCAATGGTATTTGGTTTTGATCTCTTAAATGAAGAGAACAAAAGGGTTGCTGTGGTGCTTAGGTAATAAAATATGTAGGAACCAAGAGGGAGATTATTTCAGCCACCAGAACTTCTTTTGGGGATTGTATTATGTTTATATGGAAAATAGAATTCAATAAACCAACTTGCAGAGGAACGGATCTCAACAGCTAGGATTAAGAAATTGAAGGGGAGGGGAGCTCTGGTGGCCTAGTGGCAAGAAGCTGCAACTACAATCCCAGAGGTGCATGGTTCGAATCCACCAGATGCTCTGCCGGGGAAGGAGGGGCAATCTCCTCCTGTACCAGTCAGATCTGATTTGATGGTACACACACAAAAATAATAAAATAAAATAAAAAAAAAGAAATTGAAGGGGTTGTGCTGATGAACATGATGAATTTGTCATGTATACAATTCAAAGGAGCATTGCTAGGACAGTACTTCACTGTCCTCTTTACTTGCTTTGGACAGCATGGGGGATCTGTCATTTGAGGAGGACATCAGGTTTGGTGAAGCGAAGGGCCACTGGGGGCAAGAAAACCCTCAGTGAGATGGACTGACACACAGCTGCACAAATGGACTTGAACTTGCCAAAGATCATGAGGATGTTGCAGGACTGGACAACGTTTTGTCCTGTTGTATATAAGGTGATCATGGGTTAAGGTTCAACTTCATGGCAGTGAACAATAACATTGCTGGGTAGAGCTGAACTGCTTTCCCTAACAAAATATGAAGAACAGAAAGTTCATGGAAAAACATCTATACCATGATGGGACCAAGTAGAACTTCTAGAGAAAACATACTGACAGTAATTTATACTGTTAGTGGTGAAGTGTAGAACTTAAGTTCATTCTTGTCTCTCCCACAAAATACCCAGTAAAGGTGAATATGGGTATCGATTTCTGATCACAGACTCATCTCCATGAGTTTTAGAGCAGCATTAATTTGGAGGGTGAGTTGCCACAGATTAAACATGAGCGAGTCCACATAGACACATAACTAAAGAACCAGGACCTGAGCGACATCTGGTTTACCCATACATGCAAGTATGTAGACTATGGTAGGTACTTCATAAATGTTAACAGATAAAAGCTTGCTTTCGATTTAGTCCTCAATACACTGACCAAGCCTTGGTCCTGTCTAGGCTAGGGATGACTTCCCCCTGGCTTCCACACCTTTCTGTACCCAAATCTCCCCATCTTTCAAGAATCAGGGCAAACCTTGCCTCCTGTATGAAGGCTCCATCCATCTTCCCAGGCAGAAAGGCACAAGCTTCTGTACTTGTTGCTGACTGTAGCTTGTGTTCCCATGTAAGAGGTATTATATTCCTGGTGGAATTAGGGTAAATCAATATAAAAGAAAACAAAAGATCATAAAGGGCAGACAACGGATCATCAACTCAGAACAAAGGGAAAGACGCAGAAAAGGAGAGGGAGAGAGAGGCTGGGAGGAGAGAGCACTGCACGCTCATGAGGCTATCTGTGGTCACTGACTCCTGGGGCGGGTGAGAGGGTTAGAAGGGGAAGAGAGAGCTCTAGCAAGCCCTTTTGTGAAGCTGAAATTCAAACATTTACCTGACTTTTGAATGTCACTCTGAAACACAGTGAAAATAATCCCTAAGCTGGTGACATGGTTTCCTGGACACTCTCTATTGCCATGTGGGCATAAATTACCAAATCTCCATCCAATCAAGCCTTCTCCCACCCTTCCTCAGAGTCAATAACTACTCCTACTTCTGGCACTGGCAGTCATCTCGAAGCTGGAACAGCTAAAATGCTCAGAACCATCCATCGTAGGCTCTGTAAGCGCGATCTCCATGGGCCCGGGAGGAGGAAGTGACTCCATTGTTGCATTGAATTGAGGAGGTCAGGAGATACCAGGAACTGGCCCCACCTTCGCAGCTTGCCTTTCAGCACCACCAATCCTGGAGCCAGGACAACTGGCTGCTGGGAGCCTGGAGAAGTTCGTTTGGAGGAAGTGCAATCAGGGTGATCCTCAGAGACAAGAAGGTGAAAGACTGTGAGGATGGTGCTGATGGGGCAAGGTTTAGATCTGCTGTTCAAGGGTCCTAGTCAACTCAATGGCACTTAACAACAACCCCAATCAAAGGCAAACCCTACAAAGAAATGCATAGCAAAGGCAAACAGAATGATCAATGCCCCATATGACAATCCTTACCAGCACGCAAGAAGTCCCTGTTGGTGCAAAACGGTTAAGTGTTCAAATAAGTGCTAGACTACTAGCCAAAAAAGTAGCATGTTCAAACCATGCAGAGGCACCACAGAAGATAAGCCTGGTGATCTGCTTCCGAAAGGTCACAGCCTTCAACAAACACTTTCTAGACCTTTCCTGCTCCACACGTAGAACAATAACCAGTGCACAGATGAGGCAGGAAGGGAGGTGAGCTATTGACATCAGGCAGCACCCTACTTCATGAGACTGAAAACTGAATTTGCAAAGCAGAATTCTTTGTGCCTCCAATATCCTCGTTAGAAACCCTTTGAAGGGCATCAGACTATAATTTTCAAGAGTCAAGAACAAAGCTCTGTCTAGCCTTTCACTTCCAGGGCCCATCAGTGGGAACAAAGGCTGTGACAGGGTTCCCTGAGAACCACAGACACAAAGCAGGCCTCCCCACAGAAGACGGGCAGCTCGGACAGATTCTGTAGATTGTGTGCTTTCATTCCAGAAAGGCCGTCAACTCGCTGGGATTTCTTCTCCGGGAAACCAATGAATAGCAAAGCCAAACACTGTGATCCCAAAAATTGCTTTCACTAGCTATTATGGGTTGGAACTCAATTTTCCTCTTAAATGAGTCGTTTTCCCAAGCAGCGCTTCTAAGTCATGGCAAGAAGGTAACATAACCGCATTTCCATCTTGATAATCCCTGTTTCTAACATTTTGGGGTCAGATATTGTTCCCATAAGGAGCTTAATTCAGATGTCTTGACATCAGGAGAAAGAGAGGAGGAAGTCGGGGGACATATTTCACTCTGACTGGCGCTAAACTCTGACAGGTGCGCTTAATTACCGGCTGCCTCCAGCACCTAATCAACCAGCTCGTGGCAGAATGAATAAAGTCATATGAAAATGCAGTGACATTTTAGTCAAAATGGGATCCAAGCAGCAGCAAGCAGTGACGGGAGCGATGAACCAGAGACTTGAGGAGGTGAGGGCAAACCTGTGACGAGACAGGCTCCGTCTTCCCCATACCCGGGCCTCCCACCTTCATGGGGCCCCACAGGTGGGAGGCTGGTGAAGCCAGGTCACTGTATTAGCTGCATTAACTGTCTAGGAGCCATTACCAACACGTGCTTCTAAGCATATTAAAATAAACTGCAACTCAATCATTGTCCAACTCTCAGCGTGGTGCTCAGCTCTTAAAATAAAAAGTCCATTTGAAATGCAAAGAGCATCTTGCAGCAAATCTCTAATCTGTTGGTATAACGAGTGTGCCATTGCTCTTCAGTTGGAACCGATTCATAGCTGACCCTCCGTTGGGTCTCTGAGGCTGTGAATCCCATGGAAGGAGATTCTCCGTCTTTCTTCCATGGAGTTGTTGGTGGATTTGAACCACCAGACAGGCATAGCCTTAGGGTTAGCACCACAACCTCCTATGGATTACACACCAGAGCTATAAGAAAGCCCAGTGAACTGGCTGACAGTTGGAAGTACGGGGGTTCAATCCCAACTCTTGCCTCTGAGGCGTCTTGCGATTTGGCCAAGTTCTCCTCCATCTCTGTCTATCAGTAACCTTCACCCCACACCCCCATCTTTGTCTCTCAGCCCCATGAGTGTTGTGGATTGTATTGTGCAGTCACCCCTTCCTCATCCCCCCAACTGCTATGTTAATGCCTAATCCCTGTAGCTGTGATATGACCCTGTAGGTTTTCCTTAGTTATGTTAACGAGATTCTGCTAAATTCTGGAAAGGCATAATGTTTAAGCTCTTGGCAGCTAGCTCAAAGGTTGGTGGGTCAAATTCATCAGCAGCTCCATGGAAGAAACATTACAACAGCCCACAAACTCACACCATTTAATCGATTCTGATCCTTAGCCACCCGCCATTGAGGTTCTGAGGCTGTAAATCTTTATAGGAGGAAACTGTCCATTTTCCTTCTGAGGAGCATATGGTGGACTTGAACTGCTGACTTTTCAGTTAACATACAATGCATAACGTGCTTTGTTACCAGAGCTTCTTGGGAACACCATGGAACAATTATCTGTCCTATAAGGTTGCTATAAGTTAAAACTGATGTGACAGCAACAGGTTCAGGTATAGAAGGAAGGTGGGTCCTCACCTAATCTCTTCTGGGTGGTGCCTTACATAACCACACAATAGAGACTATAGAGTAAGAGTAGCATATATAAACCAGAGGCAAAGAAAAGCCAAGATTACAGAAGCTGAAAGAAACAGGCTCTTTGTCCAAAAGTGATGGAGACACCACTGAACCTAAAATTGCCAATGCCCCAAATTCAGATTTGGAGCCTCGCCCACCTGAGAGCTTTGCTCCCAGCTGCCTGCATTCTCCTCTCCCATCCTGCTCCTCCTTGGCTCATACCTGTCTGTGGAAGTAGTGCCCCAGCCTCCAGGGAGTGTTAATCTCCTCCTGTGCGATTAATTGCCTCTGAAAACCTGCTGGAGGGTCAGCTCTGGTTAGCTTCCAACTCAAGGGTACACAACAACAACATGCGCTCTGAAAAAGCATTTTACCTGCATCAGCACATTTCATACTCTCTCCAGTGGTTATCATCTCATTAGGGTCTTCCTTCCTTTCGATGACCATCCACTCTTCCAAGCATGGCTGGCCCCTCTTGATAGCAAGCCCAGAGCACCTGAGTCAGACTTAAACTACTCTTGTTTCTAAGGAGCTCAGCAAGGTGGTCTGGTGACTGCAACAGTGGGCTTTAACACAGCAGAGACTGTGACGATGGTACAGGACTGGACAGGGATTCTGTCAGACATGGGATCACTCCAAGTCAGAACTGGTTTGACGGCACCTAACACCCCCACCACAATATTTATTCAGTCATTCTACAATTATTTAATCAACACTTACTCTGTGCCAGACACCATGCTAGGCCAGGCATACGGTGCAGAGCAAGGCAGGCATGCTTCCTGAAGCCTGTGGTGGAAGTGTTGCTATATTCCATTTGTTCATGATATTCAGTGCCATTGAGCTGGTTGAAAACTCATGGTGACCTTGTGCACAATGAGTTAGATCATTGTGACTCCTATGGTTTTCATAAACGTAGATTGCCAGGCCTTTCTTCCTAGTCTTAATCTGGAAGCACTGCTGAAACCTGTTCCTCCCTATAGTCACACACATGTCTACACTGACAGGTGGTAGCTGTGTTAGGACTGGTCAGGTTCCAACCACCACCACCTGCATACCCAGTTGATATGAGAAAACTAAGACCCCCAAAAGGTTAACCATTGGAAGATAGCAGGGTAGAATTTCAAACCTAAATCTGTCTGATATGAAAGCATCAGTGGTTATGCTCAAGCTGGCCAGTACATTTCTTCTTCTCAGTACTAAACTCCTTGATAAAGGTTGAGCCTCTCTGGAGGTTCACCCATGGGTCCTTGGGAGAAAGATACGCAATCTCCTCTTGTGTGATTTACAGACTTCGAAATTCACTGGAGGGTCAGCCAAGAGTCAGTTCCAACTCAACAGTGAATGAATGGGTGAATGGAACTCCTGGCAGTGCAATCCAACTCTCTTATGCTTTAAGGTCTTTCTAGAAGATGCTCAATGAGTAAGATTAGCGTACCTGAACTCTGTAGTCTGGACTCCCCTGACCTGTAAGGGCCAACAGCTCTCACCATCTCCTGGGGCTGATCCTGGGGCACATTGCAGGCGTGTGCGTGAAAGGGTCACTTAATAAGCTGGGGCACTGGATGCAACTTGGGGTGATGTGCTTCCAGGGAAATCCAATCTCCCTGGCTTCTCCATCCCACTGGTCAGCACTGCCCATGGCCCCAGCACTCCCTCCTCAGGCTGTCCCCACAAAGCCTCCAGAAGGTCTCATTACATGCCCCGCACATCCCCAGTGCCAAGCTCAACTGCTTCTTCACTCAGCTTTCCTGTTTCTCGTGCAATCTTCTGTCCTGTCCTGCCCAACTCCCCCATTACCCACCCCCCCCCAGTTAGTGGGTCCAGTGGCCCTTAAGGCTGGATTCTAGGCCCTTCCTCTCCTCTACCTGGGCTCTCCAGGTGGGATCCCTGTCAGGAGGGAAAGCTACACTGGTTTTTTCCTGAAGGGGAAGTAACTGCTAAGGAGAGACATTAATTGAATGCTCTGCCCTAAATCAGCCTGATTTTTAATTTTAAAAAACCAAACTAACTTGAAACCAGATCAATGCCATTGCCTGGAGACAGCCAAGGAAGAGGAGGGGGGAAAGCTGGAAACAGGACAGAGCCTATTTGCCTTCCTGAAGCCCCAGGGCTGCCTGGATGCTGGATGGTCCAAGCACTGAGGCTCAGCTCTTACCCTGGGACGCATCCACTCCAGGCTGTCCATTGACTGTGCTTCATTCAGCCACTTTCAACTCTTTCTGAGTGAGGATTCAGAGTCAATGGTATTGGGTTCAAACCTGTTTCTTCCCTGTGTTACCTCAGACTATTTACTCAACCTTTCTGAGCCTCAGCTTCTCCATCTATAAAAGGGTTATAATTATTCCTGAAAAGCACTATTGAAAGGTAAACTAACATGGTTGATGTAGAAATATCTAGAACATAAAAGTATTCCATAAAAGATAGATATGATAATCAACATGAGGACTTTATTCATATAAGAGTTTGATTTTATAAAGCTTAATCTCATAGTTCCCAGCTCTTAGCCAGCACTCCAGATGTTTGGGGAGTGGGAAGGGCACCCGCGATGGTGGACAGGACCAATTAACATTGTGGAGAGGACAATACGAGGTAAACAAAAACAGGATCCCAAGATGGGCATGAAGGAGGCATGTGGCAAAAGAGACTGGAAAGATCTGGAGGACCAGTGAAATCAGAATTTAAATAAAAAGGAAATAAATCTCTTTCTAATTTTGCCACCAAAGATACTTATTCAGTTCACCTTCTTTTGATTACTCCCCTTCCATGCCCTTCCAGCATTCTTCTAACTTATGACAGTAAATGCACGCCATAAATAAAAAATGCAGCAGAGAGGTAATTAATGCTGAGCCATCTAACTCCAAATCTCTAATCATGCTCTGCTTACATTTAAATAAGATTCCAGGCGTTTGTGACAATCAGTTTTACTCTAGGTGGTTTTTTTAAAAAACCCTCATACACATACACCACACCAACTGAATGCAGAGAGATTCTGGAACCACTGCAGAAACTGATTCCCCATATGTCACCCACATATGTCAGGTGCTGAGCTTGCATGGGCGCTGTCAGGACGAGGCTCTATCAGTGCTCTTTGTCTCCCGTGAAGACACACACACACACACACACACAAGCGCGTGCGGGGGTGTTTACGGAACAAAGACACAGCCTAGCATTTCAGTTGACCATTTCATGGTCAGTGTGGGCCATATGTGAGGGTGTGAAATGAGCCAAGACTGCACGTGACCCAACAATTATGTTTCTTAACCATTCATCTTAGACAAGTCACACTTTTTTTTTCTTCTCCCCTCTGCCTCAGTGTCTTACTTCATAATCTGTAAAATGGTTATGCTATTTTAAGGCCATCATGCTGATGAAGACTCTAGACTCTGCAGGCCTATTCACTATGATGACTCTGGACTCTGCTCATGATTATGACTCTCTTCACTTGTGACCAAATGGCCCACATTTCCTGCTGCTGAAAACTACAGTGTCACAGCCCAACAGGTGCGAACAGTGACTGCAGACACAAGCAAATGTGTGCAGGACTTGCCTGAGGGCCACACCCAGGGCCAGACTATCTATGAGGGATACTTAAGTGCAGTTAGGGACCTGTGAAAATATTTTCATCTCTTCTGAAATATGAAGAATTGACAAATTGAACCCAGTCTGGTTTATACCAATATGCCACAAAACACACTTTTACATCCATTTATTGATTTATTATTTCTGTGGGGGAAGAGGACCCTCTGCACTCACACTGGGGCCCTGGACAGGTCTGTTGCTCATGAATGCCCGCGGGCTTCCTGGGCCAGCATCTGTTCCTCTAGGACAAATCACTGTTCCTAGACATCTGAGCCTTCTGGAGACAAAGCCCCAGGGCAACAAGAGTGAGAATTCCAGACACTCCAAGCCGGGAAAGAGATTCCTGGGGGGCAGGTGGTTGAGAGGGCTCAGGGTGCCTCTGGACTTGTTTCTTCTAAGCAGTTGTTCAAAATCCTCACATATTTTGGGCATGTTGTCAGGAAGGGCCAGACCTTAGAAAAAGACATTATGCTGGGAAGGCAGGTCAGCAGAAGAGAGGAAGACTCGCAGTGAGACGGATTGGCACAATGACTGAGACACTAGGCTTGAGTGTGGTGAAGGTCATGAGGATGGCACAGTACAGGGCAGGGTTTCAAACTGTTCACAGGATTACCATGTGTTGTAGCCAACTCAGTGGCACCTAACAACAACAACAACAACAACAAAGCAGAGGTCCAACCTGACTGCTGGACTCATCTTCCAGAAGAAGATCATTTCTCCTCCTGCTGTTGTTGGGAATAGAACCTGGTATGAACTTTCTCGAGAACCATTTGACAGAATTTAGCAAAACTGAATCCCAAGCACTTTGACACAACAGCTCAGCCTTTGGGAATCCGTCGTAATGACCTAGGTGTGTATTTATGCAGATATTCAGGAAAATGTACGTTGTTCAAGATGACAGTAAATTACAACCCAAATGTCCATCAGGACAGTGATAGCTAAAAATCATAGAGCACCAGTAACTCACACAACAGCCTGAATGCAGTTAAGAAAGGGCATTTCACCTCTGTGTCCAGAAGTGTGTGAGCGACTGTGGAGAGCAAGGGAGAAGTCTTCGGGAGGGCAGTGAGCACTACGGAAGTCCAGGCGAGGGAAGAAAGGACAGACACCGCTGAGCCTGATGCTGTATCCAAATCTCCAGAGCGATGTAAAGAAAGTGCTCAGAGAATGAATGCTGGGAGTGTGGGGATGAGGTTGGCTTGGGGCCAGAGGAGGGTTTGTATTCATTTCATACTCATTTTGTTAAATCTTTAATCAATTGTCTACATGTATTACTTTGTAAGTTAAAAGTATTAATTGAAACTCCAAAGGAAAAAAAAAAGAATTGTGGCTTCAAAAAGAGCTGTTCCCCTGGCTCACTCTCATGCTTGTATTCTACCTCGATGCCCTAGTGGACTCCAGTATCACCAACGTCGAAATGAATCATTCTGGAAGCATTTATTGCAACAAAGCGAAAGTCAGAAGAACCAACAGTGGGCACAGGTGAAGGCGGGCCAGGGAATGCTTTCCTGGGCCTCTCGCATAGTGTGTCACTGCCCTACCTGACTGTCCCCCCATCCCACAGGCACACTCTACTCGCTGACAATGCAAAACTCACCTGTAGAACAGACTTTCATTTCAAGAAGGGCCTTGCATTTTTAGAATGTACAAAGCCTGAGCTTAAACCAGGCTTCCACTTCACTGAATGATGAAAGCTGGTGCCAGTCTCAGTTTTCACATCTGTCCTATGGAAGCCACCATGACACCCCTACTCCCAGGAATGCTTTGAGAAGGAAGTGAAATCTCTCTGCACACACATCCAGTGCCATGGCTGACACACAGTACTTGCTTAGTAAGCATGGATGACATCTGAGGCCAGTGCAGCAGGATATTTCTGGTGAGGTTCAAAGATTCAGAGTTTCATTATTCCCAGGACCTGTGAGGCTGGGGCTGGCATTAGAGCCCAGCGGTGCAGATTACTCCATTGCTGGTGAGGAACACAGATGCTCCAGGCTCTTGGTCTGGATCCGTCCAGATGATTGCCCAAGCAAGTCAGTGGTGAGCCACTGGGTACATGTCTGGGGCAGCCCACTGGGCCCTTTGCCCATCAGCACAAAGGGATAAACTAACACTTGGTGCTGAGATCTAGTTACCCTCGCCTTCCGATGGCTGGAAAGACCGCTCTAGCCTCCGCCTATGCACCTATTCCTCCAGGTCTCGCATCCACCAGAACTTAGGAACTTTCCTTGGAGGACACCCAGAGGCGGGGTTTCCCGTGTCCATCCATCTTCACTCCTGTCTCCTCACTGTGGTTGGTGATCCCTACAAAGCATGGTAAAACAGGACTAGACCCCAACATGACTCCTCTCACGATGCTCCTTCCCCTAAACCTCACCATCTTTTACTCTGGATTTCTTAGTTTTGTTCTCTGTGAGTGCTGTGACTTGGGGGAATTGGACTTAACCAGACCTCTGGTGCTAGGCGTTCTACTGCCTGTAAGGTCTTTATAAAAAACCATGTATTTATAATAAAACACCACCAGAGGGCAGTAGCAGCCATGGCTTCCCATGGCAGTCTCATCTGCAAATGACAAGATGGGTTTGTCTGTCAGGTTCCCAAGTTCCACATTTAAAACCTGCAACTTATAATGCGCATGTGGATTCATCTAGACAAAGGGCACCAAGACTTAAGAAGGCCTGCTTCCACTAGTTAACAGGGCTGACATGGCCAGGTCCAGCAGAGGGGAAATTACTCCAGTAACAAGTTCACCATCCTCACAGATAATTGGCAGGGGAAAGGGGCATCAATTACCAAGCCAGGTCCTACCTGTAGCATCTCAATGTCAGGAGGGGCACGTAGTCCACTCCAAGCCACACGCACATCCCTGACCATTATAAACCAATGTGACAACCACAAATGAAATGGATTCTGTGCACAAAGGTGGTTAACTAGGCATTTGCTATGGCAGATCATATATTAAACGCCTTGTTGGTATATCTTTTAATTGTCCCAATAAGACTATGTGCAAGTACAATCACCACTCCAATTTTGCAGACGAGGAAAAACTGAAGTTGAAAGAGGTTAAATAACTCTTCCAGTGTCAGGTAGGATGTGGTAGAGCGAACATTCAAGCCCAACTCTATACAAGGAGCAATGATGTCAGTTTGAAGACTAAGGTGAGCCTGATTTAGACCATGGTCTTTTCAATCATTTTCTGTGTATCTGAGAGCTGTACAATGAATAAGGATGACAGAAGAATTGATGTCTTTGAGTTGTGGTATTGGAGAAAAGCCCTGAGTATCCCATAGACTGCCAAAACAAACAAAACAAAGAAACAAACAAAAATGCCAAAGAGTTGTGTCTTGAGAAAAAGTGCTGAGTGCTTCTGAGAGGTGAAACTTCGTTTGCTATATTTGGGGCATATTTCTAGTAGAGGCAATTCCTAGTAATATTGTGTGTGGAAAGGTCCCCGAAAGAGAGGAAGACCCTCAGCAAGATGGATTGGGATGGTGAGTGCAGCAGTAGGCCCATGTGTATGCGAAATGGTGAGGGTGACACAGGATAGGGGAGGAGTAAATGGCACAGGGCAGGACCGGGTTTGGATCAGGTGTTCACAGGGTCGCTATGAGTTGTACAACACCAACTATATAAGAGCTGAGCCTGACTCTTCCCCATCTGTTTGGGCTGGAGTGTCAGGGAGCTTAGGAAAGGTAAATGGGACATAACAGTGCTCCTAGGGAAGGCTAAGGCCTTCCACGGAAACGGTGCCACTGTGATGTCAGAAGTGCTCTCTCTTACCCTACAATCTTATGTTTCTCTTACTATGAATAAGGATGACAGAAGAAGAATACATGCCTTTAGATGGTGGTGTTAGAGAAGAATAATGAATATCCCATAGACCGCCAAAAGAACAAACACTGGAGGAGGCACCATTGATGAAACTTTATCTCACACACTTTGGGCATGTTGTAAGGAAGGGCCAGTCCTTGGCCAAAGACATGATGCTGGGAAAGGTGGAGAGTCAGAGAAAGGGAAGAGAACCCTTGGCAGGACGGACTGACAGTTACTGCAAGGATGCGCTCAAGCGTGTCAGAGACTGTGAAGATGGCACAGGTTAGAGGAAGGTTCAGATCTGTTCACAGGATGGTTATAAGTCAAAGGCAGCTCAGTGGCACCTAAAACCACCACCACTGAAAGGTACCAAGACTGCTGTTGGCAGTAGCCCAGAGTAGAGGTTAGGATTGTGGGCTTTGACCAGAACACCCGAATTACATCCCGGAGAGGTGACCTTGAAAATGATTAGGATTGAGAAATTATGGTACATTCACACATTGGAAAACTATACAGCACACAGGAGCAATGATTTTGTAAATTATTACCTTACTTGGAAGAAAGAAACTGGAGAGCATTATGCCAAGTGAACTAACTCAGTCTCATTAAGACAAATACGGTATAGGACCATGATTGTAGAGTACGAGGATTCAAGGAGGGGAGGGAGGAGCAGAGGGGTGATGATGGGCGGGGCAGGCGCTGCCTAATCATAACGTCATACAATTTGATAGGTGGAGGGAGGGGTAGGTAAAGGAAAGGGGAAATATCTGGTGTCAAAAACAATGTATATGAACTTTGTAAGTAAACTAGTATAAAATAAAAATTACAAAAATAAACAAAAAGAACCTATAGTTTTAACCATTAAGTTAAAACTATTTCGTATTAACTATTTAAATATAAATTTAAGTAAACATTATTTAGCCTATATTTCTATTACTGAGAACTTACACTGTCTCCAGGTTTGGTTATTACACATTAAGCTGTTCTGAACATTTTTATAAAGTCTTTTTGTGGAAATAATTTTTCCTTTCCTTTGGGCAAATGCATTAAAGCCCAATTGCTAATTCATAAATAAAAAAGAAAATCATTTGGAATTCTTTGCATCAGCTTCCTGGTAAACAGAAATGTTAATGGTAACAATTGTTTATCTCATGGAGTTTTGGTGAAGATCAGAGGAGATAATAATATTTCATGTGCTTATATCCCGCCCAGGATATAGTAAGTGCTCAATAAATGTTTCTACGTTACTGAACGTTTACCAGAGCAAAAATTGCCTATAACCTGCTTTTCCCACCACATTCCTGCCTCTGTGTCCTCCAAGTTATCAGTGCGTCTCTCTCCCTGAATCTGTGGCCCATGCTGCCCAACTTTAACACTACTGCCAATTACATACCTGTATGTGGAATGCCATTTATCTTACTTTTGAACAAATCCCCTCAAATGTAAGGCTAACATACCGTGGATTGCCAAAAGAACAAACAGGTCTGTCTTGGAGAGAGTGAACTCAAATTCCATCTCACATACTTTGGTCATGCTGTCAGGGGCAGCCAGTCCTTGGAGAACATCGTACATGGAAGGGTAGAAAATCAGCTCATGAGAGGAAGAACCTGGATTAGATGGATTGACACAGTGACTATAGCAATGGGGTCAGATGTATTGGAGAGAGTCAGGTTGGCTCAGGATAGGGCCAGATTCAGGGATGTTGTTCATGGAGTTGTTCAATGTCATAGTCAACTCAATGGCATATAACAATACCACAACTACCAGTTGTCCTTGAACTATAGTCCTTTGACAATTTGTTTTGTCACCTCTAGAGTCTAGCAGGCAGTAATCTCCCACAGTGTTTCATACAGCACTTGATTCATAGAAGATATCCTGGAAATGCACAGTAACAAAGGACTTCTCAGGAAACTTTGTCTTAGTTAATTAGAACTGTTAAAACAGAATCGCCAGAAATCCACGCTGGATTCAGAAGAGGCCATGACAGAAGGGATTGCATTGTTGATATCAGTTAGATGTTGGCTGAAAGAAGAAAGATGCTTAGTTGTGTTTTATTGATGATGAAAAGGCATCCAACAGTGTGGACTATAATAAATTATGGATAACATAGAAGATAACAAAAGAAGAACGGGAATTCCAGAACAATTCCAGAAATGTGCTCAGACAGAACAAGGTTAATACTGCATGATTTAAAGTTAGGAAAGGTACGTCAGGGTTGGATCCTTTCAAAATACCTATTCAGTCTGTGTGCTGTGCATGTTACCTCAGAAGTGGGACTATATGAAGAATATGCACCAGAACTGGAGGAAGACACAACAACATGCTATGCAAATGACACAACCTTGCTTTATGAACGTGAAGAGGACTTAAGAAAAATAGTAAAGACTATAGATTTCAGTATGGATTACAGCTCAACACAAAGAGAGCAAAACCCCTAACAAATAGATCAACAGAAACAAACAAACCCACCCAGCAAATAGACACACAGGTAACACCATGATAAATAGAGAAGCTATCAAGAATTTCATTTTGCTTAGATCCACAATCACACTCATAGAAGCAGCAGTCAAGACATGATATGGCACACTGTAACAGGCAAATCTACTGCCAAAGACCCTTTAAAGTGCTAAAAAGCAAGGATGTCACTTTAAAGATTAAGATGCACTGGATGCAAGGCATAGTATTTCCAATTGCATATGTAAGTTGAAGAACAAATAAGAAAGCCCAACGAGTTGATGCCTTTGAATTGCAGTATTGGTGAACAGCATTGAGTATACCATAAACTGCCAAAAGTCAAACAAATCTACCTTAGACGACATGAAGTTAGAGTCCTCCTTAGAGACAAGGATGATGAGATTTTTGACATACAAACTTTAGGAATGTTATCAGAAGGGGCCATTCGCTAGAGTAACATCAAGATGAACCAATCCACAGCTGACCCTCCAGTAGGTTTTCAGAGGTGGTAATCACACGGGAGGAGATTGTCCAGCTTTCTCTATGGAGCAGCTAGTGGATTTGAACTCATCTCATGCTTGGAAAAGTAGACCATTAGGGAAAGAGAGGAAGATCCTCAACAGGTTCATTGATACAGCCAGTGGAACAAGGGCCTTGAGCCCTAGAAAGATTGTGAGGACGGAGCAGGGTCAGGCAGGGCTTCATTCTGTTGTTCACAGGGTTGCTGTGAGCTGGAGCTGACTAGATGACACTACCACCACCCAGCAGGAATAGAAATAACACAAGGGCATGGCTTTGACAATCACAACTTTATTTCCTCACCAGCCAGGAGGCCAGAAGTCTGAACTGGGAGCATCAGGCTTGAGGGGAAGACTTACCCTTTGTCAGCTCTGGAGAAACATTCTTGTCTCTGCTTCTGTCTCCTGGTCCCTTGGAGTTCTCCTTGTGTCTTGGCAGCCGTCTTACCCCAACCCTTCCTTGCTTGTTTCATCTCTTTTATATCTCCACAGAGACTGATTCAAGACACACCCTATATTAACCCTGTCTCATTAGCATAAAGAAGACAACCCATTCCTAAATTCAATTGTAAGCATAGGCATAGAGGTTGAGATTTACAGCACACATTTTGAGTGAGGCATAACTCATAACTCCCCTCGGCGGTGCACCTGCCTATGGCACTGGTGACTGCGGGAGAATTTTCACATCCCTCTCCAAGGCCAAGATGATGCATTTCCTACTCTCCACTGAATCGTCACATCCACTAAGAAACTCCACTTTTTGAAAACTGCATTTGAAGCACAACAGCCAAAGCCAAGACTATCAGAAGTTCCTCAGCTCAGTTTGGCTGGATCTGAAGCTTCCTGTCCCCTCTTTCCTCTTTAGAGAGGAGGAAGAGGGAATTTTTCTCGTAGGGTAAGCCAACCTCTTTTGGCTTTATCATTGATTCAAGCAAATTAAAGGTTTGTCAGGAAGTAAAAACATTCTCTGTCAGGACCTAACAGATGGTCATGCATGATACAACTGGGAAGGGTGGGGACTTTGACAAACAGAGAATACTACTAAAGTTACTAAAAAAAAAAACCAAACAACAAAAACCCCAACAATGTTTAAATACTATGATCCACTTAAACACTTACTACCATTTCAATTCACAATGGCCTAACCTCCTGGTTTCCAAGGCTGTAGATCTTTATAGAAGGAGACTGTCCATCTTTCTTCCTCAAGGCAGCTGGTGAATTCAAACAGCTGACCTTTCAACTAGCAGCCTGATACGTTATACACTCTTTCACCAGAGCTCCTTGAATAGTAAATAAGCAACTGTGTCCACTGACTTGGTTCAGCCACACAGCCTCCATCAACTTGTTCACTCAGTGACTTCTCATTGCCATGGTGTCAGACTGGACCCTCCCGTGGATTTTCCAGGGTTGTAAATGGCAATGGAGGAGATTATCCATCTTTCTCCTGAGGAGCCACGGAGAGGTTTGGACTGGCAGAGATGTACCTGATTTGGGGTATTAGGATGACTCCCTTCTGACTATACAACCAGAGTTTCCTACCAACTTGCTGCTCCTATCTTGAAAATCTGCCATTGACCCTCACAGCAAGGGGTCTAAGGGTTGTCAGTATGATTCAGAAGAAATGATTAGCCTCACTTGCTCCCATGCCCCCTCTTTCTGCCTGTCCCTTTATCTTTCACCAACCTGCGAGCCTGGAGCACCTTCCGGGGGAGTAGTCTATGTTTTTCTATCTCTTCAAAGATGAGGTAGCTATTGACCAGTTAGATCAATAACAAGGGAAAGCTCCTTTAACGTCTTAACTTATCCCTGGGAAAATTCAGATGACCAATTCCAACAAGACACCATAAATACAAGGAAACAGAGCCCCTGAATGCGCTGGCTACCTTAATCTCCCCAAAGAGCCTCCTACCCAAGAAAGCTGGCTTCACGGATACTCATGGCTTCTCTAAGCCCTGCCATCCTGCTGGGCAATGGAGTCCCTCCTCCTGTCAAGGATAGAATGTCCATCACCCATCTCAGGCCGCAGGTCCTAAGAAAATGAATCCTGTGCCCCTTGTTCATACTATATTCCTCTATGCCTAACACTAAGCAAAACGTATAGAAGGGACCTTATCAATTCACAAACTAACGCCTCTTCCCTCTTTTCATCTCTTCCTTCTACTCTATGAGTCCAGCTCTAGCTCGTGTTCATGCTAAGGGAAAGAGAGTCCCAACAGACATTATGGGTGGTTAAGTCCAACAGAAGTCAGAACACCAACATCAGGAGCAGGAACCCAGAGAACAGAGAAACCATGAAAACCTGGGATTTGCGGGTGGGGAATGAGGAGGCAGTCCTAAATCTGAATCCCTATTTCCTAGCTGTGCCTCTCTTTACTCATCAGTAAAATGGGAACCAGGAAGCGCTGGTGGTGTAGGCCGTAGTGGGTTGTTCTGCTGGCCCAAAGCCTGCGCATGTCTGCTGGTCCAAACCCACCAGTGGCTCCACAGTGAAACACAGGCACTTTTCCTATTACAATATCCAGCCTTGGAACCTGATGGGGGGTCGTGGTGAGTCAGAATTGACTTGACAGCCAGGAGCTTGAGTTGTTGTGAGTTTTGAAAATGGGAACATGAAAACAACCTATCTCAGGAGTCTGTGATAATGATGAAATGAGACAATATGAAAAGAAACGAATACAGAATATCATATGTATTCATACTTATTATTGTTGTTGAGTAACATCAAGATGAACCAATCCACAGCTGACCCTCCAGTAGGTTTTCAGAGGTGGTAATCACACGGGAGGAGATTGTCCATCTTTCTCTATGGAGCAGCTAGTGGATTTGAACTGAATGCCTTTGGGATTGCAGCACAGTTTCTTACCACCAGACCACCAGTAAATGATATTACTTTTTACTGGCCTGGCTAGGAGAATTATAACATGAAAGGGCAAGATTGGCATAGGTTTCTAATTAGATTGGACCTGCTGTGTGTTATATATTCTCCTCAGCTCCTTGACTCCTATCCCAACAGCTACAATGTGGGACCCACGGGACTGATGCTAGTTGTCCAAACTCCACTGGTAACGGAGGGCTCTGGCACGTAGCTCTGTGACTGGGGGCAGAGTGGGAGAGACACACAAACATCATAGTAGCAGGTACCTTCCATCCCTGCTATGCTTAAAACATAGTTATATCTTTGCCCATTACATATCACCCACTTCCACTGAGTCAGTTCCTCCTGATAGGGACCCTCCATTCTGTTCCCAAGGCTGCAAATCTTAACCAGAGGAGACTGCGCATGCCTCTCCCACAGAGCTGCTGATGTTTTTGTGGTTATGGTCTATTGAGTAAGAACTGGCTCATAGCTGACCCTTCAGAGGGTTTTCAGAGGCTGTAAACTGCACAAGAGGAGACTGTCCACCTTTCTCTTGCAGACAGCTGGTGGCTTTGACCCTCCTGGGTTTAGGCCGGCAGTGCAGCTCCTTACCGCTAGGACAGCAGAGCTCCCACACAGCTTCCAGTGGATTTGAGCTGCTAAGGGCGCATGGCCTTTTGATTAGCCGTGAAGCAGGCTGCACACCACTCTTTTCTTATTTATCGTCTTATTAGAATTAATCTTCTTGATTTTCACAAGCATCAGTAGAGTCATTAGAGGAACTTTCACTTGATGAAGGACTAATGATCAGTGAGTAAGAACCTAGCATGTCTTTAAGAACCAAATAGCTGCCCATGTACCAAAACCTGTGGTTCCCTCTACACAGGAAAGACGGACAGCTCCTTCATTGTGGCCAGGAACACTCCCCTCGACCTCCCTCACACACATGCCCCAGCTACCGACGCCATTGCCTGCACTCAGGCTGGGTATCAGGGTTACTCGAAGCTCTGCCTTCTCCCTTGAAACTTCACCCACAAGTTCCCCATTAAGAGACGCCACCATCCACTCAACTGTAGTCCCACATTTTCTCCGGAACAAGCAGATGGAGTTATCTTTCATCTCCTGGACGTGCAGCTCCCTCATCTGCCACCCACATTCAAGATGCAAATCTATAAAGCCAGAAACCCAGCCCGGGTGGGCTAACAGGCTCTGTGGATCCTCGGCACACATGCCTAAGAGGCCCCTTGGCGTGTCTGGGCCCACGCCATACAGCAGGAGAGGAAAACCAGCCCAGAGCTTAGAGAGGCCCCTGGGTCACCCAGCACCCCAGAAAAGTAGGTGATCTGGAGGGTTCAATCTCCCCATAAGTCCCAAAGGAGTTCTTTCTTTCATCTTTGCTAAGGAATAGTCTTCCTTCGCAATGAATGAATTTGCCAGAGAACTACTGTTCAAAGCACTCAAACTTCAGCTTAGCTGCCTTTTCCAATTCAGTCTAGAATATACCTTCCTGCCTTATTTAAAATTCACTCTCATTGCTGTTGGGCTGGAACCAACTCATTGCTTACCCTCCACTGGGTTTCTACATGGTTAATGGTTGTAAATCAAATGGGAGGAGATTGACCATCATTCTCCCATAGTCACTGCGGATTTGAACTGCCAGGGAAGTTCAACCTTTGGGTTGGTGGTGCAAATCCCTATGTACTACACCAAACAAGAGTATAGTGAGCAGAAATTCACATTTTCTGTTTATTATACTCAGGCAACATCATAAAAAACCCAAGAAATCCAATGCCTCTAGACTAAGTCATGATAGTTATGATGTTATTTGTCATGAAAAACCCCAACCCAAACCAGCTTCTCACTGCCAGTCTGACTCATGGCAATTTCTCAGAAGACTGGCAGGCCTTTCTTCCATGGCACTTCTGGCTGGATGCAAACTTCTCAACTTTTTGTTAGCAGCCAAGCACCTTAATCATTTGCACCCATCAAGGGAATGCAAAATGAGCCCAGTGAATAAGGCACTTTGCTGTTAGCAGAAAGGCCAGGGGTTCAAAGCCATCAGCCACCATAGGAGAGAAAGAAGATCTGCAGCCTTCGAAACTATGAGGCAGTTCTCTCCTACAACCAACACTCAAAGCCAATGTCAGTAGGTGGACTCCTATTCACTCCTTGATCGCCTCCACAGGCGAAACCCTGGCTGCTTCAGTGCTTTGATGTAGGAATGGCTGGTGGATTTGAACTGTCAGTTCAAATGTCCAGTGCATGAATCATCAACTTACCAGAAATCCTTTCTATAAATACGGATTCCTCAAAAGTATCTACGGAAGGTTCTGCACATCTCAGAGGAGGCTCTGCCCACTCTAGTTTGAAAGTAAAACTCCACCAACGTGGAGCCCATTTGGTGCACTCTGACTCAATGGACCACAGACAGTAGCCATGATCCACACTGTAACTAACAGCCACGCTGGAGGCGAAGATGTTGATGCAGACCCGTGTTTGCATCCTGCCTCTGCCATTTACTGCCTGTGTGACACCAGGCAAATTCCTTCCTTTCTAACATGCAGGAGCTTTGTGACAGTTTTTCAAGGTCCCCAGATCTTCCCAAGCTAACTTGCATTCTGTGGTCAGACTCCAGATGGCCAGGGAAGGCAGGCTGGTGAAGTGATTACAAGCATAGACATCTGACTCAAATCCCAGCACTGCCACTAATTAGTTCTCTGATCCCTAACAAGTCAATTATACTGTGTATCTCTCAGTGATTCCTTCTGCAAAATGGATACAATATTGGCAATTGAGGTTATATGAAAACTCTTACAAGGAAATCTTTGCTCAGGCAGGCAAATGGTTTTGAAACAGACTTGCACAATAATCACTATATGCAATTAGCACATATCTATGTATGTATCTATGTACTATGAGAGACCTGAGACTAAAGAGAAGACATCCCCCGTGAAGAACCAGGAGGTTTCCTGGGTGCTCACCATTGATGTGAATCCTTGCCCAAGCTTGGCAGATCAAGTCGTATGAAACATGCCAGAGAGGACCTTGCTCTTGTCTCTTTGCCTTCTATTTAAAGGAGGTTCTCTGACTCACGCCCTGTGCTCCACATCCCTAGAATCTGATAAGAGATGGCCTAGAAGTCAGACTGGCATTACATCTTCCTTAAACGAAGTTATTTTTAACTCTGGCTACAGTAGAAATGGCATACATTAATAATCTCAACCTCACCAATTGATTTCCATTTCTTAAAAACAACAAGTTTTATCATCAAAAGCCATGCTGAGTTTGTGTCTCGAGCTGGCTGATTCAGAGAGGGCGAGGAATATGGTCACTGTGACATCCCTAGAATTGTCAGCCTTTTTGGGCCATCATCACAGCCCTATACCTCTCTCTGTGCCATAAACTCCAGGGGAGGGTGCTCTGTCTTGGAAGGCTGATGCTGATGGCCGGACAGGTGCTGACAGGTGAGGCCAAAGCCGCCTCCACACTGGACAGATGGCAGCAGATGGCACCAGGTGGGCAGCCTCAGCACTCAGGCTCTTTCTTCCCCACAATGTCAGCTTCCCAAGCTCCATTTGTTCTTCCCATTCCTGCAGGTTATTTTTACCATGCAAGGGGAAAAAAAATAGTGATGCTATTTCTCTGTATTTTACCCTGAAACAGTCACACTAGCTTTCTCAAAAAAGCACCCAACAGATGGCTCTGGTCCCCTGTGCTCAGAAAAACACTCAGCCTCCCGGGCTGTCTGCAGATTGTTAAAAATCCATGCATTATGCAAAAGGATTGGCTTCGGGTTTCTTTATTCAGAATGGCATAGCAAGCTAAGAGTTCAAAACCTGGCCCTGCTACTCATTGGCTGTATGAGTCCAAGCTAGGGACCTACTCTTGCTGTGCCTTCATTTCCTCTCTTGTGAAATAGGCTAATAACAGTGCTTATTGTATGAGAAAGTTTTGATGCTTGAGTTATTTAATCCAAAGCTCCACATATAGTAGGACTCCGTAAGTACTGACTAATCACACCGTTCCCTCTGGCACAGAACTTTGGAGAGCTGGAAAACATTTCTAAAAGGCCCCATCCAGGATGTTAGAAAAAAGAGCCTTGGCTGGGCCTCAGTTGAGCACTTGGCTACTAAGTGAAAGGTTAGTAGTTCAAACCTACCCAGCAGTTCCATGTGAGAAAGATCTGGAAATCTGTTCTCAGAAAGATTACAACCAAGAAAACTCCAGCTTTAATCTGTCACATGGGGTCACCATGGGTCAGAATTGACTCCACAGCACCTAACTCCCACAACAGAATGGTGGAGGTGAGGGCCTCTCCCAGTACAATGCTGACCCCGCGCCCATTCGTTTATCTGCCAGGGAGAGTGGGCTGCTGCCCATATGGAGCTCACTGCCAACCTGCACCAACATCACCAAGCTGCTAAGGTCCCAGGCTTGTTCCCAAAGGCCACAGAGGAGCTCTGAGTCACTTGGAGGGGTTCAGAATAGGCCTGCAGCAATAACTACAGTTTCCATTTAGTGAGCATCTACTACATGCCAACCTGGGATAAGTGCAGTCATTAGGGACCATCTCTGATTTAATCCTCTCCACACTGTGAGGAAGGTACTATCACTATACTCAACTTTGCAGAGAAACCTAAGAGGTAGGAAGCAGAATAACTTGTCCAAGTTCAAGCAGCTTGTCCAAGGTCATGCAGCAAGTATGCGTGAGGCCAGCATCCCACCTAGTAGAGAGCCTATGCCTGTAATGAGTCCCTGCCGCTGGAGGAAGGGGTAACTAGAGTGCTCAGGGCTGCTTCTCACACTGCCATCTTCAGAGGAGGCACATAGCTCTGCCCTGGTCTTCCATGGCATACTTGGCTGAGGGAGAGGATGACTCATAACTTTGTTGGCAGTGCAGGTCCAAGGGCTATGGAGTCCACGCACTGCTGGTGGGTGAAGCGCAAGCAGAGGCCCCAGCCCCTGGTGTTGTATCTCACGTGGAGGAAGCCTTTGTGAACATCATCGGATCCTTCCAAGCTCATCAGGATTAGGCACATCTCCTTCCTCAAAGGCCAACCTTTTGGAAGTCTCTGTTAAATGTCAACATGTGACCTGGAAGGTGGGCTCCCTCAACCTGTTGTTAACCATACATGGATGTGTATGGACTGTTGGCATCAGATTGAGTATGAGAAAGAAGGAGGGGAAAAGAGATTTGAGGGAAGGAGACCCAGGGTGACTGACAATGGATGGAGGTTATTGTTAGACGCCATTGAGTCAGCTACAACTCCTAAGAATGTTCTGATCAACAGCTCGGACCCTTGCTCTGTCCTGTGTCATCCTCACAGTCTGTGACTGCCATCATCATCGTCGTCATCATCATCATCACTGTGTGGAGGTGGTTCACCCTAATGAGAAACAGAAGCTGGCACCTGACTACTCAAAGCTACCCACCAGGAGCCATGCTTCTGGGACTGAAGCTGATGATCTCACTAACATCGAGGTGTTTGCGTCTGGCACAGGTTTATTATATTCTTCCTTTCAAATACTACGCTTGCATCTTACAGAGGCACTTGGGAAATTACTATCTTGCCTGTGCCAGCAGGAGTGACTTTCCCAGTAACTACTGCCAGGAAATTGGCTCCTATGGAAGGGCAGCAGGCTCGCTGTGCAGTCATCGCGGAGCCGCCCTTCTCAGTGTGGGTCACAAAGTCCTGTGCTCTCCTCTTTCAATCACTCTCAGATCTGCTTCTTCTCCAGCCTCGAGGTGCCCCCCACACCCAATTTCAGACACTTCATGCTTCACTAGGCCTCTGTGTCCTCATCTGTAAAATGCAGCTAATGTTGTTTTTGTTATGTATCATTGAGTCAGAACCAACTCGTAGTTGATCTTCCAATGGGTTTTCAAAGGCAGGAAATTGCATAGGAGGAGATGAAACAACTTTCTTCCAGGGAGCAGTTGGTGGATTTGAACTCCATTCTTTTGGGCCAGCAGAGCAACTCCTTACCACTAGTCTACCAGAATTCCCTATGGGGCTAATAACTGTATTTTTACGTATAACATGCCTCACAAATGATATGCACACACATACAACACCCATAGTGTGCAAAGGGAAACTAACACTTGAGGGCAGCTAGTGGAGTGTGCAACACACACAAGTATGTGTTGTTTGCTTAAAAATAAATAAGTATTTACCTTCATGATTGTTGTGTGCATTGAACAAGTAAGTTAATGCATGTAAAATTCTTAGAATCATGCCAGAATTCTTAGAATCACACAGCTATACTCAAACACTAGCCATCATCATCATACGGGCACCACTACCATCATCCCATCATTAGTAGAACCCCTGGTCGGTCCTTCAGTCCTGATCCATCCTTTCCAATGTCTTGAGGTAAATCTCATTCATTATTTTCAGGCTGCCTTCCTCTGCTCAGGACCCTATCAGACTCCCTATTGTCTATAACTGAGATCAAGTTTCCCTAATCAGCCTCCAAAAGCTTCATTCTCTATCCTCAAGCCTGCCTTGCAGTGTCCCTTCCCCATATACGTACCTGGCCAAGGCAGATCTCCTCACTGTCATTCCTTTCAGCAACATAAATCAAGTTCATCCTGCTTCAGACCCCCTCACAAGTAATTCTTGTACTCAGAAACCCTGCTTCTTTCATCCATGCCCTTTAAAGGAAATTGTGCTATCAGATACCAGCCATATATCTACCATATCTACCCAGAAGGGATGTCCTCTGTTCTAAAATCTGGTCCCAATGCTATCAGGTAGCTTAATGCCCTATCTACTATGTGCTAGGTGGAGCCTCTTACCGCCTCAGCACAGTCTTACTCTGTTTTGGTCTCCCCTAAAGCATGGTACCTAAGCACATGAATATCTAAGCACATGGGCTTGAACTTCCAGCCTACTGTTAATTATGTCCCTGAGTACAGACCTCAAAGAACTGAAAAGGATGTTCTAACAAAAACTTGTACATAAATGTCTGTAGCAGCATTGTTCACTATAGTCAAAAGATTGAAACAACCCAAGTGTCTATAAACTAATGACTAGAGAAAGACAACGTCTATATCCATACTTTATGGAATTCTATTCAGCCATAAAGAGAGATCGTGTTCTGGTACAGCCTACAACATGGATGTCGTTGTTGTTGATTGCCATCAAATCGAACACGACTCACAGTGACCCTATGAACAAAAAAGCCTGAAGCCTTTCTATAGCTATTGTCATGTATCAAAATTCATAGAGTTTCCAGAAGCTGTTTGGGAAGTGGAAGCCATATTGTATAGCAATTGACAGAAAAGGTCCCATATGTTGTATAATTCCAATGATATGAAATATCCAAACTAGGTAAATTCTTGAGATTCATGATAACTAAGCATAAAGGTAGAGGAAAGGTAATGAAAAGTGAATGCTTAACAGACACAGGTTTCTTTATTAGGTGATGGAAAGTTCTGGAATTAGATGGTGGGATGGTTGCCCAGCATTATGGAGGATCATTCGGGAGTTCTGGTGGCTGAGGCCATCAGGAGTCGTGCTGCTAACCCAAACACTGTGTCTCTCTGGTGATTTGAATCCCAGGAAGAAGGATGAACCATCTCCTCCTATGCAAATTACAGCCTCAGAAACCCAACAGAGGGTCAGCCAGGAGCTGGTTCTGACTTGACAGCAGTGAGATGAGAAATGCCAATAATGACCCCCTTCACATTAATGGATATAGAATCACTATGACAGCTATGAGAATTTGGTCAAATCAGCTAGCCTTTCTCTACTCGTCCTCTCCTCATATGCAGGCTGGGAGGACAGAGCTAGTTAGTAAACACCCAAATGAGCTTACCACCCTACAAGTAAGTGCTCAGTAAAGGTTAGCTTCCTTCCCCTCCCTTCAACAATCATTAGTTGTTGATTATTATTCTATTAGACACCAAAGTGCCTTTTTAAGGAGTAATTTAACCCACTTGCTCTCCCAGGGAAGGACATGATTGGCTGAAGTTTGCCTCTCCAGAGGAGTGGCCCACCCCCAGCTTTGCAGAGCTGCTTTTGTGTTCAAGACAATAAAGCTAGCATCCAGGCCAACAGCATAATTGTGCAGGCATTGGTTAAACAAAAAGGTTTAAGAGGGTAATAAAAACGCCTACGTTTCAGACTTCAAACCCAGCGAAGGCAGAGGGGTTGGTGTGAGCTGCATAAATCTTTGGGTCCCTAAAGGATGCTCTTTCTCCTTGTTTCCAAGGAGGCTGGTGAGGGGGTGGTTTTGGCACCTACAGGACATACCAAGATCTCTAAGAAACTCCCAGACTTCTGGCTGAGGTCAGAGATCAGAGCCTGATCAACCAGGGAGGTTGCAAGCCCATTAGTGCCCAGGGTGGCATTCAGCTGAAAACTAGAAGCAATGTCTTCGAGGCTCAGTGACCACAGACAGGAGAAATGAAGGGAATATTCACCCACAGCCACAACTCCAGGCTACCTCTCTCTGAACTTCCTGACAATGCTACTTCGTAAGGTGATGGGAAAGAGTCCTAGTGGCATGGTACATAACATACTGAGCTGCAAAGGTTAGTGGTTTGAATCCACCAGCAGTTCCATGGGAGAAAGGCAAATTCTTCCTGCAAACATTTACATCTTGGAAACCTCCAGTGGAGGCTCACTAGGAATCAGAATTGACTTGACAGCAGTGAGTTCAGGCTTTCTTCAGAATGCAGCAGGCGACCTGCTGGAGTAGTGGTTAAGTGTTGACTGCTAACCAAAAGGCTGACTGTTCAAATCCACCAGCCGCTCTTGCAGCCTTGAGATCCTAGAAACCATTTCCATTCTGCTCTGCAAGGATCCTATGAGTCAGAATTAACTCAACAGTGTGGTTTTTGGTTCTTCCCATAAGGTTAACTTGACACTGAAGAATTCCTCTTGATAGCTCCTCCTTATGGGAACCTTGCTTTGTGTCAAGTTCCATTCTAAGCACATGACCTCAATGGTCTCTCTTCATCCTTTCAACCATGCCCGTGAGGTCTATTTTACAAAGGAATAACTAAGGCACAGAGAGGTTAAGTACTTCCCTAAAGACACACAGTAGAGACAAGGCTTGAACCCAGGCCTGTTTGAATGTTCAGGTGGTTCTCTTAATTACACTTTGTGAACATATTCTACAAACATTTGATATCTTCATAATCCACCTAAAAGGAGAACACTGTAATCAAATGACAGCAAAGCCCAGAGATCTAACTAGAAGCAGACTGAGAGGGTCCGTGCAGGGGACTGAGGAGCAGGCAGGGAGGAACCTAGACACTTCCAGCCCCGCTGTATCTCCCCTTCCTTCTATTGCTTATACTTCACCTCCACACTGGAACCCCCTCACAGTCCACACTGGCCCCGATAGTTGATAAAATGGATTGTTGTTCATCACTTTACTTGGAATCCAAGAGTCCCTAAAACCAGGCAAAGATTACTGTTCCTACTTTACAGGTGAGGGAAACAGAGACTCAGAGAGGTAATGTGACTTGACCAGGGCCACACAGCTCACTAGTGGTCTGGCCAGCCTTGCAGCTCAAGTCCCGAGCCCCAAGCCCTTCCTCTCTGTGCTACCCTGGTCCTCAGGCAGATGTGTTGACCTCCTGGGTTTTCTGAGTCTCCTCCTATGGCTTCACCACCTCCCCACCCACAGTGTTTATGGCTTTGCATTTGCGGTTATTCTTTTGTTTAACTACATGGCTCCCCTACCAGCCTATAAGCTCTTTTGAGGGCAGAGAACACACTGCCTCACTCACTATTAAGCAGCCAGGGTTTTTCCCTGGGTAAGATGTAGATGTTCAATAGTCACCAACTGGAATTCCACCACAACACGTCCCATCCCGATGTCAGAGGGAATCACAGAAGAAAGATATAGCTACCAGAAGAAGAATGGGGAACCACAAGGGCCACAGCTGCCATTCTAATGAAGAAGACTTGGTGATGCAGTGGTTGAGCACTTACTCAGCAGCTAACCAACAGGAAGGTAGTTCAAACCCACCAACCACTTCAGCAGAAAAATAGAGGATTTCTTTTTGGCAAAGATGACACCTTTGGAAACTCTATTTCTATTCTGTCCTGTAGAGTTTCTGTGAGTCAGAATTGACTTGATGTCAACAGGTTTGGTTGCTTTTGGCTTATAAAATAGAAGAGGTGGGAGTTCTGGCAGCCTAGTCCCTGGAGAATTGGGCTGCTAACCCAAAGACTGAACTTCTCTGGTGGTTCTAATCCACCAGTGGCTCTGTGGGAGAAAGATGAGCATTCTCCTCTAGTGAGAGTCACAACCTCAGAGACCCACTGGAGGGTAAGCTACGAGTCTGTTCAGACTTGAGAGCAACGAGATAAGTTTTGTTTGAGATACAGAAGCAGCCCTGGTGGTGTGGTGATTAAGCACTTGACTGTAAACTGAGAGGTCAGTGGTTCAAACCTACCAGTCACTCCACAGAAGATGATATCTGATGGCTTGTTCCTGTTACTCCAGCCTAGGAAGCCATGCGGGGGTGCTTCTCACTCTGTCTTACAGAATCCGCTTTGGGTTGACTCCACAGCATACAAAACTTGATCTGGCATCTGATCATGTCATATGTTGGAAAAGGAGGTGGTGGCATCTCTCCTCTCGGTGGCATCAAGGAAAACCTAGCTGTGTCCCAGTGACTCCGGATGGGTATCCGTCATGGCTCCCTTGATTTAGCAAAAGCAAAGATAAGACACCCTTCAAACATATTACCCTTGCTATCTCCTCAACTGGGGCAAGAGAGAAGGTTGCAACCAAAGACGTAAAGAAGACATGAGGTTACAGGACCACTAACTACATCGTCCTTGTTCAGCAGCTTTTCTCCCTCCTCTTCTGAGTAATTCTTCCCCCTTAAACTCACTTTCCTCTTAAGTTTCCTCTCTAATTTGCTGTTGTCAGTTTGATCCTATACAGATATTTTTAGCTTAAGATTTAAAGATTCTCTCAGGGCAATAGTTTAGGGGGCCCATGCAGCCTCAGTGGAAAAACTGTATTTATCTGAAATTCATATTTAACTGAGAATCCTGTATTTTATCTGGCAGCTCCACCGGTGGGCGCCCTAAGCACTTTGCAAGAAGTGTTTTTGGTTGGTTTTTTTTCCTCCTAAAAGGATGCCAAACCCCTCAGGACCAAGGAGACACTGGAGGGGACCATGGCCACCTGTGTCTACTCAGAAGGGCCTGACCAGGAAGGAGTGAAAAGCTCTGGTGGAGAGAAGGCCAAATGCAGCCCATGGCCGGGGGAAGCGGGTTCAGGCTGCCTCACTGGCATGGGGAGGAATGTGGAGCCCGCTCCAGCTGCTCCCCATTAAGCAGAACTGGCATTTCTGAGCACGTCAGAGGCGCTGGCTCATAGCCCTGGAAGTCGGCCCTGGAAGTCGGCGTCTGGCCTCTGAGCCAGCACTGCCTGCCCGGCCCGAGCCCTCTCACCTCAGTGGCCTGAGGCCCCCACAAGTTCATTGTCATCCTGCTCAGGCAGCTCAATGGGGCCATTCAGCAGCTCTGCAACAGGCCTCTCTGGAGGGCACTTCCTCCTCCCGCTGCTGGGTGCCCTTGGCCATGGCCTTCGCCTGTGTGGGTGGGGGGTCTGGCTGTGGTGAGAGCAGCCGGCAACCAGCCCAGCATTACTGAAAGCTGAATTGTTGACAGAAGGCATGGACATGACCCACAAATCACGGGACTCAAGGCTCTCTGCCCACGTTGTACCTGCCCCTCATCCAAGGCAGCTGGCTTGCAGGGCCACACCTGAAGTCTAGGAGCCACACCCTCCACATGCACCCTGGAGCTGTGGTTGGCTTACTGGTGCCAGACAGAAGCAAGGTCAACCCCGCTTTTGCCAATTCCTAACTGTGTGGTTTTAGGCAGCATGTGTCTCCTCTTTGAGCCTCTATCTGTAAAACGATGCTGAAGATGCGTACCTTCTAAGGCCACTGGGAAGGAGCTCTGGTGACATAGACCACAGGGAGTTATGCTGTTAACCCAATGGTGGCATCTTTTTGGCCATTCAAATCCTCTAGCTGTTTCGTGGGAGAAAAATAAGCAGTTTCCTGTCATGTGCTTCACATCCTCCAAAAACCTGGTGGAGGGTCAGCTATTAGTTCTGACTTGACAGGAACAAAACTGTGAAAATGAAATCCATCGGAAAAGAAGACAAACCACATAAGCATAGAACATGGAGGTAGCACGTTGTCATTGCTGAGGACTTGACTTTGACTTAGGGCAAATCTACATACAAAATGTTGCCCAGTACTGTGTGCCACTGACATAATTGTGGCTGTGTTCGTGTTCTTTGCTGTAATTACTGTACATTTTGAGTATAGTCCAGCCTAGGTGGCTCGTCTTCCAGAACTGTATCAGACAATGTTCCACTGTGATGTGGAAGGTTTCCTTCCCAGTCTGCTTTAGTCTAGATGATCCTATAGTGTTTGAAGTGCTGGTGGCATAGTTCTCTGCATCACAGCAGCATGTCAATCATCCCTGGATCCCTTCCTATTTCTAGCTCTCCCTCATGCACTGAAGACCCCAGGAGGACATCACAGGGACATGTCAATCATCCCTGTATCCCCTCCTATTTCTAGCTCTTCCTCATACGCTGAAGTTCCCAGGAGGTTTGCTGTCTGTAACAAGCAGACCCAAAGGCCACTGATAAGGAAATATCTTGGTTCAGATTCTATCATGAGTGCCTTGCAGAGTTGGGACTCCAACTCTCAGTTCACAGGACATGTAACAAGCAGCACTAATACTTAAATTCAGAAGCTCCCTCACTCCTTGAGTGCTTTTTCTGCTACAATACTTTGGGGTCCTGAGGATCTCAGACCTACTTTGTCCTTCTCAATTTCTTATGATGGATTGGTCATAGGCCCTGATATCTAAAGGAAGAAACAGAGCCTGATGTTGAACTCTACAGACACCGTCAAGGAGCTTAAAGGCAGTCAGGATGAACCTTAAACAGAAGACAAAGGGGCAGATTCCCAGGGTTTCTTGTTCTTCTTCCTTCCCAGTGCCTGCCACCCTAAAGTGATGTCTGGCCCACATGGCAACCCCAGCCCCTGACCAGAAGAAGACGAGCCAGAGCTTCCTCCTCATCTTTTGTCATCTGCTCATCATACTAAATCCACAACAGACCAGATCTTGCACACATTCAGACCTCTCAGCCCCTCTCATCTCAAGGTTCCCATTCCTACATGTCCCAAGTCACCATCTCTCTCCTTCCTAATTGAGTCCTTCCATTTGATTTTGCGTTCTGGACTAGCCTATATCAGGATATAAGGGGAGGTCTACAAACCACATTCATTCACCCAGTGCTGCTTTTCAAAAGTGCAAATTTCTGGGCCTCACCCCAGATCTGCAAAATCAGCTTCTGAGGCTGAGGACCAAGACTCTGTATTTAATAGGCTCCCCAGGTAATCCGTAGTACATATAGGCATAGTGAAATCTGAGAACTGTTGTTGTAAAGTAAGAGATTGTTCACTGGCCACCTCTTTCTTGCCCTGAGAATGTGCCCTTTTCTGTACATACCCTTTCCTCACAATAACTATTTCACAGCAAGAATTCATGGGCTTCTTTATTACCATGTAACAGTCATAGAATGGAGCACTGTCATCTCATTTCTCATTTGCATTTTGTCTTGGGGTTTTTGCAAGTGCCTTTTATCTTTGTTAGGGCACAACAGAAAGAACATTGCCTTGGGGTTAGAAATAAGGTACATACATGGCAATGTAGACATGAAAATGTGTGTACGTATATACACTTAAATGCATACTAGATAATAGAAACATAGTACTCATTGCATGTATGCATGTGTAACATGATTCACAAACATTCTATGGCATTTTCCCACATGGAGCAATAACACTAGAGGGAGACTGGAGCAAGACCCTGGTAAGACTCTGGTGATGGTGGTAGAAAGACTGGCTTTGCTGTGGAGAAACTGTGGCAAGGTGCAACCAGTCTTGAGATAAAGGCCACAGTAAAAAGTTTTGCTGTTCTTACCAGCTACTTGAAGGAGAAGCTGACTTAACACTGCTCTGAGGCAAACCTTGCTGGACATTTGGGTTTGACTCCTGCCCTGAAACCAGGACTTTCACTGATTAAGGAATTGTGTTTTCTGTTAATCTGACTTGGGACTGCTGAACTAAAACCTAAATTTGCAATACTGGGAGATATTCTTTGTCTCCCCCACTCTCCAACTTATTTCCTTAATAAACTCCATTCTTAGTAACACAAGTGTGAGTGAAGTCTATATTGCTGTTGTTGTTATGTGCCGTCGAGTCACTTGCGACTCATAGCGACCCTATGTACAACAGCCCTAAACCCTGCTCTATCCTCTGCCAATCGCACTGCCTGACACACCCATCCCAATTACCGCAGTCACTGAATCAATCCACCTCATGGAGGATCTTCCCCTCTTGCGCCATCCCTCCACCCTCCCAAGCATGATGTCTCTCTCCAAGGACCTGTCCCTCCTTATAACATGTCCAAAGTATGTCAGATGAAGCCCCAGAATCCTTGCCTCCAAGGAGCCACCCGGTTTAACCCTTTCCAGGATGAATCTATTTGTTTTCCTGTCAGTCAATGGTACATTCAATACTCTTCTCCAGCACCACAGCTCAAAGGCATCAATTCTCCTTCTATCCTCCCTAGTCATTGCCCAACTCTCTGATGCATAACAAGTAATTGTAAAAACCATAGCCTGTATCAGACACACCTTAGTCTCTAGAGTGACACCATTGCTCTTCAGTACACTGGAGAGGTCCCTAATAGCAGACTTTCCCATCACAATACATTTTTTTATTTCCTGGCTACTGGTGCCAAGAGTGTTGACCGTGGAGCCAAACAGACTAAAATTGTTAACAATCTCAATCTCTTCACCATCCATCCTGATGCTGCCAATTGGTCCAGTGGTGAGAATCTTTGTCTGTGAGTCAACCACAAATAAACGAACCCCCTGCTGCTGGGATGGCTCTAGAGGCACCTTGAGGCTGACTATGGGCTCCTTATCTGCTTTCTGCTCTGGGGAGGTCAGGGGCTTTAATATACTCACTCCCTCTGGCCCTTTCAGAGACACGCTCACAGCCCTGTGTCCCCAGGTACCGTTAGCCGCTCTTTTCACAATGCCAAAGCCAGCCTGGCCTGTATCTGAAAGAGAGTTGTCCGGCACGTCTCCACATGCTGCTGGTGAAGAACCAATAGACATGTGCCAGCGCCATGCAGCTTGTCAAAGTCAGCCCCAGAGAAGCCACATTTCTTGAACAATGCTTTTTCTCCCTTTCTACACTGAACCACATGCTTCAATGATTCCAACAGTCACAATGAATTTCTAGGATTTCTCAAGAAATATCTTGATACACACATACACAAGCTTGTTCCCATGCACACATGACTACATGCTCATATATGCACACACATTATATACAAACCCTTCTTGGACATTTTCAGTCACCTGGCAGCTTCCCTGTCTCTACAGAAGGAAAGATCTAGATTTAGGGTGATCAGAAGGGTCCTTTTTCTAGATGGCTTGGATGAGGATAATAAACGGAATAGGGTTAGGGGATCTGGAAGTGCAGGCACAACTCCACTCCATCTATCTATGCCAGCTTCCTCCCTTCTACAAACCTTTGACTCTAGAGTGAGGCTGATCCTTAACTATGAAGTGAAGACTACTTAGATCTCCACCGTGATGCTGAATAGCTCTAGACACAGGTGTCCACATGGATGGGGAGCATCTATGGCATCAGAGACCATGTAATTAGCTTGTAAATAGCTTTGGTTTACAAAAAGCAAGGTGGGTGGGATTGTAAAATGGTGCAACCGTTCTGAAAGGCAGTTTGGCACTTCCTCAAAAGGCTAAATATAGACATTCCATATGACCCAGCTATTCCACTACATGGAATATACCCTGAGAATATGAGAACTGAGGCACAAACTGAGATTTGTACACCAATATTCATAGCAGCAGTATTCACCATCACAAGAACATGGAAATAGCCCAAATGTCCAACCACAGAAGAATGAATTGAGAAATTGTGGTACATTCACACAGTGGAATACTATGCAGCATGTAGGAGCAATAACTTTGCAAAACTTGGAAGGGAATGGAGGGCATTATGCAGAGTGAACTCAGTCCCACAAGGATAAATATTGTATAAAACCATTACTGTAGAATGAGTGTAAGGAGTCAGGAGGGGTGGGAGAGGCTGGAAGCAGAGGGATGTAGATGTGCAGGGGGAGGGAGGGATTAATCACTGGGCTGTACAATTTGATGGGTGGGGGGATGAGGGAAATGGAAAGAATTTGTTTGAATTTGTATTCTAGTTTTGTAAATAAACTAGTACAAAAATAAATGGTATTTTTTTTTTTAAAATTTAAAAGCGAGGTGGGGAGGGGGACAAAAAGTCACCAACCAACCTGATTTAAGAGTAGGTAACCTGCTCCTGCTTATCAAGGGACTTTCCTCTGTCAACAGGATCATAACAAGATTGATAGAGACGCCTCAGCAGGCAGGAGGATTGCCTTACATAGCACTTGCCCATTGAGAGAGCTTCTCAGAGCTTCTAAGATGAGTCTTGAACTCAGCATCAGCACTGGAACAAGCCCCTTCCCCTGGTATTCTGAGATGCAACCTGCCGCCATCACAACTAAGAACTGGAATCCTGTCATACAATTCTGGGGTCCCAGGGAAAATAGGAAGATGATGAAAAAAAGCAAAGGATTGTGGGAGTAGTGCTCTATTGAGAATGTCAGGATGGCAGCCCTGACTTTGGTCAGGAGGCTGAGAATTTCACAGCCATATGTGGAAAGGGCTGGACAGCACTCCAAATCCTGAAAGCCCAGCACACACCACGCAGACTGGGCAGCTGAGCTGCTCTCATCTTGGGCTCCCATGTTGAAGACTGGGTCTCCATCCCTTCTGCAGGTACCAGGCAGATTGGAGAAGCTTGTCAAGACAGCCAAGCATTAATCATAATGCCTGGCTCACAGGTGAATAGGCAAAGCAGTGTCAGAGACAGGGAAGAAATGGAGTGGTGACCAATTCTGGAGTTGCCTTTCACAAAACCCTTCCTAGTGTTTCCCATCGAGGTTGTCCATCTCTCCCAACTCCCAATAACAATAGGGTTACCAAGGAGGCCCCTATCTCCAGAGAGGGACGGTGACAGAGTACTCCATGGGAGAGGATCTTCTCTTAGGATTTCTTCTGAAGGGGTGGAGGGCATAAATGATCTTCTGCTTCTTATTTTTCAATCTTTAATTTGCCAATAAAATTATGCCAGGGATCTGCTTCTAATTTCTTAAAATTAAATTTGCCTATGAGTCAGCCGGGGGCTTATTAAGATGCAGGGTCTGATTCAGAAGGTGATTCAGGAGTCTGAATTTCTAACAAGCTCCCAGGTGAGGCCAATGCAACTGATCCATGAAGCACATTGTTATTACAAAGGGCTTAGGGTACCAAAAGTCACTAGGAAGAAAATAGAGGGAGAAACTGAAGACAACCTGGATGTTGACACGTACAAGTTTCACCTCTGCATACTATTTTGTGCACCTCAGAGTCATCCCTATACATAACGTCTACTCATAGAGTAAGCACCCCCCAATCTGAAAAACTTACCTTTCCTCAGCCAACCTAGTTTATTCACTTTTTTGCAGTAAGATATGGAGCTCCAAAAACTCCCATTAAAGAAGGAAAATTGTCAAAGGGACAACATTCTGAGCCATTAGCATCTTTTTTCCCCCCAAGTACACCTATGTCAATAGGTTTATTAAAAGTATCAATTTCTAGGTCTTGATTCATACTAATTAAATTAAAATCTTTGGAGATAGATAGGCTCTGAGATCTCACATTTTAAAAACATTTCTCTGGTGGTTCTGATGATAAGTCAAACTCTTAAGATGTTAACCCATTGCATTGAATAAGTTCAACTCCTAGGAGCTCTATAGAACATACTAGGACTGCCCCACCAGGTTTCCTGGACTAATCTCTAGGGAAGTGGACTGCTATATGTTTTCTCTCCTAGAACATTTCATTGGTTCAAACTACCTTAAGGAAGACATTAAGAATTCCTTGGTAGAAATTGGAGAAATGATACAAGGAAGAGGCCTGGACCAGGAACTAGCCTGGATGCTGCCTGAAACCTGGCCAAGTCTCTGTTGTCTACCCAGGAAATGTTCTGTAAGCACTTAGTGTGTGCTGGGAATGGTTTTAGGTGCATGGGACAAAGCTGTGGGCAGAGGTGGCATGGCCCTTCCCTCATGAAGCTGACAGACTAGGTGAGCAAAGTATACAATAAATACACACAGCCAAGGTTCAGGAGAAAAAGGAAACAAGGCAAGGTTATATAAAAGGATAGACTGAGTGTTGATTGTTTTATAGAAGTAATCCGGAAAAGAAAGAGCCCTGGTGGTGCAGTGGTTAAGCACTCAGCTAACTGGAAGGTTAGCAGTTTGAACTCACCAGCTGGTTTTTTAAAATATTCACGGGGCCGGGGAAGCTTGGGAGGGGAGAAAGGTGCAACAATGAATGAATGGAAATCCAAAGCCTCTGTAAATTTTTACTGAAATTAGTAATAAATTGAAATAAAAAAATTAAGTTAGAGTAAGGATGACAACGGATTTATAACTGCTCATGCTAATAACACTACATTGTGGCGTGGAGGAGGAATAGTGGAACTATATCCACATTTACAATATTCTTCTTACCAAAACCATTTATGGAAAATAGGAACTGCATTGGAACATGTATCTCTGGATTGGAAATAATCATATTGTTAATATTTCTAGCCTTAAGCTTAAAAGATTATATTGTTCAAAATTATTTGTTATATATTTGTTTAAATTTTTCCCTCTTAACAACTGGGATTAGAGGGAAGAGAAAAGACCAAAGAATGGCCAAAATTATTGGGGCAGCTATTGCTGCCAGTTTAGGGCCTGTGTCAGGAAAAGGAAGTCTTACTTATAAACAATTCTACCCAAAGGTAATAAAGGAGGTCAGAATTGCTTCCACTGTGGAAAGCTGGGCCTCTTCAGTAGACAGTGTCACAGATGAGAGCCACAGATAGGCAAGAGAGTAGAGAGGAAGCTCCCACTCACTTGCTTTAAGTGTGGATCTGAAGGACACTTGGCCAAGGTGGCCCACATCAGGTCCTCGTGGCTGACAGGACTGACAGGCCCCAGCTCCCAGCTGGAAACAAAGGAGGACGCTTCAACGATTTAGATCCTCCCAGAAGAGCTGTGGATGAGCATTAACATTAATGGCAAGTATATTCGTTTTCTCCTGGACACACGAGCCTACTATTTGGTCTTAAAAGCCATCTGAGGTCCCAACTCTTCTCACTATTTCTTAGTTGTTGGAATTGATGAAAAAATCTCATAAGTAGTTCCTTACTTCACCTCGCCTTGCATGTGGACTTCTGAGCTGTAAAACAACCTGCTGGTAGATGGAATTTGGTCCAGGACTTAAAAACAATAAATGACATAGTTGAGCCTCTACATCTTGTGGTTCCTAACCTTTATACTATAATAGACAAAATGCTAGTCAATAGACCTTTTATTTTAAGAACAACCTTCCCTCTGTAACTTGATTTGTGCCACTGTTAGAACCTCTACTTGGAATATTATTGCTTTTAATTTTTGACTCATGTACTTTTAACTTATTAGTTAAATTTGTGTCTTCTAGGCTGCAACAGTTCCATGATACATCTTCAAGGATATGAACATGTACGGCTAAGCACAATAGATAACAGTGCATCTAAATTCCAAAATCAATCTCCACAATAGTCTACGTGTTTCCTATTACCAAAGGGGCCCTTTAGAGTAGTGAGAGAAGATCTTCACCCTGAAACCTACAGCATTCCTTTTCAGCAGGAAGTAGCTAGGAGAATACGTCGTCCCCTTTTCCTTATGAATCAGGGTGAAGTCTCTCTCAGCGAGGAGTGATAGGAATGGCAAAGGACACACGGACAAAAGAGATTAATCAGAACTGACTTTGACAAGCACTGTGGCAATGGGACAATTAAAACAGACTTTCAAGGGGGGGGGAAGGGGAATGAACTGGGGTGGGAAGGTAGAGAAAATAGTGCAACAATGAATGAATGGAAACCCAAAATCTCTGTAAATGTTCATTAAAATTAATAAAATTTAATTTAAAAAAAAAAGAATAAACAAAGGCTGTCAACGAAGAAAAAAATTCACAGGGTAGGGAGGAAAATGTACAACAATGAATTAATGAGGGGAAAATTAAATAGAAAGAATATGCTGTAAAAAAGATATATGTTGCATTAAAAAAATCATTAATAAAAAAAATTCACAGCCTTGGAAATCCTATCAAGTAGTTCCGTCCTTTCCTATAGACTCAACAATACTTCATAATAACACAGGCTTATGATGAGTAGAGAGAGCTCTGGTGGTCTAGGGGTAAGAAGCTGTGCTGCAATCCCAAAGTCACGCAGTTTTACTACAGCCAGCCACTCTGTGGTAGAAGAATGTGCAGTCTTCTCCCATGCGATTACCTTGCCTATGAAAACTGGGCTGGTTCAAATTCAAGGCACATAACAACAACAACAACAACAATAGGGGAAATTGAGGCAATGACAATGGATGGTTTTGGTTTGGATCAGAAAAGGTGTGCCTCTGAGGAAATGCTATTGGAGCACAAACAAGGTGAAATAGTGGGTTGTTGGTTGGGTCAACATCTGGGTAAGATCAATGTAAACAGAAAGAAATGCAAGTTCAAAGGCCCTGTGCTCACCCTCTTCATCTATCAAAAGAGGATGCTCTGTAAACCAAACACTGGTGGTTCAAACCCACACAGCAGCTCTGCAGGAAGAGGACTGGTGATCTGCTCACATAAAAATGACAGCCTGCAAAACCTGTTGGGGGAGTTCTACTCCTGTCATATGGGGTCACCGTGAGTTGAACCTGGTTCAAAGGCACAGAAGAAGTCCAAGGATAACAGTCTTTGTGGCCCAGCTCCAAGGTTCTAGAGTTGGGATTGATGAGTCAGGAGCAGAGAAGGTTCTGGAAGGTCAGGGTATATGACCTGCCTTGTGTGGACGAGACAGACGGGAGAACTACCATCATGTTCCCCTTCTTATTCCCATACAGCTCTCTTTCCAACTCTTTTCGAGGAGAAAACTGCCAGTTGTTTTTAAGAAACAAAAATAATCTGTCCTATTAAGGGAGGGATATTTTAAAACCACTGAATAGATTTTTCCTTCGCTGGCTTTTTTTATTGATACATATCTTCTCCGTCCAGTTCTAAAATAAGCACCCGTCTGCCCATACTTGAATCCAAAGGCAACACGGTCCAGAATGGCGTGGGCCCGGGGAGAGCCAGGCCTGGGTCACTTGGAAGCCACTGAATCTGTAGAATGAACCCCAGCGGCCGGCCTGCCAGCCTGGTCTCAACCTTGGTTGGCTTCCTCCAAATCCAGGTGACTAGACACTCTTAAAAACAGCAGTGGAATGTGGAGAGAGCTGGCACTGGCAAATGACAAATTTCTGACCAAATTCCAGTTCTTTGGAATGGAAAGCCAGCAGCTTCCTGTTACAAAATGTACCAAGAGTTCATGCCTAATACATGGGTGTGGGCAATTCACAGAGGGCAAGTCTAGATTTTGCTAAAAATATAACAAAGCCAGCATATTTGCAGCCAGGTAAACATTTCCAGGGACGGAGTCACATTTATACAACTTTCTGCTCAGCACTCCAGAGGAGGAACCACTTCACATGGGGGAAAAAATCACACGGTCCACCAGGCACAGGTCCTCATACCCATCTTCACGGACGGCTCCCAGGGCCTAGAAAATGTGCTCTTTCCCATTAGAGGGGCACCTTTCATAGAACAGAGCCCTAGCATACCTTCAAAGGCAGATCTGTTGTTAGTTGCCCCTGAGTTGACTATCCCATAGGGCTTTCAAGTCTGTGACCTCTCAGAAGCAGATCACCAGACCTTACTTCGGAGGTATCTCTGAATGGATCTGAACTACCAGCTACTCCTTAAGTTAGCAGATTAGGGCTTAATCACTGCATCACTCAAGGAGTCACTGAAGGAAAGCCCAGCTGGCTTTTACTACCTCTCACTTGCTGGAGAACCTGAAAGGAGCTGATACCCCTCTCTGTGCCCTAAGTTGTACACCATCTCTTCCCTCCTCTGCCCTAGATTTGAGTTCACTGAAATAGCAGGAAGGGAAGTGCTCAGGAGGGTAAGGACAGACAGAACCTGCCTGGGGTGCAATCCGGGCTCTGTTTGTCAAGAGGTGGCATTGGGCGTTCTGGGTAAGATATTTTTGTTCTTGGTGCCTTGGTTCTTCTGTAGAACAGAAACAATAACAAAAATACCTGCCTCTGAGGTTATTGCCTTTGTGATGATTACACGAGAGGTATGAGGGAGCTCTGGTGGCTTCTTGTTGTTATTAGGTGCTGTGGAGTCGAGTATGACTCATAGTGATCCTATAAACACCCAACTTAAAACTTGCCCTACCCTGTGCCATCTTCTCCATCTCTGAGACACTGGAACCCACTGTTGAAGTCACAGTGTCAATCCATCTCATTGGAGGTCCTCTCTCCTTCTCTGACTCTCCATCTTTCCAAGCATGATGTCCCTTTCCAAGAAACAGCCTCGCCGAGCTACATGTCTGAAGTAGGAAAGATGAAGCTTCATCACCTTTGCCTCCAAGGAGCACTCTGGCTGCACCCTTTCCAGGATATATCTACTTGTTCTTTTAGTAGTCTGTGGGATATTCTGTACTCTACTCCAGCACCGCAATTGGAAGGCAACAATTCTTCTCTCATCCTTGTTCATTGTCCAGCTCTCTGATGCGCAGCAGGTGATTGAGAAGACCATGGCCTGAAGCAAGTGTACCTTAGTCCTCAAACTGACATCATTGCTCTCCAGTATTTTTGAAAGGTGTCTGACAGCAGACTTGCCTGCCAAGTCAAAGGCGTGCAGTTTGCATGCACCATCTACTCTGTGGGAGAAAGATGGGCAATCTTCTCCAGTTAAGTTACTACCTTTGAAAACCTACTGGAGGGTCAGCTATGAGTCAGTTGCAACTCGACAGTACACAACAACAATAATTATGAGGGGAAGGGGGCAAAAATAGAAATGAATTGCTTAATTAGTGTCATGCAGCTGGTGGTTTGTACCACACTGTCATGTACTAAATACTGCTCAACTGTACATTTTAAAATAGCTCATTTTATGAATGAATAGCATTATTTTTTTTAAAGTTAATATTTTAAAAAATGTTACTGTTTAGAACAGTGCCTGGCACACAGTGAAGTACTTAATAAGAAAGAGGTGGTGAACGTGCCTACTGCATGGTGGATCCTGTACATTCACTAACTGCTTTCACCTGTATAGCCTTTGTGGTGATGGTGGTGGTTATGTGCTGTCAAAGTGGAACTGACCCATAGATGACCCTCCAGCTGCTTTTCAGAGGTTAGAAAAGCCAAAAGGTTGGCAGTTTGAATCTACCCAGCAGTGCCTTTGGCAAGAAAGGTCTGGCAATGTAATTCCCAAAGGTCAATTCATTGTGCTTGAGTTGAACCCAATGCATCGGCAGCCCCAGGGGCCTGAAAGATCAGAGCCACTGCTAACCATAAGGGTAGTTCTCAGAAACACATGGGGTTGTCAGGAGTCAGAATTGACTAGACAGCAACTGCTGTGGGTTTGAAAAGGCCGGACAGAAAGGGCGGGGACCGGAAATCCGAGCATTCCAGCACCGGCTCTGCCACTAACCAAACACGCCGTCTTGGTCACGCTACTGACCGCTGAGCCTCGTGCTAAAAGGCAGGGGACACCATTCATCTCACTGATGTGCTGTGAATGAAGCTTTCTTGAGACAACCTGTGTGACCCATAGCTAGCCTATTGCTACCACCCACTAAGAGGTCCTGGTTATCTGAATCATTGAATCAAGGGTGAAAGCTTTCTCTAATGGGAAGGAATTGCGAAAATTCAGCTTTGGGGAAACTCAGTTTTCTTTGCAGAAGCAGGAGGGAAATGAAGAGAGCATAGGTCTGGTTCCAATTCTTCAGACCATCAGGCCTTTCAAAGTGGAACATCTGATCACCATGAGTGAAGTGGGAGAACACTGGGTAACAAGTCAGGGGACCAGCTAGTGTGTGCTCTATTCCACAGAGCTGGCTAACGTTGGCAAGCCACACTCATTTCTGGGCCATGGTTTCCCCATCTTTACAACGGAGCTATATGAATAGATGGCCTCAAAGGTCAGACGGCTGCTAGTTCAGATTTCCTTTATTCCTGTGGGGACCCACATCGCTAAGCCAACCACCACAGACTTACACTTCTCAGTTTAGATTTATCCCAAACCAAAATCCAAAGCTATTGCCATCACCATTCCTACTCACGGTGACCTTACAGGACAGAGTGGAACTGCCCTGTTAGGTTTCTGGAATGCTCAATCTTTACAGAAATAGTTTTGCTTTGGAGTTGTTACTAAATTTGAACCACTGACTTTTGCTTCAAGGTACTGCATCACCAGGACACCTGGTGGTGTTTTATGTACCATCAAGTGGAAACCGACTGATAGATGATACCACAGTGGGTTTTCAGAGGTAACTGACCACACAGGAGCAGCTGGTGGATTTGAAACACATGCCTTTGGGTTGGCAGGGCAGCTCCTTACCACTGAGACCCTAGAGCTCCCTCCCAGGTCACCTTGCGGTGTTTATCCCTCCAGTGCTTGCCCTCCTCTGTCCAGAGAGAGCCGCCAGCCAAGGCTGACACTGTGGAAGAACTGATGGTTTGAGGGCACTTGCAGCCCACACATTGTGACATCAACATGCGTAAGTCCCAGGTCTGAAAAGAATCAGAGTAATTCAGTATGAAACGGGGACTCTGTAAAGCTGCAGCAGCTCAGCATCTGGCAGGAGGGACAGAGGGCGGTCCACCAGCTGTCAGGCACATGGGCCTGGTGGCCCGGCAGCACAGGGGTGACCTGGGGGGCAGCAGCGACAGCAGCAGAGAGGAAGATCATACCCAGATGACAGCAGGATGTGGGCAAAGCCAAGGGGGGCTCTTCATTTTATAAACATGAAACGTTTGGAGATGGGCACAGGACGCTTGACTCAAAGGAGACAGCAAGGAGAGCTAAGGCCAGGAAAGCAGGAGACAGGCTCCAAGAAGAGGTCCAGAGGTTTGATTGTCTAAAGCAGAACCTTAGCCTGGGACTCAGGCCTGCTCCAGTTGCTGGCAGAAGGCAGTGCTGAAGAACACAACCCTTAGAATTAAAACCACACGCCTTCAAACCCTGCTCCAATCCACTATTCTAGGTATGCTGATAAGTCTCTCCCACTCCCACAGGCTGAGCTCCTTGCTGACTCTTCATTTTTCTATTCTCTGATAAAACAAGATCAATAACCTTGGCTTAGAAAACCAATGTGAGTATTAAGTGAGACAGTTTATGTAAATAGTACATACAAGGCTGCTGGGAATCATTAGTCTCAGAAGCTTTGACTTATCCTTAAAAAACAACAACAACAAAGAACAATCACCATCCAGTCAACTCTAATTCACGTGTGTAAGAGAGGACTAGGGGTGGGCTCAAGCCTCCAACCTTATGGTTAGCAGCTGAAATGTTAGTCCTATTCAGGATCGCTTACCCTATTCTAAGCCTCAGTAAACTCTCCACATCTCCTGACCAATAAGAACCCTTCAGCATATTTCTCACATCCCTTCCCACCAAGGCCCATGGTGTTCCCTAGCAACCCTTCCAGGCTACTGCACTGCCATTTTCACACCTGACTGACACTCTTCATTTGCAATAACCGTTAGTTGGGATATTATAATAAATGCCTTTTGTAAAGAATTCCCTCTTCCCCTACACAGCCAGATCAGGTGACTTTCCCTAAGTCCTTGTGTGGAAAGTTTGGAGTGACCTACACCAGTGTTCGGAGGTGTGTGCTTCCTACACTCGGCCACCAGCCATCCCACATGGGATCTTCTTGGTTCACATCCCAACTGGGAGCTCACAGGATCCATTCAGTATAGCCACAGCTTCAGCAGAGATAGTGTACATTATTAATTCTTCTCATTGTTGTTTTTCAATTCCTTTTCTTCCTTCACTTTTTTGCCTTCTGAAAATATTACCTTATGATATTCTATGTGCTTGGAAGGAGGAGTGGCATCCACTTCCATAATAGCTTGCCTCCAGAAACCCTATGAACCTGGAGAGAGGATGCAAGGCACCCAAGCGTTGAGGACTCTCCTTCATAGGGTCGCTATGAGTCGCCTGTGACTCGACGGCACTTAACAACAACAACATCTACTGTGTGCAGATCCTGTGGTGAGAGCAAATGAAGATCAAGACAGACCTCATGGAGGTCATGCATCTTGATCATGACGGTAATGGAGGGCTTCCTGGAGGAGGTGACTCTAAACCTTAACTTTAATGGGTAAAAGTGAGAGGAGGATAAGCTAGTGAAGGAGAAAGAAGATAAAGAGTAGGAAAAGAAAGAGATCTGAGCCAGAGAAAAGAGTCTCCTTTAGTCCATTGTCACCTCAGTGTCTTGAGTAGAAGGGCTCATCTGATGCTTTTAAATTTATCTTTCTAAATTTTTTTTGTATTTATTATCTTGGAAAACTACTGGATTCTTAAAAGAGACTACCTAACTAGAGTGCTCTGGTGGCCTAGTGGTAAAAAGCTGTGCTGTGCTGCAATCCCAAAGTCACAGTGTTTGAATCCACCAGCTGCTCTGTGGGAGAAGGATGGGCAATCTCCTCCCATGTGAATTACTGCCTCTGAAAACCAGCTGGAGGGGCAGCTATGAGTTGGTTTGGACTCGATGACACACAACACCAGGCCTTGTCATTTCTAGAAAATGTGAGGAAACATTCTCATAAAAGAACTAGGAACTAAGCCAAGACACTCAGCCTACTGAAGCAAACCAGGCTAGGTTGTTCTTGGAAGTGACTTGACCAGCCTACCAGCCCAGCGACCTACAGGACAGAAGAAGACTGCTCCACAGGGTGTCCCAGCTATCCTCCAATACAAGCAGAAGGTCACTCCTGCAGAGCAAATGGTGGGTCCAAGCCACTGAGCTTTTGATTAGTAACCAGGTGCTTTAACCACTGCACTAACAGGTCTCCTTCTCTGCCGATATACTCATTTTTCCCCCTCCTGAACTGTTTCAGAATGAGCTGCTGACATCAAGACTCCAAACATTTCAACATGTGAAATATTTCTCAAGAAAAAGGACATTTTCTCACATACCCCAATCCTTTTAGCTCTGAAATAATAACACCAAACCAGACTCACCAATTCGCAGTCAACTCCAGCTCACAGATAGCTTGTAGGCCAGGGTAGGGGGTACCACAAAGGGTTCTGAATGGTGTAAACTTTTATTGAAGTTGACTACCGTGTTTTTCCCTGAGCAGCTGGTGGGTCCTAATTTCTAACCTTTCAGTTACCAGCTGATGGCTTCTAATACAATACCACCAAGGGTCCTGACAGAATGACAATATTTATGTAATTTACATTAGAATTTCTCTAATTGTCTTTGTTCGTTTTATTTTGTCCATTCAGGACCTAGTCAACAATGTCTTACTGAATTTGGCTGTGATTATCTTATTGGAACCCTTTCTACAACAGCCCTCTATTTGCCTTCTTAATATTAGTTTCTTTCCCTTACCTTCCATAATATTGAAACATTTTAAGATTCCAGGTCTCTTGCCTTATGGAACAATCCATAATTTAGCTGCTTCTTGCCTACAAATTCTTTTTAATCCCATCCTTCAGCATTTCCTTTCCTCCATTCTGAGCCAGCCTTACCTGTGTGTATTACCAGTGTTAACAGTGGGTTACTGCTTTGTGGCTTCAAGAATGTGACTGTTACACATCTCAGAGAGGTTTAACTGTTATTACTAAGCAAGTCACATTTGTTTAATATTGAAAGAATACTTTATTTCCACACTGAAAGGAAGTCTAAAATGGCAAGTAGATCAATCCAAAGGAAACTGTAAAGAAGTTTACCCTGAATCAGTATTAACAATGCCTTCTCATATTTTTAAAGGGCTTTCACATTATTTAAGAATTTCGACTTTGGAGCTAAAAGGATCTGGGTTCAAAGTCTAGGTCCATTTCTTATCAGTCGTGCTACTTAAACTATCGCTCTCCTTTGGTGTCCTCAGAGAACCATACAATTTTTAATCCAGTGTCTTGTTCATAACAATGACATCTGTCTATCTTCACAGCAAGCTTTCAAAGACACCTAACCACCCTCTGCCATTGAACCACTTCTGATTTGGAGCAACCTTCCATTGGGTTTCCAAGACTGTAGATCTGCATAGGAGGAGACTGTCCGTCCATCTTGCTCCCAAGGAGCAGCTGAGGGATTCAAACTGCAGACCTTTCAGTTTGCAGTGCACTATGCTACCTGAGCTCCAAAGGAGATACACTATGTATCATTCTCTCCATTTTATAGATGAGACAAATGCAGCTTAGAAAGATGTAATTTGTTGACTACCATACAGCAAGATGTCAAAAGAGCACCAGAACCAAAGCTGCTGACACTGAGAACTGTCATTTCTATTTCCTTCAGGAAGTAACATCTACCTCCTGGGAATGTCGTGAGGATTAAATGAAATGATACATGAATGGTGTTTGCATTATGCTGATACAGAACCTGTGTTCAATCAGTGTCAGTTACTATTATTATAATCATTTGTATTGCACCACAATACCATGTGTAACTAATTTTGTTCAAAGGTCTCAAAAGAACCCTAGGAGGTGGGCTCATAACTATCGTGACCAAAGTTCCCTTTGCACTGTATCTTCTACTCTCTCACTTAGGTGGGGGACTGTACTAAGCCCAAGTTCACTGATGGTATTAAGGTTTCACTTGGAAGGAAAGAGAATATTCTGAGGCTACAGAATCATTGTTTGAAAACTACAAGAGCAGGACTGTTTTCCTTGGGCAAAGAAGCAGTAAATCCTGACTCATTTTGTTGGGTTTGTGTGGGTGATTTGGGATTCCTGCAAAAACCATTGTGTCCCTGAGTATTGTCTTGTGTGAACTAAAGCGCAAAAGCCTGACCAAATTTTGTTCCCAAAGTCACATGGCCCTTTCTGCCCAAGACATTCTAGGAACACATAGTCCGTCCCCTTGAACACTGCAACCAAGAGACAAAGTCGCAATTGAAGTGGGTCCCATGGCTATGAAACACCACTGGGCATCTGGCCATGCCCTAGGGGCCCTAAAAGGCCAAACCGATTACAAGACTTAGTGTCCAGTTCCCATCACAGCCATGTCAGCCACCAGGGAAGAGGATTTTTGTCTGCCTTCAGAATCCCAAGTTTCCATGTTTCCATCAACGTTATTATTAGTTGCCATCAGATTGATTTAGAATCATGGATACCCCATGTTGTGGAGTTGAACTATCCCATAGGATTGTCTAGTGACAATCCAACGTTGTCATCTTTAGGGAAGCAGGTGTTTCTCCCACAGAGCTACTGGGTGGGTTCAAACTTCCAATCTTCCAATTAGCAGCTAACCTGTTAATCATTGCACCCAAGACTCCTTTGTTGTTCCTGGGTGCTACTGAATTCGAACTAATTTATAGCTGACACTCTAGCAGGTTTACAGAGGTTCTAAAACTCACAAGATGAGATTGCCCATCTTTCTCTTGCAGGACAGCTGGTAGATTTGAACTGCCTGGCTTTGGGTAGTAAGCCATTCCTTACCATTAAGCCATCAGGGCTCCTTTACAGATCCATTAAATGAACCCATTCCATGAGAACTGTTCTGTTCTTGGATTGCACCATCATATTGGCCAACTCCATTCAACCACCTTTGTGCTTCAGTTTCACTTACACAGAAAGAAAAGTGTGAGAAGTGGGCAGCAAACTTAGCTATTCTAAAAGTTAGGCATAAAAAAATCAAATGGATAGAGAAGCTGTGGTAGATTCACACAGCGGAATATTATGCAGCACTGAGAAACAAAGAACTCATGAAATATTATACAAAATGGGCGACCATGGAGGACATTATGATGAGTGAAATATCTCGGTCACAAAAAGACAAATACTGTATAATGCCACTGTTATAAAACAGGACTGACAGTGGGGTTGGGGAAAACTAAGGAAAGAGGGGATAAAAAATGTACATGGCATTGAAATGGACAAGGGAGAGAACTGTATAAAAGGAATACATGATTAGGTATTATTAGTGTGACAAGAGGCCAGAATAAGAGTTACATAGTAAATTGGTCTGGGGGTGGGGGTGGATAATAAAAATGAAAGAACTTTTTTCCTAAAGAAAAACAAACTCGGGGGAGGGAGGCAGGGAGGAAAATGTGCAACAATGAATGAATGGAAATCCAAATTCTTTATAACCTTAAAGCAAAATCTCAATTAAAAAAACAAGTTAGCTATTGGGCCATAATCTCCCAGCTTGTCTCTGACATGTGTGCTTACATGTCTTCATTAAGCTATTTCATATCTATATATTTGTACGTGTGTGTGTATATAGCTAAGCATAGACACGTTACCAGAAGTAGATATATTTATATACATGTACACACACACGTAATGATACCCTAAATAAGTCACAGGTACCACTCTTCAAGTGTCTTCAGAAAATTAACCCATAGAATAAGCAATAATATGTGAACTATAAACATTCCTGCATGTTGGCAGATAACCACGCTGCACATTCCCCTCCAAGAACAGAGGGAAAGAAGAAAGGGAATAACACAATAGGAGAAAAATGCACTAATCAAATCCATAATCAACTTTGATGATGGAGCGAGGGTTCTAATGAAAACACAGTGGGGGCAAAGTCACAACAGGTTGTCCTCAGAGCTGCACTCTTCCCTGGGGCCTCGTCCTTGCTTTCTTTTGAACATCTAACATACTCACAAAGGATTTCAATCATGTTTAATTTTTTGAAGAAGAAATGAGTTGCAAGTTAAGCACCAACCCCTAAAAACAGGAAATAGCAAAGTATCATATACTTTTTCTCCCCTCCCAAGGCAACTGCTTCTTTCAAATAGGCTAGTGCTTCACCTCAGCTCACAAGCATTCCTTATCTTAAGGTCGCCTGGACAGGATTTCTGAGTCCACACAGAGCAAGTCTCTTAAACAAATCTTTGCACATGGTCATAATTTATATGATATGCTCAACAGAGCAGATGCTCTAAATGTTCAGTGTGTGTGTGTGTTTGTTGCAGGGGAAGGTTCAGGTTCTCATGACTAGAAAGGGAGTTTAAGAGAGAGGTGCATAGTTGGTAGGGGGCTGAGATGCTAATCCAAAAGCCAAGCATCTCTAGCTGTTCAAATCCACCAGAGGCTCCTCAGGAGAAAGATGTGATGTACAGCCTTGGAAACCTGATGGAGGGTCCCTGTGTATCTGCAGTGAGTTGTGCTTTTATTTCTCTCTCTCTTGTTTATTTTAAATTTTTTTGTGTGCGTGTGCTGCTGCAGCATTCCATTTCATCCACAGGGGGTCAAGATTCAGCTGTGGGTTTGTGAGAGCGTCCAGGTGAGGAGGCTCTTGGGGGGTTGAAAGTGGGGTTGTACTGATTAGCTATTAGTAATGGGTTATGTCATTTTATACTTGATGGAGATGCAAAACAGGTCTTGGAGTGAATAGGCTAAAGGCAGTTGTGGATAATTCTACAAAGCGTGAGAAACAATCTCCTTTTCCCTGTAACTACCACATTGTATATGGGCAACCTAAGCTAATAATAATAATCACTGTCATTTCACAAATGCTTGTTATCAAACTAGGTCCTTTATGGATACCATCTTCCTCAGCCTCTCACAACTCACTTCATGTTAGAATTCATGCCTACCCACAAGCCAACACACAAACCCACTCCTTTGCCTGTAATGCCTTTGTTCTTTCAACACTATCACTTTTTTTGATAGAAAGATAACAGCTTCCCTCCAGCCCCCCACATTATTTCAAACCACCTAGTATGTGATAGTTTGTTAGGGCGGCTGTGGGGCATGAATAGGGTTATTAAACCTCTCTTTGCTTCAGTATCCTCATCTATAAAATGAGGATCAGCACTGATCTCCTTGGGTTGTTGCAAGGACAAAATGACATCCTTAAGAGAAATCATGACCCCATAGAAGAGGTATGTATTTGCCATGATTGTTATTGTTGTTTTCAGATATAAATGTGGTACCCTGTTTCATGGGCTAAGTATAAAATGTGATTGTATGCTAAAAGCATAGCTTATCAGGCATTCAGCAACTAGACCTTATCCTTCCAATGTGGCTGTCACTGAGCACATGATAGACGTTCTATAAATCCTTGGATACCAACTGATGATCTCTTAAGCAGAGAACACAGCCCATATATTTTCTTACTTGGAGACTCTTCGACCTAGGTTCAACATGCTCTTGTTTTGGGGTTAGCAACACGCATAATTAATTTTATTACTGCTTTAGGGAGCTAGTAAGGAGCTGTGCTGTCAACCCAAAGGTAAGCAGTTTGAATCCACTAATTGCTCTGAGGGAGAAACACAGGCAATCTCGTCCCCTATGATTTATTGCCTCTGAAACCTGCTGGAGGGTCAGCTCTGAGTCCTGTTCTCACTCTATGGTACACAACAACAGCAACAGTGTTCCTCATTTGCCAGATACTGTGCACAATACTTCATTTATATTCTTTTTCTCAATCCTCCTCATTCCTGTGGTTGTTTATGCTTATCTTGCTTAGATGGGAACACTGAGCAGCAGATAAGTTAATCAACTCACCCACCCAGCTAGCACATAGCAGACACCTCACTACCAGCACTCATCTGACTTTAAAGCTCATGCTGTTTAATAACCAGCCTCCTGCCCAAAAGTCACAGAATGAAAGGAGAGATGGGAGTCCTGAGGCATTATTGCCATTTAGCTCATCATTTCCTGAATACCCTCCAATGATATAACCCACTTTGGAGTCAAAGGACCATCAGTCCTACCTATCCTAAAGCTGAGATTCAGAGACTTCCCTGAAGGCAGGGTGGATACCATATTAAGTCAATGTGTAGGTTGTCCAAAGAAGTCTCCTTCTGGCAAAGTTCATGAGGATGGAAATGTAAGAGGAACAGGAGTCGGGGCCTCCCACCACTGGAAATATCCCCCAAGAACCCTTATGATAAGAAAAGGAAGACAAAAATGACTGGGAAGTGGCCAATGTTCTCTCTCAGCAGTCCAGCCAGACCCTCCCTGTGGACAGTGCATGCACAAAGATCCACTGAGGGAAAGAGACCAGCAATTGAGGGTATTCTAGGCCAATAGTGAAGGAAGGAATAGGACCATACCAGCTTTTCAGGGGCAGGGAGTTGAAGAATATTTTTCAGGGGAGATGGTGATGAATCACCTTTGCAGAGCATGCCCACTACACATCCTCAGATAATGTTTGTTAACTGAAGGGTCAAATGGGCAAAGGGCAGAACTGCTGGATATGAACAATGTTGGCCTCTACTTTCCCTCTCATTCTTTGAATCCTCCTCATCAGCTGGAGAGAGTGTGTCACAGCCTGAGTCACAGTTCTGGCCTCCAGTGTACCACCCACCACACCTCAGAAGTCCCACCTCCACGGATGAAGGGGAAACCCCATGCAGTAGAGCACTGGGCCCATGCCCATTTCCGAGCCCACTGGACAAGTCCTGTGGTTTACTCCCTAAAAAGAGAGCACAGCACACAGCCCTTGAAGAGACAAGCCCAGGGAGCTTTGCAGGAAATCTTGCCTTCCTCCCACACGCCATCACTCAAACCTGTCAGCTTCCAAAAATGTTTAGCAAGTGCAGCAGCAAGGCGCTTGCTTATCAGGTTGGTGTGGGAGCTTAATCTGCTTTTGAGGGCCTTCCCGAGACCAGAGTTCCTGAAGTCTGCTTACAATTAGTCTCCAGCTCCAGTCGCTCCACCAGCAAGGCTAAGAATGTGTTGAGCTCTAGCCTCTCTCTCTCATCAGAGAAAGCTCCAAGAGAAGGTGGAGGCAGTGTCAGTGGAGAGAGGCTTGCCAAAAAGGTCAGCTGGTCTGTTGCCACTACCCTGACACCAGCCCCAAACCACCTCCCCCACCCGCTTTCCCGCTACTCCTGACCGGGGACAGTCACATCCGCCAGGTCTGCCTGTCCCCAAAAGTCCCTGTTGATCAACTGCCAAGAAAATACAGCATGCCCTCACTCCCTCCTACCAGAAAGCGGCGGGGGCGCGAGGGGGGTGGGGAAGCAGAGGGAAGGCAGGAGGCCAAGAGAACTGGATTGGCCCTTGCTGATTTCCTTAAAAGAGATTGCCTGGCCAGAGTCTGTCAGGCAGCTGGATAGAGCGATGTAGGCTCTATCTGGTAAGGTAGAAGTCATCGCCTTCTTCCAAATCATCCTCTCACCGGTGTCTGCAGCCACTGCGGAAGGAGGGGCTTAGCTGCCTCAGAATGGCGGCCACCCCCACCCCCTCTCCACAACCAACCAAGACTCAAGGAGTCTCTTGCTGCTAGTCTCAGCTGCTGGACAGGGAGCTTGTACTGCAGCCCCAGTACTATGCCCAGATTCCTGCTAGCCTTTGGGGTGGCCAAACCAAGTGGGGCAGGTTCACCGATACCCTTCTTCTTCAATCTAGCACCCAGGGGGTCAAATTTGGGGGATGATGGGGTATGTGTAAAGAGTAAGTGACAGAATCAGACCCATTCATTGGCAGGGACAGAACCCCCCCCGCCCCCATCCTTCTTAGAGCCAAGCCTGCAAACATGCAGGAGCTGACATTTTCAGCAGGGTACATGTTTCTTAAAAACACCACCACAACCAGAACGTCTGCCAGGCAGTCACAGACGTAGCCACACTGCGTGGAGTCTCACAAGGTGTCTTGGAGCTCGGAGCTCCTAACACCAACCATGAGCCGCAGGGCCACACCCACCTTCTCTCTGGCCGACTCTCCTCGACCATCTACGGATCTGGCGGGCTGAGGAAGACGATTTTTCTCTCCACCCACAGGGTAGCCCTTTCCCCCATCCAGCACCCAGTCCTCCGCAAGCATTAACCCTCCCTCCCAGATATAAGACCCGGCATGCGTTGCCTCTCACCTGGGTATCGAACCCGTTTTCGAAAGAGCCACTCTTCCGCAGTGGGAGCCCCTCCCCCGCCGGCTCCTGCAACCCCTGCGATTTTAGGGGAATCTGGCTAGGGTAGGAGGTCTTGCTCACCTCCACCTTGCTTCCCAATTTGAGGTAGCAGGGCTGGGGGCCGGCCCGGGCCGGGGGCACGTGCAGGATGGGTGCGGCGCTGTGCACCGGTTTGGGCAGTCCCGACTTCATTTTGGAGGCGACCAGGATGGCCGGCATCTTCTCCCGGGGCTTCGGTTTTCCCAGCACGTCCCTGGCAGCGGCAGCGGAGGCGACCGCTAAAGGCAGCGCGGGCAGTAGAGCAGGCGCCGGGCCTCAGCCCGCGAGGCGCCCACTGTCACTGGCGGAATAAAAGGTCCCGGGTCCGGGAGCTCCAAGGAAGTGGGCGAGGGTCCCTTCGAGGTGCAGAGATGAGAGCCTGGGGGAGGGTGGTTGCGCTCAGGAGACCCCACCTGGACTGATGCAGTAGCCGAGTCTCACGCCCCTCCTTGGCAGGCCGCTCAAGAGGTGCACTGGAGCTGCTGTCTCTTACAATTTTCCTCCTGGGAAACCAAGGCTTGTATGTCCATATTATCTTGTCACTGCATCTCAGAAGTGAAGAGGTTCCTTTGGAGGGGGGAAAGCGGCACAGACGCACGCTTCCCGCTCCAAAAGGCTGCGGGTGAGCCGGCGAAGGAAGGAACGAGACGAGAAGGGAGGGAAGGAGTGAGCTGCGGAGTCTGGAGAGCGAGGGCGGTCGCACCAAGCCCAAGACGTCTCTACCAAAAGGTAGTTGACGCCCTGCTCGCGATCACCGCAGTGTCACCCGAGACGCTGAGGCGCAACGAGAGCCCCCAAAGGTCTCTCTTGGAGTGACAGTCACCACTGCCCAGAAGCCCCCCGGACAGATAGTACCTTAGCACCTGCGGGTTTGCACATGCTCCGTGCGCGATAGCGCAGCGAGACTGTGGCCGTGGAATGCGGGCAGTGGGACAGCGGCTGGCAGGCTGGGCAGGGTGCGCTCGCGAGTGGCAGCCGCGCTTCCCGAGAAGGCAGCGTCGGCTGCGGGGCTCAGCACAGGGGAGGACAGGCTGCGGTCCGCGCGGCCGCGGCGCGCGCTGACAGCCCCGGCCGCCCTGGCGCGTCCATTGGTCCACCACGAGCCAATCAGCGGCCGTGGTTCTCCCTGCAAAGGGGGCGTGGCCTCAACTCCCGGGCCGCCGAAACTCTGGGGTCGCACTTGGCCGCAAGTACAAAGCGGGCTGGTGGCCACTCTGCGGCACCGCTCCGGCCGTGCGCTTCCTGCGGGGCCTGCACACCCACTGCGTGCCAGGAGCCTCCTTTAAAAAATGCCCTTTTGAAGGAAGACGCCTGTCTCGAGGCCCCGCGGGTCGGCTCCGGGGAAGTGCCTTTGCCTTTTCAAATTGTTCAGGCCATCTTAACGGTTTGAAGCTTCCTGAGTCACGCCCGCCGCCGCGCTGCCCCCCATCTGGCCGGGGTGGGGCCTCTCTGTCTCCCGCGTAAAGGACGCGCCAACGATTTCGCTTCTTTTCTGCCCGCTCTTCCAGGGGGTCCTCCCAATAGTTTCCTCTCCAACTTTCAAAGGCTGCACACTTCACTATTTGAAGTATTTATGGGCAAATACAATACTCAGGGAAGCCACCCGCCCCGCCCCGAGACAGCGCCTCCTCGCAACCTACTGGAGACTGTAATTACAGTGGCCCTGGAAGCCAGGTGCAGGTTCCCTGACCCCTGCAGGCTCCAGCTAAGCCAGGCTGCGTTTCATGTCGGAGCCCCTCCCTGTCAGCGTCTCAGACACTGGCCCCACTGGTTCCCAGGCTTTAAGTCTCCTGATGGTTTCTGCCTTCCTCTGGGTCGCTGTTCCATTCCTTTTTGGACAATCCTCAGCAACATTTCGCTTGCATGTGCCATTAATCATAAATTCTATAATTTCCATATTCTAGTAGGTCATCTTCTTGGGAATGAAAACAAATACGGATCTCTTTCAGTCAATGCACCAGGTAGCTGTCCTCCAAATTTCAGAGGCTGGGCTCTAAGAGGAGAAGTGTGGCGTCAGGATTGGTGGAAGATCTATCAACAATCTGCATTATGCAGATGACACACCTTGCTTGCTGAAACTGAGGAGGACCTGAAATGCTTGATGCAGAGGGTCAAGGACTGCAGCCTGCAGTATGGATTAAAGCTCAATGTCAAGAAGACAAAGATTCTCACCACTGGACCAATTGGCAGCATCAGGATGAATGATGAAGAGATTGAGATTGTTAACAACTTTAGTCGGCTTGGCTCCACAGTCAACACTCTTGGCACCAGTAGCCAGGAAATAAAAAAAAAATGTATTGTGATGGGAAAGCCTGCTGTTAGGGACCTCTCCAGGGTACTGAAGAGCAATGGTGTCACTCTGGAGGCTACGGTGCGTCTGATAAAGGCCAAGGTCTTTGCAATAACTTGTTATGCATCAGAGAGTTGGACAATGACTAAGGTGGATAGAAGGAGAATTGATGCCTTTGAGCTGTGGTGCTGGAGAAGAGTATTGAATGTACCCTGGACTGCCAAGAAAATAAACAGATGTAACCTGGAGAGGGTTAAACCAGGCTGCTCCTTGGAGGCAAGGATTCTGAGGCTTCGTCTGACATATTTTGGACATGTTTTAAGGAGGGAGAGGTCCTTGGAGAGGGACATGCTTGGGAGGGTGGAGGGATGGCGCAGAAGGGGAAGACCCTCTATGAGGTGGATTGATTCAGTGACTGGGGTAATCTGGTCTGTCAGAGGCAGTGAGATTGGCACAGGACAGAGCAGGGATTAGGGCTGTTGTACATAGGGTTGCTATGAGTCGCAAGTGACTTGACACACACAACACATAACAACAACAACAGCCAGGTGAGCACATCCAAGGCTGCATCTGTTACCTGAAACGTGTAAGTTGCTATTCCATGGGGCCTGAGTTTTTTGCCAATACCTTCAGTGCAGCTTAAACTTCATCCTTCGTTACCACTGGCTCTAGCCACCACTGGGCCACTTGGCAACACCATGATGGATAGAGAAGAGATTGATGTTGTTAACAATTACAGCTTGCTCAACTCCACAATTAACACTCTTAACACCAGCAGTAAAGAAATCAAGAGGCGATTTGCATCAGGGACCTCTCCAGAGAAGCAATGATATAAGTCTAGAGACTAAGGTGCACCTGATCCAGGCACAGTCTTCACAATTACTTGTTGCACCTTAGAGAGCTGGACAATGACTAAGGATGACAGAAGAATTGATGTCTTTGAGTTGTGGTGCTGGAGAAGAGTCTTAAACATACCCTGGACCACTAAGAAAACAAACAGGTCTGTCTTGGAGAGAGTGAAACCAAGTTTCTCCTTGGAGGCTAGGATTTTGAAGCTCTGTCTCACATACTGTGGGCGTGTAGCCACAAGAGATTGGTCCTTGGAGAAGGACAACATGCTTGGAAGGGTGGAAGGACAGCGCAGAAAAGGAAGACCCTGGATGAGATAGGTTCATATACAGTAACTGGGACAATGAGAATAGATATGTTGGAATCAGTGAGAGTCGCTCAGGACAGACCAGGCTTCAAAGTTGTTATATATATAGATAGGGTCTCTGAGTCGCAGGTGACTCAATGGCACATAACAACAATTAGTTCATATGCTACTTCCTAAAATTTTTCAATATCAATGAATTATTTTTTTGGTGCAATGACTCTGTGTATTTATTTCTTCCATCTTCTTTTTATGCTTCCTGAATCTTTAAAGATTTTACCCATAGCATCTCTCCGTGTTGCAACTCAAGGCTTGAATTTGTTTTTCACTTTTTTCAATGTGAGAAATGCTGATAAAGTTCTTCCTCAACTCCAGCTTTCTACACATTTCATTATAATGTGGGGTTCCCCCCTCCCTGCCTGTCTTGAGCTACCCATTGAAATCTGTTCAGTTCTTTTACTTTGGCATCTCTTCCTTTTGTTTTGACTTCTTGAATGCAATTTTCATAGTCTCTTCTGACACCCATTTTGGATTTTTCTTTTCCTTAGTCTTTGCCCTCTTAATAGATGATATTCTTGATGTCCTCCCACAGTTCCTCTGGTCATTGAACATTGGTGTTCAATGCCTCAAACCTGTTCTTGATATGATTCTTAAATTCCAACTAGGATAAACTCAAGATTTTATTTTGGTTTCTGTGGACTGGATTTAATTTTCCTCAGCTTCAATTTGAACTGGTACATGAATAATTGATGGTCAGCACCTGATCTGCTTTTGACTGCTGATACTGTGCTTCTACAACAATTCTTTCCACAGATGTAGTCAATTTGATTGCTGTGCAGTCCATCAGATGTGGTCTATGGGTAAAGTCACCTTTTTTTTGTTTTTTAAAAAATAGGGAACTGTCAGAAGTTCAAGCACAGTTTAGAAAAGGCCATGGCATCAGGGATATCATTGCGGATTTTAGATAGATCTTGGATAAGAGTAGAAAATACCAGAAGATTGTGTTTTATTGACTATGCAAAGGCACTTGACTATGTGGATCACAAAAAATCATGACTGACATTAAGAAGAATGGGCATCCCAGATGCAAAATCTGTATCTAGATCAAGAAGCTGTTATCCGAACACAAGGGAACACTGCATGGTTTAAAATTAGGAAGGATGTGTGTCAGGGATGTATCCTTTCTCCATACCTTTCTCCATTCAATTTATATGCTGAACAAATAATTCCTTATTCTGGACTCTATGAAGAGAAATGTGGTATCAGGATCAAAGGAAGGCTCATCAAAAACCTTGATGCAGTTGACACAACCTTGCTTGCTAAAAGTGAAGAGGAAGTGAAATACTTGCTGCCGAAGATCAAGAACTCCAGCCTTTGATATGAATTACATCTGAACATCAAGAAACAAAGGTCCTCACCATGGGACCAACAGTGAATATAATGATAGATTAAGCAATGTGTTGTATAGTGGTGTACCAGTGAGTTGATTCTGACACACACAATCGCTCCCGTATGTGGTCCAGAATACTCTTTATAAGGAGCAGATTGCCAGACATTTTCTCTAGTGCACTGAGCTGATGGGTTCCAATAGGCCGATGGACCTTTCTGATAAGCAACTCAAACACTATGTCACCTGGGCTCCTTATTGATATGTCATTAAAGAATTATAATCTCTGGTTTTATTTTACTACTACTTAGGCGTTTACCCAGTCACATCTGCTTTGCCTCTCTTCATCATCTCTGGGACTCAGACTTTCACTGTATATAGTCTCATTATGATTGACAGCCTTGATTTACAAATTATTAAGACCACAGGAAACGAAAGAAGTGTCAAACAACGTGTGCAGCATCAGGGAATTAGAAGGTGACTTGTTCACTTGTCTTGCTCTCTCTCTCCTACCTTATTGCCCATCCAATCCATGTCCAGACTTCACACATCTTGGCACATAAGCTGATACTCTAGTAGGGCAGTGGTTAAGGAGTCCCAATGCACCAGCCACTCCCTAGGAAATAGCTATAGCAGTCTGCTTCTATAAAGATTAGTTCTGGATGGTCTAGGGATCAGAGAGTTGGACAATGACCAAAGAGGATAGAAAGAGAATTGATGCCTTTGAGCTGTGGTGCTGGAGAAGAGTATTGAGAATACCATGGACTGCTAGGAAAACAAACAGATTTGTCCTGGAAAGGGTTAAACTGGGTGGCTCCTTGGAGGCAAGGATTCTGAGGCTCCGTCTGACATACTCTGGACATGTTGTGAGGAGAGACCGGTCCTTGGAGAAGGACATCATGCTTGGGAGGGTGGAGGGACGGCGCAGGAGGGGAAGGCCCTCTATGAGGTGGATTGATTCAGTGACTGGGATAATCGGGATGGGAGTGTTGGAGACAGTGTGATTGGCACAGGACAGAGCAGAGTTTAGGGCTCCTGTACATAGGGTCGCTATGAGTCGCAAGTGACTGATGGCACATAACAACAACAACAGTTGCAAGGATTGGTGGAGAAAGAGACTTGTCCTTGGAAAAGAATGTTCTGTTAGGTAAAATAGAAGTTCAGGAAGAAAGAGGAACACACTCAAGGAGAAGGATTGATACAGTGGCTGCAACAATGAGTTCGGACATATCAGTGAATGATAGGGCATTGTGATAAGTCCAGGATCAGACAGTATACTGTTTTGTTTGTTTTATAGGGTTGATAAGAATCAGAACAACTTGAAGACACTTAAAAGCAGGAAAGAAATACATCATGCACTCAGTGCTATTCCAAGGCTTTACTTCTTTGTGATTTGAGTGAAAATCCACAAAGAAATTTGCTTTTTCACTACTCATACATATTTTTAAATAGTAAATTACAACATGCACAACAGAATTGTACCTTTTCCACTTCTTTCCTATAATTCTTATTTGCATCAATCCTTTTATTGCTTCTTGTCTTCTAGGTTTTCTCCTTGATCCAGTGCTGCTCATTTCACGGTGTATGGTTGATGAATCTAAAGAGAGACTGACTACCTACCAGATGATACTGTCTGTTTAATAGGCTTGTCTACTCAAAGTTGACCCACTGTGGTGAATTTTGTTCTCAGTTTGAAAGGTGACTAAGGGCTGTTGGCTCAAGGGCTACACCAGTCTCTATGAGACCACTTAAGTATGGCCCTTCTTCCAGGACTTTTGAAATTTTAATATGCATAGGAATCACTCGGTATATTTTTTACATTACAAATTCTGATTCATTAAGTCTAGAATGAGGCTGAGATTCTGCCTGTAAAGGATGTCCATGTTAGTGAACTATTGATTACACTTTGAGTAGTAAGGTAAGCTGTATATAACTTTTGTAAGCAAAATTATCTGTAGCACTATGCTGAAAAGGATTCTGAGGGTGAATCTACCTAGATTGATTAGTAATATTCATTGATCAGTTAATATCTCTTATGGATACTGAAATGGAAATAGTGCCACACATACAGTGTATATGTGATCTTGGAGTCTGTGTTTATATTTGTTACCAAGGTAATCTTTTGGGTTCTAAGATCCTTGATTACAAACTAGTATGAAAAAAAGTGCTCATATGAAACTAATATAAAAATTATTTTCTCTGAAAAAAAATTATTTTCTCTGATTTAAAAATTTTCCTTTCTAATATTTTAGGATTTGATGAAATTATACTTGAATGCTGTGTAATTTATATACATGTATGGTTTGTATATATATAGTCTCTAAGTTATGAATCAGCTCAGTTCCTAAGTGTGTCTTTAAGTCAAATTTATAGGGAAGTCAAACAAGTACAGTTCTTATTTAGCCTTGTTTCTGTGAAAGAAAAGGGAGCTGTAGTAGTGTGAGCTGTAATGTGTTGTGTTGTTAACCAAAATGTTGATGGTTCAACTCCATCAGCTGCTCCTCTGGCAAAGGATGGACAGTCTCTGCAGGGAACGATTTTACAGCCTTGAAGACCCTTTGGAGGGTTGCTGAGTTGACTGGCTTGCACTGGCTTTAGGTTTACTGCGAGAATCAACTTGCACTTCAATGATTTCAAAGAGCACATGTAATAAGTGAAGATTGTGATCAAGAATTTGTTTTGAGTGGGTGTTGGTTCGTTTGTTTCAAAAGCTGGGCAAATGTGCATAACATTAAAAGACACATGCAAACTGTCTGTAAATCCTATCCCAGGGGTTGTCTGGATCTAAATTCTATATAATTTCTCATCTTTATTGATTGAAGACAATCACTTACTCTGTTTCTGAATTTCTTTTCCTCCCTCCTCATCTCTTTATAAGTTTGGGTTTTTTCCTGGAACAATTTTCCTCTCTCTATCTTTCCTTGTAAAGTTTCCTTTTTCTTAGTTAAAGCAAAATAACCCATCATTATAACCACACAAATGATTGAAAAGCTATCCTATACCTTCCCCCAACCTCCTAGAGACAGATGAGATAATTATGATATTTCTAAAAAAAAAAGTGAGGGGTACCCGGGCAGGGTGGAGGGAGGGTCATCAGGAATCATACATACAAATGGCCTATCAGGTTCCTTCCTACCCCTTCAGCAGTGTAACCTGGCTATCATTTAAAGTCATATATTTGGCAAGTCAATGATCACTGATCTGGAAAGAACACGTTATTCACATTTTGAAAATTATATTTATTATTATTTTTATATTATGTGAACTATAACCAAATATGCAAAGTAGACACAGCTTACCATTTTAACTTCCAAGTTTGACAACCCTTCTATTTCTTCTCAGACACCTTCAGTTTGAAAATCACCTAAATGCCAGCAGCTGGGCAATTTGAAACATATTAGCAAAGTTCTCAGGCTCACTAAACATTTGAAGAGTGCCACAGCTCCACGAGCAGAGAGTCATTCTTCCGCAGACAGAAAATACCAGTGCACCTTCTTGGAACCTCCACATCAACTCTTAGTGATGAGTTGAGTGGGAATAGTGCTTTGGATCTGACTTGTAAGTGCCCTGTCCTATCAGCCCATTCTTCATCTAAGGTTGTACCCTGGCTGTACTTGACCTGAATCAAAGACATCGTGGTCCCTTGAAATACCTTCAACTATAAAAAACAAAGGGAAATGGTCAGGTTTCTGGTATAATAAGCAAGGCAAAACATTCTTAGCTTTATGCAGAAGGTTTTGTTGTTGTTTTTTTAAATCACACTTGTTTGTTTTCAAAGACATTTCCTTAATTTTCTACCCCTATTGGGAATAAAACGTGCATATCTTACAGACAACACAATTGCTCACCTGCAGTATTGGCTGGCTTGAGAGCCCACTCATCCAAGTCCACAGGAAGTAGGGGTGAGCCTCTTGAGACAGCCCTTTAGAGATCCTGTTCACAGTCCCCACCTTAACCCCATTTCCATTTCCAATCTACTTTCTTCCACATAGCTTAGTGCACAAATTAATATGCACAATAATGATCTCTTAGGTTGAGCTTCAGACTACTGGTCCCCCAACTTGCAGATAGTAAATTTTGAGGTGGTTGTTATTATTAGCCACAAAGAATTAGTGGTCAGCTGTTCATGCAGTATCAATTACTTTGATTAATCTCACTTTCTAGCTAATAAGGCAGAGTGGGACATTAGAGAAAACTTTTCTTGTTTCATTTTGTTTGGAGCAACTCTAAAAGATGTAGGCCTATTTTCCACTTTTATAAGTTGTTGTGTACTCTCCAGTCAGAACCGAATCCTGGCTGACCCTCCAGTGGGTTTTCAGAGGCACTAAATCTCACAGGAGGAGATTGAATTGTGTGCCCTCCATTATAAGTTAGGTCTAGGAAATACTCCTTTCTTTATCTCTTCCCTCATTCCAAAAAGGAATTGAGGAAAGTCTATATTTAACAAAGTAATAACTAAAAATAAATAAGTAACTAAAAATAAATAAGTATAAAAGTAGCCAAGGAAAAACACTCTTATTTAAAATCTAGACTGTGAGTAGTTTTGCCTCTATAGCTGCGGGAAGGATGTGTGGGACACAAACTTTTCAGTGGAAATAAAAATTACATGTCATTTTCTCTATATTCGTACACAAATGCAGGCAAATCTGAAATTTCAGGGGGCCAGTTCTAATCTAGAGAAGGCCTCTGAATATAGGGTCTTTAGCAACAAACAAAATAAAAAAGTTTCCATCAAGTTGCCTTCAACTCATGACATCTCCATGTGTGTCAATAGTTTTTCAGAAGTGGATTGCCAGGGCCTTTCTTCTGAGCTATATCTGGGTGAACTTGAACCTCCAACATTCTTTATCAGTGGTCAACCAGGTGAGCCATTTGCATCAGTTTCCTGGGAAAAGTTTTGCGTGAGGGGCCTCCAAGAATGGAGTAGCCACACCAATGCGGAGACTCCTGTGGGGGATGGAAGAAGTGGAGCCAAGTGGCAAAGTGAAAGGCTTTTGCTAAAATAGCCATAAAGTCCATTGTACTATCAAATAACTTGATTGAGTATAGTTTTAGTGAAAGAGAATTTTAAAAAGCTGAGTTGTAAGTCTGAGTTTGTTTGGGGGCAGAAGAAAGATAAAAGGGGCATGATATAAGACATGAGCTACATTCCAAGTTTAATGGGAGCAGACATTCAGAGTCAAGGGTGACCCTGCTTATGAAAACTGTGGCTCCTCACTCCCCCAGCTCGATCCTCCCACTCAGTGATCTACAGAATCTCAGAGAGGTCACTTATTCCCATTCAATGTGGGATGAAATAAACTAATTTTATCAAGAATATCAGCCAGCAGAGAGGAGAGACCAGGAAATAGAAATAAGAGGTAATTATCAAGATGGTGTATGTGGAAGTTCTTCTATATTGATAATCACCACCACCACACAGTTCTTTTAGAGAATGTATTTGATAAGATGCTGCATTTGTTCCCAGTGAAATGTTTCAAAGCTCTCAGGACCTGAACATGTTGAAAGGAGATTGGTGTCTTTCACAGATGAGAGAAGGTAACTTCACAGACTCCCTCTCTGTGAGGAACCATCCATAGCTATTCCTGGCCAGCAAGGCGCCAGCTGTAGTTGGACAGCTGCTTCCAGGCCTGCCTATATTTATTAATGGATGCACACTGTCTTCTGCCAATCTGTTCAGCAGCCAGTAATGAACTTGAACCTCTAGAAACTGGGAATGAATGAAGTCTCTCAAAACCTCAAGTCAAATTTTGGTTGAGTTTTCAGAAAGCCACCAACACAATTGAGATGGGACCAAAAATGAGTGAAAAAGAGTGGATGATTTCAAATTCTGCATCTGTACATCTTTGATAAAAGCTTCCTTGTTGGCCTGGCTTGTGGCTGCCCTGCCTCACCTGCAAAAAAATGACATGAGGTTTGAGGTCAAGAGGTAGAGCTTGATGAATTCATCACTGACTGCCGAAGGCATGGGACGTCCAGGTCCATGAAGAGCAGTGAGATCAAAGACGGGGAAGTGCGGTCCACTTACGAGTGCGCCTCCTTGAGGTCTTTCCCAGTCTGCACAGACCTCAGCATGCCCGCTTTGTACTTGTCAGAGACAGTTTGTTGGTTTAACAGAAGAGCCGCACAAACGCTCTGCAGCTACATAAAACATCTTGTTCTGCCAATCACTTTTTAAAAATTTATTGGAATAAAAGTTCACAAATCAAATCAAATTGGAGTTTCATTCAATCTTTCATAGATATTTTCTTTTATAACATGAATTATAAGTAGTTCAATTAATTGATCACAATGTCTAATCAAATCCTTATTGTACACAGCGTTTTCCTTCACTTGACTTACCTATTTATTAATTTTTCTGCCCCTCTTCCTTCTTCTTATCCCTGTTAACCCTCCAAAATTGATTCCATGTATAAACCTTTCCTTGAATTTGTAACTGATTTCTGTTAGCATAATTTGTTCTCAATTCATTCACTTGTGTTGTGCTGTATTTCACAAACTCCTGATCATTTTTTATTGCTGTGTAATATTCCATTGTGTGAATGTGCCACAGTCTCTTTATCCACTCATCTGTTGATGGCATCTTTTGATTGGGCGTTAGCACTGATGGTATTCACAAGTGTCTTCAGCCAAGTGGCACCATAGCCACCAAATGGAACTCCAAATGACATTAGATAAAGAGCACAAGAAAGCTGAATTGGGCACAGTTCTGAAGTGAATTTTTAGAAATTCTTGAATTCTTTTGTACATTGCCTTTCCCTCCAGCCACCTTAGTCTATCTAGTTCTCGACTTTCCCCTCTTCTTCCCTTTCTGTCCCTTCCCTTGTTCTTGTTGTGGAGTCGGAACTGACTCACAGCTGACCCTCTAGCTGGTTTCCAGAGGCAGTAAATCGCACAGGAACTGTGTGCTTTTGAGTTGGCAGCAGAACTCTTTACCCACTAAGCCGCCACTAAGCTCGTGCTCCCTTCCCTAGTAACCATCAACAAATACTTTTTTCTGTTTGTAAACTTTTCTAAAGCCAACTTTGGAGATGCTTCCCTTGCAAAGGCAATTTTTTTTTAAGTGGAGTTGGCATCCGTACAGTCAAATTCTGCCACTGCTAAGCACCCATAGGCCCACTAATATAAAAAGCTAAGGAAACAGGGAGCTCTGGTGGCCTAGTGGCAAGAAGCTGCACTGCAATCCCAAAGGCTTGCAGTTCGAATTCACCAGATGCTCCACTGGAAAACAAAGGGCAACCTTCTCCTGTGCTGGTCAGGTGTGATTCGATGGTACACAACAAGAAAAAAAAAAAAAAGAAGTGACCATGGCCACAAGGCCAGGCTACCAGAAGACAACAGCCCTGGCACAAGCAGCAGTGATCTGAAAAATGATGATAGTTCAATTTAGTCTTATTAGAAGGAATCAAGCAACTCATAAGAACCAAGTTCTACATCTTCCAAATGCACTCTGGCTTCATTCTTAACACCATGGGCACCAGTCTACATGTGAGAGTGACCAGAGGCTCATTCTCACTCCCACTGAGTTCCACCTCTCAAAGCAGTGTGCAAGCCTGTTGAACAGCAAGGGAGTATGGGGTCTCCCAAAACACCACCCCCTTATCAGTGATGGGGATGCAGCAGTCAACAGTCACACAAAGGTTTTACTCTCAGAACTTACTATACAATGAAGCAACAAAATAAAAATACACATACACACTAAAAAAAAAGAAGAAGAAGTAGTAAAAGAAATAAAAAAGCCAAGGAAAGGTTTACTTTCACAACAGGGCCCAGAGGATCTAGAAGAAACTTTGTACTTAAGGACAATTGCTTGAATTTTGAAGAAAAGGAAGTTCTGGTTATTAAAAATCACATGGTTGATGATATTCTTACAGTCTCCTTTTTGGTTCGGTAGAAGCAGACATGGTCTCTATTTTATTTTATTTATTTATTTTTTTACTTTTACACCAAAGGCAAGAAGGAAAAGCCAGCATGGCAAGTGATGGTAATGCAGACATGATGGTATAAATTTTCACATGCAAAATAAAGACTGCGCGTGGACTATGGGGTGAAGTAGAAGCCGAGAACAGGCTGTCCAGTCCTCACACTTGGCCACAGACCTGCCCGAATTGCTGGTTTGATGGAGATCTTCGTTTCTGGATGAGTCTGTCTAGGAGTGCAGCTCTCGGGGACTGAATTGCAGATGGCCAGATTCTAGGCTGGACGTAACCGGCCAATGTTTTGTTTGCTTGCTGTTTGTATTTCTTTACCCTTTCCTTCCACTTTCCTAACACAAAATATTTATTAAATGAGAGACTCCTGGTAGCAAGAAACTGCACTGCAATTCCGTACGCACACAGTTCGAGGCCACCGGCTGCTCCATGGGAGAAGGATGAGCAATCCCTCTGATGCAATTACTGTCTCAGAAGGTAGGTCAGCTATGGGTCAGTTCTGACTTTACAGTAAACAACAACAGTAAAATGAGCTTAAATCTTTTAAATGAATTATACTTCCAGTGTTGTGTTATCCAGCTTTCTTCCCATATAATAACCAGGCAACTAGAATGGACCCCCAAATTATAATGATTCTTGTAAGACTGTATTTGATGAAGTTGTTGTTACCATCTGCCAGGGACTGTATAAGCATTGTACTTCTAATTCTCACAACAATCCTATGAAGTTGATTGCTCTTGTCATTTTCATCTTACAGAATAGAATACTGCAGCCCAGGGTAGGTTAAGTATCTGATCTAAGATCCCATCTAGTTAAGAGGATTTGAACACAGGCACTGGACTCTGACCAAGAGACACTATAGACTCTCAAAGAGACAGCTATCATAATGCTAATAGTAGAAATAAAATAAGACCCTATGCCAGTGCCTTAAATATTTGCATTTTGCACATCATTGTGGTGAATTCCCACAAAACTGTTTGGAGGAACAACTGCCCATTTTACAGATGGGAAAACAGGTGAAAAGGCTTGACAGCTACTCCAGTGGTGTGAATAAGAGTGGTTTTAACAAAGAGACAAGGATTGCATATAGTTCAAGACACATTTAGAAGAGGCCATGGCACTAGGGATATCATTACTGATGGGAGACGGGTCTTGGATGAAAGCAGAGAGTATGAGCAGGATGTCTATTTGTGCTTTATCGACTATGCAGAGGCATTCGACTGTGTCCAACACAACAAACAGTGGCTAGTATTGCAGAGGATGGGAATCCCAGAACACTTGATTATGCGCATGCAACATCTAAACCTAGACCAAGATGTTGTCCTCACAGAGCAAGGGAACACTGCATGGTTCAAAGTCAAGAAAGAGCCATCAACAAACTTATGGCTAGAGAAGCTGTGGTATATTCGCACAATGGAATACTATGCTGCATTAAAAAACAAGGAACTCATGCAATATTATTCAAAATGGTTGACTCTTGAGAACATTATGCTGAGTGAAATATCCCAGTCACAAAAGGACAAATATTACATGATGCCACTGTTGTAGAATGGGACTGTCCTTGGGGTTGGGGAGAGACTGAGTAAGATGGGTTCAATAATGTATACTGCACTGAAACAGAGGAGGGAGAAAACTGTTTAAAAGAGATATATGACTAGGTATTTCTGTCATCACAGGAGTCTAGAGCGAGGGCTACATGGTGGAGGGGACCTGGGGGAGGGTTTGTAAAACAATGAAAGAATCTTTTCTTTTACTGTTCCATAATTTTTGGACTCATGTACTTATAACTTGTTAGTCAAATTTAAGCCTTCTAGGTTGCAACACCCCCATGATACATCTTCAAGGATATGAACATGTACGGCCAAGCACAATCAATAAGAGTGCATCTAAATTCCAAAATCAATCTCCATAATAGTCTATGTGTTTCCTACTGCCAAAGGGGCCCTTTAGAGTAGTGAGAGAAGATCTTCACCCTGAAACCCACAGCGTCCCTTTTCAGCAGGAAGTAGCTCAGAGAATACGCCATCCCCTTTTCCTTATGACTCAGGGTGAAGTCTCTCTCAGGGAGGAGTGATAGGGAATGGCAAAGGACACACTGACAAGGAAGATTAATCAGAACTGGCTTTGACAAGCACTGTGGCATTTGGACAAGAACAAACTGGGAGGAGGGTAGAGAGAATAGTGCAACAATGAATGAATGGAAACCCAAAATCTCTGTAAATGTTTATGAAAATTAATAAAATATAATTATAGAAAAAAAAAACAAAGTCAAGAAAGAGGTATGCCAGTGATGTATCCTTTCTCCACTCCTTCCCAAGCTATATGCTGAATAGTTCATTTGAGAAAATGGACTTTATGAAGAAGATTGTGATATCAGGGTTGGAGAAGATTCATCAACAACCTGCATAATGGAGGTGACACACCTTTGCTTGTCTAAAGTGTGAAAGACTTGAAGCGCATGTTGTAGAATATTGAGGACTACAGCCTTCAATATGGATTGTATCTGAACATCTAGAGAATAAAAATCCTCACCTCTGTGCTAATAGGTAGATCATGATAGATGGAGAAAGAATTGAGGTTGTTAACAATTCAATCTTCCTCAGATCCACAATCAACACCCTTGGCACCAGCAGTCAGGAAATCAAAAGACATGTTGCACTGGGAAAATCTGATGTCAGAGGTCTACCCAGGGCACTAAAGAGCATATGCAAACTGGACAATGACTAGAGATTATAGAAGAAGAATCATGCCTTTGAGTTGTTGTGCTGGAAAAGACTATTGAACATACAATGGATTGTCAATGAACTGGTCTGTCTTGGAGTAAGTGAAATCAGGATGTTCCTTGGAGGCAAGGATGGTGAAACTGGGTCTCATATTCTTTGGACATGTTGTCAGGAGGGACCACTTCTTGGAAAGGACATCATGCTTGGAAGGGTGGAAAACTAGTGCAAGAGAGGAAGATCCTCAAAGAGATGGATTGACACAATGACTGGCAATGGGGTCAGAGATGGTGAGGTTGTCTGGAGACCAAAGTTCAGTCATTGTTTAGAGAGTCGCTATGAGTGATAGTTGATTCGATGGCACACAGCAAGAGCTCACTGGGAGGCAAAGATGACTTGGGCCATGGTCCTGAAGCAAGAAGTCTGAGAAATGCATTGAGTATGGGATAAAGGAATAGGTCCCCTGAGTCCTCCAACAGACTTGGAATCCTGAATCTGCGAGTCTAATTTTACACACTTACTCAGATTGAGTCAGCTGGCCCTCACTGTGTTTAGCAGCTTCTGAAGTACATTAGAATCACCTGAGGAATTAAAACAACCCAAGGCATCCAGGTGCCCCCCTCTCCACAGCAATTAAATCAGACTCTCTGAGGATAGGGTTCCGGCACTGCACTGTATTAAAGCGTTCCTCGAGCAATCAAATTGAAAATCATTGCTTTAGGAAAGAAATGCTCCAAAGGCTTTGCTCTCACAATACATTAGAGTGGGAGGAGGTGAAGACAGAGACAGTATTCTCGATAATTTTAAACCAATCTGGAAAAATCCAGGCCGTCAAGTGCTTTCTATGTGTAATTTTCTTTTTCAAGGTACAGTTACCCAGTCTGGCTGCCCAGGCAACCCAGATGGAGTCAGGTGACTACACATACGCTGCTTCCATGGTCGCCCTGCAAATGCGACCAAGCTGCTGGGGCCAGAGCTGTGAGTGTAGACCTCGAAGTACTGCGAGGCGATCTTCTGGAGGGTCCCTTCAGCCAGTTTCTTCTTTTGGTCACAGCCATCAGCCTAGGAGCCTTCGTGCCTGGTCTCTGATTATGCAGAAGCACGGCCTGGTGAGGGTCGGCCAGGCCAATCAATGTGTGACTCACAGGAAGAGGTGGGCAGTGCCCAGAGTTCAGCACCCCCACAGGAAGGCTTGGGCAGAATTAACTGTAAACGATCTAATAAAAGACAGGCTGGCGTGAAAATCTCCAGACAGTACAAGGGTTTTTAAAGAAATCACTTGCTGTCAAATGGGAACGGACTTAGAGCTGATGCTCCATTGGATTTCCAAGATTTTAAATTGAACAGGAGGAGATAGATTGCTCATCTTCCTCCCTCGGAGCTGCTGGTGGATTTGAACCACTAGAGAGGAAAGGCCTTTGGATTATAGCACAGCATCTCGTTAAGGGATGATGCTCAGGCGGCTAGTTATATCACCGACTCAAAGACTTCATGTCTCTGGTGATTCTAATCCATCAGTGGCTCTGAGAACCATGGACGATCTCCTCCCATGTTTTTTGTTGTGTGTGCTGTCAAGTCGAAACCAACTTACAGCCGACCCTCCAGTGGGTTTTCAGAGGCAGGAAATCACATGGCAGGCTCTCTTGCCTATCTTTTTCCTGAGGAGCAGCTGATGGATTTGAACTGCTAACCTTTGAGTTGGCAGCACAACTCCTTACCTGCTAAGTCACCAGAACTCCTCTAATTCTGTGAGATTTATCCAATAAATATCTATTTGTTTACCCTTTTATTTATTCAAAGAATGTGTAGTAAGCCATAGTAAAAGTATTAACCATTGTGCTACTACCTGAAAAGCTGTTGGTTTTCAATCCTTCAGTGACTCTTCAGAAAGAAGATGTGGCAATGAATTTCCGTAAAGATTCACAGTCTTGGGAGCATCGTGGGCCAGTTCTACCCTGTCTTACATGGTTGCAATGAGTGGGAACCGACTCGACAGCATTGACTTTACCCTTAATCAAGCACTAGTGACAAAATGTTAGAGCTCTGGACGTGGATAACACAAGTTTATGTGTCACAGAGATGACACCTTCCAGACAGGCGCTGTGTCAGCTACCAAGGATCATAATCTAGTTTAGAGAAATTTAATCAAATCACAAATGGATTAAAGAGCAAGTTCTCTCCCCCTAGGACAATCAGAGGGAGGGAGGGAGAGGGAGAGGGAGAAAAAGAGAGAGAGGGAGAGGGAGAAAAAGAGAGAGAGGAAAGGAGGGAAGGAGACAGAGAGAGGGAGGAAGGGAGAGAGATGGAGAGGAGAGTGGGCCCAGCACGTCTGAAATAAACTCTGCAGGGCACGTGCAAGAGGGAATTCTGGTAACACCACGCCTTGGCTGAGCTCAAAGTCAGGCTAAAAACTGTCAACAAAGCCGAGACACCCAGGAGGATCTCTTAGGTCTTGAGATCATCTGAAGCCACTAAACATAAACAGCTGTGTTGATTTCCGCTCCCCCACCTCCCCAAACCCCAGGCAAATAAAACCTCAGAGCCCGATGGAGGGAAAAGAACAAAATAGAAAAAGGGTTTTATATTTTTTTACTTAGAAAGGTATTGTTTTACAAACAGTGGGCCAGACATTAAAAAAAATTTCTTTTTTTTAAATCGCCTGGCAATTTTCTTGAAGCTCCGTGTTGCACAAGGCATTTTTGACATTCATTGTCTCAAAGATAAATGTAATCAGGATTCTCTCTGCAGGGCAGTCTGGCAAGTCTTCCAATCTGAGCAGAGCAAGCACTGCCATCCTGGCTTCACTGTTTTCACAAAGATCACTGTTCAAACTTGGGATTGTTGAATGCGTTCCCGTTCAGAATGGTTTGCTTGCTAGGGTTTTATCCTTTCCAGAGGCAGGGTTGGGTTTAGGGATGGGCAATCAAGTCTTCAAAGACATCTGGCCTACAAAACTGACTTCCTGCCCAGTTATCAAAGACAGGCTTCTCGAATCCCCTCCCAGGACCATTCCAGCTCCTTCCTTGCCTTTGATCCTTTTTTCTTGACTTTCAATCCTGTTGAGGTTTCCACAGCCCCACTTCCCCCGCCCCCCCTTCTCCACAGGAGGGATTTTATGGCAGTACATTCATCAGGACTCTGTTGCTAGGGTCAGAGCAGGGAATGAAGAAGAGGAAATTGTGCCTGCGGTCAGCTGGACCTCAGTGTGACTCCAGGCCACACCTCTGAAGGACTTATTTCTTGCTCTCTGAGCATCATCAGTAAAATGAGAATGATAACTATTTCATAGAGTTGCTGTGCGAATGTGAGATATTGGAAGCAATGGGCTTGGTGTGAGCTCAGAACCTGTGCTGTTGTTCGCTATAGAGTCAGAATGAATTCACCTGATCCTTCAATGGGTTTTCAGAGACTATAAACCACACGACATTATACTGATTGAAATACCTCAGTCACAAAGGGACAAATACTGCATGGTGCCACTGTTGTAGACTGGGTCTGACATCAGGGTTGGGGAAAGACTGAGAGAAAACTGGATAAAAAGATGAGGGAAAGAATAGATTAGAGGTGATATATGATTGAATATTATGGCTAGCACAGGAATCCAGAATTAAGGTTGCATAGAGAAGTGTACTCGGGGCAGGGGGTGCGGGGGAAGGGATGGGGGAAATTGTATACCAATGAAGGAATTTTTTTTCTTTTTCTTTTTGGAGAGGGGATCGAACTGGTGGGGAGGAGTGGGCAGGGGGAAAAGTGCGGCAATGAATGAATGGAAATCCAAAATCTCTGTAAATGTTTATTAAAATTGATAAAAAATACTTTAAAAACCAAAACATCAATAATAACAACAACAACAAAATCACACAGGAAGAGACTGCCCATCTTTCTCCCACAGAGAAGCTGGTGGATTTGAACCTTTGGGTTGACAGTGTAAACTCCTTACTCACTAGGCCAAGAGTGCTCCCTCCAGAGCTGTAGAGATGCTATTACCACTGCAGCTGAGTGGGTGTCAAGTGATAGCATGTTAGGAGAATGGTCCCACAAGGCTTCTAAGGTGGTAGGTCTTTATGGAAGCAGATTCATTTTTCTTTTTCCTATGGAAAGCTGGTGAACTGTTGACCTTTTGTTTAGCTCCCTAATGTTTTCCCCGTGGCAATAAGGGTTCCATTGTGGATGCTATAAAAGCCATTGCTGCTGAGTTGATTCAACTCATGCATCCTCTCTTGGATTTTCAAGTCTATATATAAATATCAAGGGGAGCGGACGGCCTCATCTCTCTGTAAAACAGCTCAAAAACTACTCATTGCCACTGAGATAGAACCAACCCAGAGCTGACCCTCCAGGGGGTTTTCAAAGGTTGTAAATTGCTTAGGAGGAGATTTATCATCATTCTCCTGTGATGCAGCAGGTGGATTTGAACTGCCTGCCTTAGGGCTGGTTGCACAACTCCTTAACCATTAGGTTACCAGAGCTCCTTTGAGAAACATCAAACTGCCAACCTTTTGGTTAGCAGCCCACTGTGAATACTCTATGCCACCGTGGATCCTTGTAGATACTATTCTCATTTATTACTTCAAACACTTTAGGGCTACCAAATTTTGGTGATATTCTAATCAGTGGTAGTATCATGTTAGCAAGAGCTAAAGATCATCTCTGGTGGGGTGTACAATATATTCAGGGAAATAGCCAATAGGTACTTAATCATGTCAGCCTCAGAATAAACCAAACTCATGCTGTTAAGTTGATCTCAATCCTTCATTGAGTTTGAAAAGAGGTTGGAGATTGTGCATCTTTCTTCTGCATTTCATCTGATGGGTTTGAACTATTGACCTTTCAGTCACATGTAACACATTATGCAGCCAGAGCTCCTTCAGTGACTTTATAGTTACTGAGTAAGGCAAGCTCACCTTAAACTGGACCCCGTTAGACTGCTGAGGCAGCTAGACAAGGTCAGAATGGTCTGAGAGGGCACCCTGGTGACATGGGAGCGTTCGTTCCGTGCTAGTGTTTATGGCAAAAGTTTGGGCAGAGGAGTTAAGAGCTAAATACTCACCTGACACTCTTCCTGTGGAAGCAGAGAAAATTTTGGGGTAGCACCTCTGAAAGTCCCTTAGTGAAGTAGAACGAGTCCCATAGATAAGCACAGATAGAATTCTGTCATTTAACTGGTTGTGTAACTGTGGCCCAGTTTCCTCACATACATAACAGTTCACTAATAAGACCTGGGGAGTTCTGGTGGTCTAGAGGAAAAGAGTTGCTATGCCAACCCAAAGGCAGGTAGTTCAAATGCACCAGCTGTCCCTTGGGAGAGAGATGGCTAATCTCCTGTGTAATATACAGCTCTGAAAACCTGCTGGAGGGTCAGCTATGAATTGCAACTCAATGGCACTTAACAAAACCAACAATAAGATCTGTGGTTTTTAGAGAACATTAAATGAGAAAGCAATAAAATATACTCTGGATAGGGCCCTAGATGGCTTCTGGGATATCATTAATGATGCCAGATGGATTTTTCCTAAACACAGAGAATATCAGAAAAATGTCTGTTTGTGTTTTATTGGCTATACAAAGACATTTGGTAATTAACAAACTGTAGCTAACATTGAGAAGGATGGGAATCCTAGAACATGTAATTATATTTAGGTAAAACAAAGATCTAGACCAAGAAACTGTTATCTGAACAGAATAAGGGAACATCGCATGGTTTAAAATCAAGAATGGTGTGTATCAGGGCTATATCTCTTCTCCATACTTACTCAATATGTATGCTGAGGAAATCATTTGAGAAGGTAGACTCTATGAAGAAGAATGTGGTATCAGGATTGGAGGAAGACTCACCAACAGTGTGCATAATGCAGGTAACACAACCTTGTTTGCTGAAAGTGAAGAAGACTTGAAACACTTCTTGAAGAAGATCAACACCTATAGCCTTCAAGATAAATTGCATCTCAACATCAAGAAGACAAAAATCCTCACCACTGGCAACATTATTATAGATACAAAAAAGACTGAAACTGTCGATTTCACCTTACTTGAATCCATAATCAACACTCTCAGTACTCGCAGTTAAGAAATTAAAAGATGTATTTTGAGAAAGTATGCTGATAGGGACCGCTCCTAAGTGCTAAGGAACAATGATATCAGTTTAAAGACTAAGGTGCACCTAATTTAGTCCATGGTCTTTTCAATCCCTTTCTATGCATCTGAAAGCTGGACAATGAATAAGGATTATAGAAGTATTGATGATTTTGAGTTGTGATGTAAAAGAACAAGCAGATACATTTCGGGAGAAGTGCAACTGTGTGCTTCTTAGAGGCCAGGATGGCAGAGTTTCACCTCGCATATTTTGCACATGTTGTTGCAATTTGCTGTTAGATGCAGTTGAGTGGAATACATCACTCAGAGCAAGCCTATGGACAACAGATCTGAACCCTGTCCTATCTTATGCCATCCTCACACTTTTTTTAAAGTACTTGAGCCCTTTGCAGTAGTCACTATTGCCAATCCATCTCATTAAGGATTTTCTCCTTCTTACCTACCTTTCACCTTTCCAAGCATGATGTCCCTTTTCAAGGAATATCCTTTGCTAACAACATTCGCAAAATATGTGAGATGAAGCTTTGCTTCCAAGGAACATTCCAGGAGCACTTTCCCCAAAACATCTGTTTGTTCTTTTGGGAGTCCATTGAACACTAAGTTCTCTTCTCCAACACCACTGCTCAAATGTATCAATTTTTCTATTATCCTTATTTATTTATTGTCCAGCTTTCAGATGCATAGAAACTGATTGAAAAGACATGGCCTGAATCAGGTACACCTTAATCTTTAAATTGACATTATTGTTCCTCGGAAATTTGGAGAGGTCCCGGGCTACAGACTTCCCAAGTGCAGTATGTCTCCTGATCTTCTGACTGGTGGTACTAAGGGTGTTGATTTCAGTCTTTTCTCTTTCTATCATGATGTTGTTTATTGGCCTGGTGGGGAAGATTTTTGTCTTCTTGATGTTGAGATGCAATCCATATTGAAGGCTAGTCTTTGATGTTCTGCAACAAGTTTTCAAGTTCTCCTCACTTTCAACAAGTAAGGCATGTTGTTAGGAGGACTATTACTTAGAAAGAGATATTACGCTAAAGTGAGGGTCAATGAAAGAGAGGAAGACCCTCAACGACATTGATTGACATAGTGACTGTAGCAATTGACTCAAGTATGTTGGAGATGATGAGGCCAGCACAGGATAGGACAGGGTTTGGATCTGTTCACAAGGTTAGCATCAAACAATAACAATAAGGCACAGTAGTGAAGAGAAAATAACTTTGGACTTTTTAGCTGTATAGCTATGCATTTCACGCTGTGATCTTGGCCAAGTTAGTTCCCTGTGCCTCGAGGTTCCCATCTGTAAAATGGACTTATAACAGTCCCTCTCTCAAAGTTACTGAAAGGATTAAAAGAATGAATGTATGTGAAGCACTCAGTGACTGACACAAGGTCACCACTGACATTATGGTTATCTTATTTCCTGGTGTTCAGTAAGTGCTCAGCCCACACTTCCATTTCCACCTATCTTGAGGTCATCTTCCCTGAACCCTGTTGTGGGTGTCTCTGAGGATACTGAGTGAAGACCTGGAATCTGCGGCTGTGAAGTCAATGGGAATGCCTACTCCTCTCAGAGTGGTTCACCAGGAACTTTCCAGTACCCTGAGGGCTGGTTTCTCAAACCCCAGACTTGAGTGTCTGGAAAGGAACAGTCAGGGAAAAACAGCTGAACCCTGTCTATAAAAGCTTTCTTTCCTTGATTCTTCAGGTAAGGAGAGAGGCATAGAAGAGACTTTGCCTCTCACTGCACCCTGACTCCTCACCTGGCCTTGGTAGGAAGCCTGAAACACCCAGCCATGTCTACTTCCTCCTAGGAGATACCCATTCAGAGTGCTGTACCCACTCTTCTGGTGGTGGTAGTGGTTGTGTACCACAGAGTTGGAACTGACCCATAGCTGACCCTTCAGCAGGCTTTTGTTGTTGTTGTTATGTGCCGTCGAGTCGTTTGCGACTCATAGCGACCCTATGCACAACAGCCCTAAACCCTACTCTGTCCTGCGCCAGCCGCACTGCCTCTGACACACCCATCCCGATTACCCCAGTCACCGAATCAATCCATCTCATAGAGGGTCTTCCCCTCCTGTGCTGTCCCTCCACCCTTCCAAGCATGACGTCCCTCTCCAAGGACCCGTCCCTCCTGGCAACATGCCCAAAGTATGTCAGACGAAGCCCTAGAATCCTTGACTCCAAGGAGTAGCTTGATTTAATCCTCTCCAAGATGAATCTGTTTGTTTTCCTGGCAGTCCATGGTACATTCAGCACCACAGCTCAAAGGCATCAACTCTCCTTCTGTCTTTCCTAGTCACTGTCCAACTCTCTGATGCATAACAAGCGATTGCAAAGACCATGACCTATATCAGGCGCACCTTAGTCTCCAGAGAGACACCGTTGCTCTTGAGTATTTTAGAGAGGTCTCTAACAGCAGACTTTCCCATCGCGATACGCTTTTTGATTTCCTGACTGCTGGTGCCAAGAATGTTGACTGTGGAGCCGAGCAAACTGAAGCTGT
>NW_006399859.1:4442813-4444322 GCF_000299155.1 Elephantulus edwardii
AGAAAAAGAAATACCATTTGGGAGCTCTGGTGGCCTAGTGGCAAGACACTGCACTGCAATCCCAGAGGTATGTGGTTCAAAATCCACCAGATGCTCTGCTGGAGAAGGAGGGGGAAATCTCCTCCTGTACCAGTCAGATCTGATTTGATGGCACACGTAAATATAATACAATAAAAAAAAATACCATTTGACTCAGCAATTCCACTACTGGAATATACCCTAAAGAAACCATAACTGCCACCCAAGCAGATATATGTACACCCATGTTTACTGCAGCTTTGTTTCTAATAGCAAAGAGCTGGAAACAACCCAAGTGCCCATCAACAAACAAATGGATAGAGAAGCTCTGCTATATTCGCACAATGGAATACTATGCAGCATTGAAAAATAAGGAACTCATGAAATATTATGCAAAATGGATGATCCTGGGGGACATTATGCTGAATGAAATACATCAGTCACAAGAGGACAAATATTACATAGGGCCACTGTTGTAAAATGGAACTGACTTCAGGGTTGAGGGAAGGCAGAGAAGGAGGGGAGGGATGATGTATACTGCGTTGAAACAGATGAGGGAGAGAACTGTTTAAAAGGGATATATGATTAGGTATTATTGTCATGATAGGAGTCCAGAATGAAGGCTGCACAGTGGAGTGGACTTGGGGGGAGGGATTATATAACAATGAAAGAGCTTTTCTTTTACCTTTCAAGGAGAAGAGTAAATTGGGGGTGTAGGGGTGGGCAGGGAGAAAAGTGCCACAATAGACAAGGGAGTAGAGAGGAAGCTCCCACTCACTTGCTTTAAGTGTGGCTCTGAAGGACACCTGGCCAAGGTGACCCACATCAGGTTCTCGTGGCAGACAGGACTGACAGGCCCCAGCTCCTAGCTGGAAACAAAGGAGGATGCTTCAACGATTTAGACCCTCCCAGAAGAGCTGTGGGTGAGCATTAACATTACTGGTAAGTATATTCATTTTCCCCTGGACACAGAGCCTACCAATGGTCCTAAAAGCCTTCTGAGGTCCCAACTCTTCTCACTATTTCTTAGTTGTTGGAATGGACGGAAAACCTCATAAGCAGTTCCTTACTTTACCTCTACCTTGCATTCGAACTTCCGAGTTGTAAAACAACCCAGTGGTAGATGGAATTTCCTCCAGGGCTTAAGAACCATAAATGACATAGCTGAGCCTCTACATCTTGTGGTTCCTAACCTCTACACTATAATAGACAAAGTGCTAGTCTATAGGCCTTTTATTGCAAGAACCACCTTCCCTCTGTAACTTGATTTGTGACACTATTAGAACCTCTACTCGGAATACTATTGCTTTTTAATTTTTGACTCATGTACTTTTAGCTTGTTAGTTAAATTTGTATCTTCTAGGCTGCAACAGTTCCACGATACATCTTCAAGGATATGAACATGTACAGCTAAGCCCAATTGATAACAGTGAATCTAAATTCCAAAATCAATCTCCATAATAGTCTATGTGTTTCCTACTGCCAAAGGGG
>NW_006399859.1:4444422-4445916 GCF_000299155.1 Elephantulus edwardii
TTCTTCTCAGAGTCAGCCACAGTTTGTTATGATCCACACAGTCAAATGCCTTTGCATAATCAATGAAACACAGATAGACATTCTTCTGGTATTCTCTGCTCTCAGCCAAGATCTATCTAACATCAGCTTTTAGAAGCAGTTAATTGCATGGGAGGAGCTTCTCCCATGGAGCAGCTGGTGGCAAGGAACTATGTACCTTCAAGATTGCAGTGCAGCTCTTGCTACTAGACCACCAGTCACATAACGCCACTTTAATCCCAAAGGCCTAAAGTGATGAGGCCTCTGGGAAATGCCTCTTCTTGGAGAATAGGTTTCATTTTCTGGGCCAACCTCTGTAGTGGTATCTTTCTGACTCTTTAAAATCCACAGTTAGAGTCAGCGCATCAAGCATCTGGTAAACCAGGCGCTGCGAGCACATGGCCAGTCACAGGGTTTGGGTAAGTACAAAAGAGTTGTGCTCAGAGCTTGACCTCATTTTATCTTTTGAAATAATGTTAGGAAGTAAGATTTCTCTCCTTTTGACAAATGAAGAAACTGAGGCTCAAATAGGTGAAGAGGGAATTTACACAAAGTCACATGGCTTGGAAGCACTGGGTCTGGGATTTAAACCCAGAATCCCATCCTTTCCCCGTAACAGCATCCTATTTGACATCAGCTACCTGGAACTGAGTACCTTGACTTGACCTCTAGTTTGCTGTGGATTGGAAAAGTCATTGTTCTTAGTAACTGTGGAGCTGCCTGGCTGGAGTGATGGGATGAGGGCCAGCTGCTCTTGCTCACAAGTGTCTTCCTTTAGTAGGTGCCTGAAAGCAGGGTCCAGAGTCCCTCACGAGACAGCATGCCTGTCTTGCTCATGGGACAGGCAGCAAGTCACAGTGCACTGAGTTCAGGGAGAAGTGCCAGCGTGTGCTATTGAGTTGATTTGGACTTACTGCAGCCCTACGGGACAGAACAGAGCTGTCCCAAAGGGTTTCCAAAGATTAATCCTTGTTCTCCTACAGAGCGTCTGATGAGCTAAAAATGCTGACCTATGAACAGACGCTTCACCAAAGAAGACATTCAGGTGGCAAAGAAACACACGAAGAAGTGTTCAAAATCCCTAGCTCTAAAAGAGATGTAAATCAAAACAACTATGAGATAACATCTCACCCCAGTAAGGATAGCAAAATTTAACAGAAGAGCAAACATAAAATACTGGGGAGGTTGTGGAGAAACTGGAACCCTTACTGTTGGTGGGAGTGTAAAATGGCACAACCACTATGGAAGGCTGTATGGCCCTTTCTCAAAAATTTGCAATTAGAAATACCATTTGAGGGGAGCTCTGGTGGCTAGTGGCAAGGACCTGCAACTACAATCCCAGAGGTGCAAGGTTCGAATCCACCAGATGCTTTGCCGGGGAAGGAGGGGCAGTCTTCTCCTGTACCAGTCAGATCTGATCTGATGGTCCACTCACACAAAAATAATAAAAAAAAAAAGAAAAAAAGAAAAAAGAAA
>NW_006399859.1:4447753-4505689 GCF_000299155.1 Elephantulus edwardii
AAATAATAAAAAAATGAATGACTGGAAACCCTAAGTCTCTTTAAACTTAATTTTTAAAAAATTAATTTTTAAAAAATGTTGACCCGTAAATTGGTGCCTAAATACTTAACCACCGAGTCACCAGGGTTTCTTGGTATAGAAGACTTCTGAAAAATCTGGAGTCTTCTACTTGTTTCTTCCCTCCTCCTTCTTCCTATCCTTACCCCTTCCACACAGAGCCCTCATATAGCTTGCATCTGGCAGGAACGCACGCCAGCAGAGGTGTTGAAATCCATGGAGAGTCATGATTTGGCACCTGCAGAGGACTTTTCAGCACTTTGGAATGACAGCTTATTCGTCCCCACACTCCTTCCAGAAAGGCTGTGCCCGGGCCATGGCATTGGGAGGAAATCAGAGCAAAGTCCAGAGCTGAACTTCTCACCCCTGCTCAGTGGTGCAAGCTGACAGTCTGATTAGCAGCTCCAGCCCCAGGTCTACATTCAAATCTCAGATGACTTGAGAGAATCACTTCCTTCTTCTGAACTGTTTTCTCATTTGCAAAACAATATGGTTATTTAACTTCTGCTCCCAGGTTAATGAGTGGGTGTTGTTGTTGTTACAACATAAAGGAAAAAAATATTTACAGTAGAGTACAATGCAGTTAACAAGCATCTTAATGGCAACCGTTTACTTTGACACAGTTATGAGATAGGTTATGCACTGTTGTTATTGTGAGGTGCCATCATCAGTCAGTATGACCCCTAGCAATGCTATGAACAACAGATCTGGACCTGTCCTATCCTATTATAGTAGATATATATTATAGTAGAGCCTATTGTGACAGACAATGTGTCAATACACCTGGTGGAGGGTCTTCCGCTCACTCCTTTGTCTGCCTTACTGAGCATCATGTCCCTCTCCAAGGAATAGCTCCTCTTAACAACATGCCTGAAGTACGTGAGGCGAAACTTTATTATCTTTACCTCTGAAGAACATTCTAGCGGCACATTATGCATAATATCCCCACTTTTAAAAAGAAATCTGTAAGTTAAGATTGGCCACCTAATTTTACAGGTAAGAAAACTGAAATCAGAAGGGTCAAGGGGCTTGTGTGCAATAGTAAATAACAGGACCAAACCAAACCCGTTGTCCTTCAGTGGATTCAAACTCATGGAGACCCTAAACTCATGGAGACCCTGCACTGAGTTTTCAAGGCTGTAAATCTAAAGGGGAGCAGACTGCCTCCTCTTTCCCTGAAGAGCAGCTTTGGGGCTCAAACTACTGACCTTTTAGTTAGTAGCCCAACAGTTAATCTGGTAGAGATGAGGTTCAAGTCCAGGCTCTCTGGGCAGTGCTTGAGTGTTAACTATCATGCACAACTGTCAGTAGGAGGTAGCTTGTCTCCTGGATTAGAAGTGGTTCACAGGCCTTTCTGCTCCTCTATGGCTCTGAGTCCTGTCCTCCGTGAGAAGGGGGACACTGCAATGGTGTGGAAAGGTTCTGGTGAGCACTGGACCGATGCTGGGCAGGCAACCCAGCTTCCGAAGGTAGGCACGTAGCCATCTGCTCTGGGGGCTGACCTCAGAGGTACCGATGACGTGTGGATGCGGGAGTAAAGTGGGGAAAAGGAGCAGGAGGCCCTTCTCATGTTCCTAGGCTCTCAGCCCTGAGCTCCAGTCACAACAAATTGCCATCACAGTGCATTTGCACCTCAGAGCTCTCTCCCAAAGAGGCTGACCTACTTTGGTTGCAGAGAAAGGGACCCAGAGCCCAGGCTAAGGCCTCCTTACTCTGCTTGTTACAGGTGTGGGCTAGTCCTCTCACATACTGGATAAAATCCAATCTTCTGAGAGTCCCCAAGGCTCTTCTTCAGTCACTCACTCCAACTTTTGCCACTTGCTGTGGTCATTTCCAGATGTTTACACTCTCTCAACTTTCTACACATGTGGAAACAGGAGAGAGCCGAGGTAGGGACGAGTCCTCTGAGGGCAAATCTCCTATAGTCCTATTCTGTTTCTGACTTGCTAACTGTATTAGCCTGAGCAAGATGCTCTAACCCTCTGTGCCTCAGTTTCAGCTTTAAAATGGGTTCACAGCAGTGTCCACCTACCTCGAGGAATTATTATCAAGATTAAAGAAGAAAGTATACATCGAAAGTACTTTTTGGAAAGCTCTCCAGGTAATTCTACTGTGTGGCCAGGGTTTGGGCTCATTCTTCTTTTTCTTTATTCATTGTTGCACATTTTCTCCCCCCTTTTCCCTTCCCCTCCCCCAATCCACCCAACAATGCACCCCTTGCTCTAGATTCTTCTCATACATATAATGCATAATCATCTGTTTCTTTCGAACAGTTCTTCCCCTCCTCTATTCTAATGCAGTGTCCATTACCTATCCACTCCTTCACTGTTCCCTTTCCAACCCCCACCCCCATGTCTGTCCTATTTTGGAACAGTGGTGCTATACAGTATTTATCCTTTTGTGACTGAGATATTTCACTTAGCATAATGTTCTCAAGGCTCACTCGTGTTGTGCAAGGTTTTACTATTTTATTGTTTTATTAAAGCAGTGTAGTATTTCATTGTGTGAATGTACCACGCATTCTATCCATCCATTTATTGATGGGCAGTTGGGTTGCTCCCATCTCTTTGCTATTGTGATTAATTCAGTAATAAACATGGGTGCATACATCTATTTGAGTTGTGGCTCTGGTTTCTTTAGGGTATATGAGCTCATTCTATCGAACAGGATTTCCAAGAAGGGAGGATGAGTTTCAAGTTTTCACTACTTAGCAGGCAGTGAACAAAACTGGTATTCTGGTAATGATTTCTCCAGAAAAGATACCCAAATCACCAGTGTTGTTAGTTGCAGTCTAGTTAATTCTGATTCACAGTGACCCTGCATGTGCTGAACAGATCTACTTCCTGGGCTTTTCAAGGCTGTGACCTCTGGAAACTGATTGTCAGTTCCATCTCCTGGGAAGATTTGAACTTCCAAACTTTTAGACAGTAATTTAGTTCTCAACTATCTGCATCCTTTAAGGACTCCAAAGATGGTTTATGTACTGAATAGGTGACTCTGTTTCTTTGGAAGATTAATATACAAACTTCTCCCTAAAGTCTGAGACAGACACTCTGCTACTATACAAAGACCCAATTTCAAGTTAAAACCAGTGAACCATGGTTTTGCTTATTGAAAGGTGACCAGGTGGAGAACTCCACCACGAGATTCCCAGCTGAACTGGGCTCCATCTGAGTAAACAAAGTTTACTCTGAAAACTGGTTGCTGGACAAAGGAGCAAAGCCAGACTAAAGTAAACCCATGCAATGCACAACGAGAAGGCAGCCTGAACAAGACACAGATTCTGGGTGTTAAGTCAATGTTTGGATGTTTACTCTAAGGTTTCTTAGTGTTTCTGAACAGGCTTACAAGTTTCAGAGACCTTGCCAGGCTCAGACTGGAAGCGGACAAATGCGCTTCCTGCATCATTCTACCTAATTCCAGATGGAAACTCTGGGAAGCATTTCTGACCAGCTATACTGCCAGGACAGAAGTTATTCTTAGCATGGGTGGGTGGGTGGCAAGGAGGGCTTTGAACTGGTTCATTCCAGGTCAACCCCATGGTGAGAAACTGCATCTCTGATACACTGATTCAGACTTTACATTTTAACAAGATAGATACCTAAGAATTGCCTAGAGTTGATAAGAATAAATTGGGAGAACCTTTTAAATTGCAGATTCTAAATCTGCACATCTGGGGCTTTTTCGCTTGGGAAGCACAATACATCAAACACTGGGCTGCTAACCCAAATGTTGGCTGTGGGAATTCTAGGTCCTTAAAAATGGGTGACCATGGAGGACATTGTGCTGAGGGAAATATTTCAGTCACAAAAGGACAAATACTGCACAGTGCCACTGTTATAAAACTGGATTGACACGGAGTTTGGGGGAAACTAAGAAAAGAGGGGATAAATAATGTACATGGCATTGAAACAGATGAGGGCGAGAACTGTATAAAAGGAATATATGATTAGGTATTAGTGGCATGACAAGAGTCCAGAGTAAGGAGCTGCGTAGTAAAGTGGACTGGGGGTGGGGGACTGTATAACAAGGGAAGAATTTATTCATTCATTCATTCATTTATTTACCAAAGAGAAGAGCAAATTGGGGGAGAGTGGGAGCACGGAGGAAAATGTGCAACAATGAATAAATGGAAATCCAAGTTCTCCATACGCTTTCATTAAAATCTCAAGAAAATAAAAGTTAAAAAAAATGCTACGAGGTTGCAATCCCCAAGGTGGTTAGAATCCACCAGATGCTCCGCTGCTGGAGAAGGAGGGGCAATCTCCTCCTGTGCCAGTCAGACGCAACTCCATGGTACACAACAACAACAGAGCTACAAGGATGTTTTGCTCTGTCCTTTCGTATCACCATGAGTCAGAATTGATTGGAGAGCAGTGTGTTTGGTGGGCTGATGGGTGGAAAGGGCAAATGCTCAGCATGGGGCCAACCTGGAATGAACAGTCCAAAGCCCCGATGGCAAGCCAGGTGTTCTTCTAAGACTGATGTCCAGCGAGCCTGCCGACAGCTGGGAGATCAATTCTATGTACAATGGAAAAGAGAAGAGAAGGACATGACCCAGCATCTCTATCACATAGCAGCTTGCTTTTTCTCTTATGCTATTCTAATAGTGAGGAGCCCTTAGCATATGGAGTGTAACAGAATTCAATGGAGAGGCCAGAGTGCTAGCTTTGCATTAGTTGAGATCAATGAGGGGAAAAGTAGGCCAGCCAGTGTTCTTTTGACTGAGCTTATATGTCACACAAGGGACAAAACTCTTCAAACCCATGACAACACAGGACACATCCCTCCAGCTTGCACCCTGTATCCAGCCAACACTGCTGCCACTTGGCTGAATTAAAATGCACACAATGAGGAGAAGGAAACAATGCCAGGAATACTGGCGGGGTGGGTGGGGGTGTGTGTGGAAGACTGGTAACAAATGTTTCTGAAATGCCCACTTTGGGCCTGACACTTTACTGACAACATCTCATTTAATCCTTATGGATTTACAATAAATGGGTGGCATAAATACTTAAGTGTTCTGTTGTTAACTGAATGCACCCAAAAGAGCCTCAGAAGAAAGACCAGGTGATCTCTAAAAGGTAAGAACCCTATAGAGTGAAATCCCATTTTGCAACAAGTAGCAATGTGATAAGTCAGAATTGAAGGCAACCAGTTAGTTAGGTTAGTATGAATTTATATCCATATAAGGTTATTTCAAAGTTAACACTTTGGCACTCTCACTAATCTGTGCACATTGAAATAGTGTCATTCCATGTTCACAGATGATGAACTTGAGGTAAAAAAGAAGTGAAATAACCATGTTAGTAGTCATGGCCCTGGCATGTGCACTCTGACTCAACTCCCCCATCGAGTGTGGGCCACTTCAAGCTGTCAAATAAAAGCAGACCAGTGAACACACCTGGCCGGGGGAGTGAGCAAGGAGGCAGCAGCTAGGAGGATCGAATTGGCCGTTGACCATGTGTCCTCTGGCCAATACATCTGGGTGTTTGTGTCCCGATAGCAGAATTGGTAGCAATAAATAGCTCTCCAAGGCAATACCATTGGACAGCTGCTGGCTGCCTCTGCAAGGGGCCTTCCCAGTGGGAGGACACACTATAGGGACCATGGGGGAACATGACATAGAAATACATGAGCCCACAGAGCACATCCCACAGGGCAGGAATTCCTTAAGAGATCTGCAGACTCCCAAAAATGCTGCTAAGTGACCCCAGACACACTATTACAATGCTAGGCTAAGGCCTCTTCCACATGAGCTAAGCTGACTCTGAAACTCTCTTAGGAGAAGGGACCACACAGGACCAGGGACAGTGGGACTGGCATTCAGATTTATGACATAATGGGCAATTCAGAACAAGGTAGATTTCTGGCCTGGCCTTTTTATAACCAGAGTTAAAGGTCAAACTCACTGCTGTCCGGTTGATTTAGACTCATAGTGGCCCTCCTTCGAGTTCCTGACACTGCAAATGGAAACGGGAGGAGTCCGCCCGTCTTCCTCCTTCGAAGTCGCTGGTGGACTCACATCCTGAGAGATGCTCAGCTTTGGTTGGCACTGCACCACCACATAGACTCATAGAAACCCCATGAACAAAAGATCTGAACCCTGTGCCATTCTCCCACTTCCTGACACACGAGAGCTCATTGTATTAGTCACCATGTCAATCCACCTAGTTAAGGGTCTTCCTCTCCTTCGCTGACCCTCCACCCTTCCTAGCATCATGTCCCTACCCAAGGAATAGCCTGTCCTAGCAACATGGCGAAAGTATGTGAGGCAAAGCCTCATCAGTCTTGCTTCCAAAGACCACTCCAGCTGCACCCTCTCCAAGACATATCTGTTTGTTTTCTTGGCTGACCATTGGCCTTTTGGTTGTTTTTGTTGTTATGTGCTGTTGAGTCGCTTGTGACTCATAGTGACCCTATGTACAACAGCCCTAAAGCCTGCTCTATCCTATGGCAACCTTATTGCCTCTGACACATCTACCCTCATTACCCCAGTCACTGAAACAATCCATTTCATTGAGTGTCCTCCTCTCTTATGATGGCCCTCCATCCTTCCAAGCACAACATCCCTCTGCAAGAACTGGTTCCTCCTTGCAACATGCCCAAAGTATGTCAGACGAAGCCCCAGAATCCTTGCCTCCAAGGAGCAGTCTGGCTTCACCATCTCCAGGACAAACCTGTGTGTTCTCCTAGCAGTCAATGGAATATTCAGTACTCTTCTCCAACACCACTGCTCAAAGAAAGCAATTCTCTTTCTATCATCCCTAGTCATTGTCCAGCTTTCTGACACATAGCATGTAGTCATGAAGACCATGGCCTGCATCAGGCACACCTTAGTCTCCAGACCGATGTCGTAATTCTTCAGTACTCTGGAGAGGTCCCTTACAGCAGATTTTCCCAATGCAATTTATCTTTTTATTTCCTGGCTGCTGCTACCAAGAGTGTTGATTGTAGAGCCATGTAAACTAAAGATGTTAACAATCTCACTTTCTTCATCTATCACAGTGCTGCCAATTGGCCCAGAGGTGAGAATCTTCATTTTCTTGATATTGAGCTTCAATTCATATTGAAGGCTGAAGTCCTTGACTTTCTACAGCAAGATAATACCTACACAAAACAACTATGAGATATCACCTTACACCAGTAAAAATAGCAAAATCCAATAGAGCAGCAAACAGCAAATGCTAGAGATGTTCTGGAGAAACTAGAACTCTTATTCACTTGGTTGGTGGAAGTGTAAAATGGTGCAACCACTTTGAAAGGCGGTATGTCACTTTCTCAAAAAGTTGCAAATAGAAATAACATTTGACCCAGCAATTCCACTACTGGGAATATACCCTAAAGAAACCAGAACTGCCACCAAAGCAGATATATGCACACCCATGATTGTTGTGGCTTTGTTCACAATAGCAAAGAGTTGGAAACAACCCAAGTGCCCATCAACAAATGAATAGAGAAGCTGTGGTATATTCACACAATGGAATACTATGCAGCATTGAAAAATAAAGAACTCATGAAATATACAAAATGGGTGACCCTGGAGCACATTATGCTAAGCAAAATATCTCAGTCACAAAACAACAAATACTGCATAGTGCCACTGTTGTAAAATGAAACTGACATTGAGGTTGGGGGGATAATAATGTATACTGCATTGAAACAGATGAGGGAAAGAATGGTTTAAAAGGAATATCGGATTAGGTATTATTTTCATGACAAGATTATAGAAAAAATGCATATTAAAGCGGGGGGATTGTATAACAATGAAATAATTTTTTTTCAAAGAGAAAAATGAACTGGGGGGCGGGGTGGGCAGGAAGAAAAATGTGCAACAATGAATGAATGGGGGAAGAAAAGTAAATGGAAATAATATGCTGTAAGCTGTAAAGATATATACATATGGTTGTTATGTGCTATCGAGTTGCTTGCGACTCATAGTGACCCTATGTACAATAGCTCTAAACCCTGCTCTGTCCTGTGCCAATCACACTGTCTCTGACACTCCCACCCCGATTACCCCGTTACTGTGTCAATCTACCTCACAGAAGGTCTTCCCCTCCCTCGCTGTCCTTCCACCATCCTAAACACAACGTCTCTCTCCAAGGACTGGTCCCTCCTTGCAACATGTCCAAAGTAGGTCAGAAGCAGCCTCAAAATCCTTGCCTCCAAGGAGCAGCCAGGTTTAACCATCTCCAGGATGTACCTGTTAATGTGGGGTTGTGGGGGCCTTCAGTGGCTCTCACCCAGCTTCTGTGTATTTTGCTTTTCACAGACTGCACTTGTGACCTTTCTTTGGCCTGCCTCTGGGCTCCTGCAGTCACTTCACTCAAGCAGGGAGAGTTGCATGGATCTGAGCCTCCACTTTACCAGGATAGCCTGTAGCTAATGGACTGTGGGAATTTGGAAACCCAGCTTGCTTGCCTTAAGGTGGGACAAACACCCGCAAGATGAGACTGAGGCTGGGATTTTGTCTGAAATAACATTCCCTCCCATGTTCATCCAGCTTCCCTCTCTCATTCCTGGTTTCTCTTGGGAGCGCGTCAACAAACAAACTTTGGATCTACTTTTGAGGAACCCAGCTTAAGTAACCACTTTGCTGGACTATGGTGAAGATTAAATGATGGGATTTAAAGTCTAGCACATGGACGGTGTCCAATACATGGTTAAAAAAAGAAAAACAATAGCTTTTGAATAGATTTTGATTCATGGTAACCTGATATGTGCTGGTGTAGAACTGTGCTCCCTGTGGTTTGTAATGGCTGATTGATTTTTTTTCTTAAAGTTGGTTTTGGGTCTTTTAAAACTAGACTGCCAGGTATTTATTTCTTTTTTTCTTTTTCTGATGTACCTCTGGGTAGACACATGCCATCAACCTTTCAATTAGCAACAAAACGTTTCACCATTAATATCACCCTGTGACTCTTCAATAAATGGTATGTGGTCCAGTGAGCCAATTCTGTGCTGAAGAGCTGAATGGGCCCCATGAATTACAGAACAGAGCTGTGTTCTAAAGGCTTTTCTTGGCTGGAATCTTTATGGAAGCAGATTCCAGGCCTTCTTTTCCACAGCACTGCTGGGTGAGTTGGAATCAGGAATGGTTAGATCAGCAGCCATGGGCATGCCATTTGCCACCTAAGAACCTTAATAAACAGCAGCTATTAATTTGTTATTTTCAGATTGTATTATATAAAATTGACAAGAGTAAGGATTTTTGACTCCAGAATGGAAATTTTATAGGGATGAACCTAGTGGTGTTTGCACCTCTGTTTTCTTCAATATAACCTGGCGGTCCCACCAGCTACAATGAAGACATCTTTTTAAAGACAGTTGCAGCCTGTTCCCGTCCAATGCCCTTTTTCGCTTCACTATCCTTCCGTTGAACAGGGCTGACTTCCAATCTTTCCCCAGTGGCTGCTGCCTGGCCTTTCCAGGGCTGGGAACAGAGACACTTGTTATTTAACCAGAAAGCCATGTGAATTTGAGCCCTATCCAGAAGGGAGAAAGGGCAGAGGTTTGGGTGGTAGAGAGAAATTAATGTTGTCAAGTGGAAAAAGACTGGGGCAGAGTAGGGGGAAAAACATTTTCAATGTCACCCACAGGCAACGTTTTGTAAATATCCCTTTGTTTTATTTTCCCCCAAAGATGACTTTGGTGGCCTTTTAAAAGCAAGCCACTGTGAACCAACTCTTTGAAAGGGCGTAGAGTATTTATGGTACATTTCAGCTTCAAACACTAAACAAATGGATACCTTGCTCGTGTCAGCCTGGCTGTCCTGGCGGACAGAGACATAAAAAGTGCATGGAAAATTGTTGTTTATAGTTCCCCTAGCTATCACAGCTGCATCTCATGACAAGGGGGGCAGTTTACGTTACAAACAATCGATCTGCTATCTCGCCCAAAACACAGCTTCACAGCCATTCTGGGTCCTCCCATCATGAGGGGACTCTGGTGGCTGGCCACATGTAGTCATAGCTTCAAACACTGGGAAACCAGGGCTGCACAGTGAGGGGCTGGTAAAAGATAAGGGAAAAAAGGATGAATCTGAAATATAGGAGGGTGGAGGTGGGTATCAAAGCCTGCACTCAATTAGCAGGCCCCTGCCATGGTTAAGAGCCCTGGTGGTTCAGTGTTTAAGCATCGGACTGACAATGGAAACATCAGTGGTTCAAACCCACCAGCTGCTCCAGAGATGCAAGGTGTGGCAGTCTTTTCTTGCAATATTGCAGCCTTGGAAGCCCTATGAGACATTTCTTTCTGCTCTGTCTAGGGTGAGCTAGAATAGACTTGATGGAGATGGGAGCCATGGGTAACCAGGGAGCTACTATGCTGGAGGAGAATTTCCATGGCATCATCTGGAGGGAGCTGAGTTATTAACAGGAAGCCTGCACACCTCTGCTGGCTCAAACCCACCAGTGAGTCTTTCGGAGAAAGATGGGTTGTGTCTCCTCCCATTGTGACTTATAGCCTTGGAAACATGATGGAGCATGGCTCTCAATTGGAATGTACTTGACAGCTAGGAGATTGAGCTGGGAAAGAAGGAAGGCCTTGGTCAAGTCCTCTGTGGGCCCTGGGCAAGCAGCAGATCTTGTTTTATTTGGGGAAGCAGCCTTGGGTTTGGAACACATTATTGTGGTAGTTATGTGCCCTCGAGTCACCTGCGACCCTATGAACAACAGCTCTGAAGCCTACTCTGTCCTGAGCCAATCTCACTGACTCCAACACACCTATGCCCATTGCCCCGGTTACTGTATCAATCCATCTCATTCAGGGTCTTCCTCTCCTGTGCTGTCCCTCTACCCTCCTGAGCATAATGTCTTTCTCCAAGGACTGGTCCCTTCTTAAACTTTTTTTTTAAATACATTAAGCTTTTGATAGCACACTGAACACTTGCCACTAAAGTATAGCTTATATGTAATTTATATGGTTTTGTTTGTCTACTGTCCATCTCTGCCTCATCTTCACCACATGCACAGGCCCACACAATAGAATAGACACAATCTGACAACAGGGATTTTTGTTTTTCCTTGCTGAACCACAAACAATGCCTGAGACACAGCAGATATTTAATATATATTAGTTGACTGAATGAATGTAAGTATAAGCACCTATACTATCAATATGCAAAAACGAAAATGCCTCCATAGGCAATTAGTGATGCCACAGTGGTAAGAAACTGCGCTGCAATCCCAAAGGCATCTGGTTCGAACCCACCAGATGTTCTGTGGGAGAAGGACAGGCAATCTCCTCCTGTGCAATTTACTGCCTCTGAAAACCCTCTGGGGTCAGCTATAGGCTGATTCCAAGTCAAGGGTACTCACCAACAGTACCCACAGAGCAAGAGATGAGATTTGTTTTGCTCATTATCATCCACTTATTAAGGCAGCAAACACATTCCAAGTTGTGGAGGATTTCCCACGACAAAGAGCAAGACAAGGGAAGATTCTGCTTTACCGGTATCATTGATTAGAGAGCAATGACAGTGTAGCCATAGCGACTGGTGCCGCCAGCTCAAAGGCCATGACTCTCTGGTGGTTTGAAACCACTGGCTGCTTCAAGGGAGAAAGATGGGCAGTTTCCTCTGTTTGTGATCACAACTCCAGAAACCCAGTGGGAGGTTGCTAGGAATCAGAACTGACTCCAAGGCAGCGAGTTTGAGTTGTGACCATCACTGATTAGAACATCCCTTTAGATGTGGATGTTTTGTCTGTAGAGCACAGCATCTTTCAATGTTTCCAGATATTCACATGGTAAGCATTATTTAGTACCAAATTAGGAGCATTCTCAGACAAAAGGAAGCAAAGCAAATTTTTGGTGCAGAAGTCAAATGATCCCACTTCTCAGTCATGGGCTTCCAGGGGGTACATGTGGACAAAAGAGGTTGCTGAGCCACCCCCAGGTCACAGGTTAGGGGAGAAGTTGTGGTCAACCTTTTGGTTTAGAGAAGATCCACAGATCCCCAGGCGAGGTGCTGTGCCAGTGAGGGGGTTTCTCCCATGAGGCTGTGGGCACAGCCAGAGCTGTCAGATGGAGCCCACTGATGCCTCCTTGGAAGTCAAGAAACCACAATCCAAGTCACAGAGGGCCCACAGATGTCACCCTGGTGCTCTGCCACAGGACCACAGATTGCTTCTCTTGTGGTCATTGCTGTTCCCTTGCAGATTCCTTCAAACAGGCAAAACAGACAGCGGTAGGGGCCTGAGCTTCTTGGAAAGAATTCTCAGCCCCACTGTCCTAATTGAAGGCAGAGTGTGCAAACCTTCAAGAATTCAATTGTGTATTCCCAGGCCAGTTCGATACCAAAACCAGTCAGAGAGGAGTTTTTGCCCAGATAAGACCAATGGTCCTCAGCAAGGAATCGGGGATGGAAAGTTTTGGTTTTATTTCCTGTTTTAGATTAAATTGTGTCTCCACCCCTCAGTAATATGTATTGTAAATCTTAACCTCTCCACCTTTGGAAGGAACCCTGGTGGTACAGTGATTAAGCAGTTGGCTACTAATTAAAAGGCCTGGGGAGCAAGAAGCTGCACCGCAATCCAGAAGGTGCGCGGTTCCAATCCACCAGATGCTCCGCTGGAGAAGAAGGGGCAGTCTCTTCCTGTACCAGTCAGATTGGATTAAATGGTCACAACAACAACAACAACAGAAAGAAAAAATAATACAAGGACTGCAGATTGAACCTATCTAATGCCCTTTGGGAGAAAAATATAAATCTGTTTCCTTAAAGATTATAGTCTTGGAAATTATATAGGACACTTCTGCCCAGTCCTATAGGGTTGCTGTAAGATTGACCCCAAGACCACCATCCCCACTTACTGCCATCAAGTGATTCCCACTCATGGGGACCCTTCACCAGGTTTCTGAGATTATACGTCTTTACAGAAGAAGACTACCTATCATTCTTCCAAGGAGTAGCTGGTGGATTCGAACTGCAGACCTTTCGGTTACCAGTGTAACACATATCACACCTCACCCTCAGAGCTGCTGAACCCGAAAGCAGTGGGGTATTACAGCCAGGGCCAGATTAGTAAGCATGCTATGCGCTGGCTTGCATTAAGCAAGGTGTTAAGCACAGCCTTAATTGTGTTTACTTGGTAATCTGTGGAGAGCAATTTCACATGAGTTTTACTACATCTTTGATGTGGTAGGGAATAGGTGAGATTGTGCAGTGAAGATTGGTGGGAAGGCGCAATTGGGCCAGTGGGCACTTATTTTATTGGGTAGTTTGGCCATGGGTGTACCTGTGGATAAGTAACCTTGATGGTGCCAGGGTTAATTGCTCAGCTGCTAACTGAAATATTGGTGATTAGAATCCACCCGTGGCTCCTTGGGAGAAAAGACCTGCTCCCATAAAGATTAAAAGCCCTAATCAAGCCTCCTGCTGCGAGTTGGCTTGGATTCATCACCTCCCTCTATTGAATCTTCAGGGGAAGAAGCTGTCCGCCTTCCTCTCTTGGAGTGGCCAGTGGATTCGAAATGCTGCCTTTTCAATTAGTTAGCTGACCAGTACATAATTCTTAGATTCTTTCCCACAAAGATTGTTGTTGTTGTTAGGCATCATTGAGTTGAGTATAATTCAGAGTGGCAGATCTGAACCCTGTCCTGTCTTGTCCCATCCTCACTATCCTGAAACACTCACTCATACTGCTGCAGTTACTGTGTCAATCCACCTGGCTGAAGGTCACCCTTGCCTTCGCCAGTCCTCCACCTTTCCAAGAATGATGTTCCAAGGTACATTTGTTTGTTTTCTTGGCAGTCCACGTGATAGTCGGTACTCTTCTCCAACATCGCAGTTCAAAGGTATCTATCTATTCTTCTGCCAACCTTATTCATTGTCCAGCTCTCAGCAGCATAGCAAGTGTTTGGAAAAACCATGGCCTGAATCAGATGGACCTCAGTCCTCAAACTAACATCATTGATTTGGCAAGATCCCTGACTTCAAACTTTCCCAGTGTAATATATCTGCTGATCTCCTGACTGTTGGTATCAAGCATATTGACTCGACACTACCAAGTGGGAAACCTGTGCCATTGGTGCATCCCATAAAGATTACAATTTAGGAAATTCTATATGACAATTCTTCTCTGTCATAGAGGATTCTGTGACCCAGACTGGATTGCAAGTCAAGGCATATAGTAACAACATAACTGTGTATTAAACCACAATTGGGAATAAAGTTTTCTTTTTTATATTAGGGTAACCATATCAATATTGGGATATAAGAGTGGATCAGAACAGAAGTAAGGACAAAGAAGGAAGATATATATGGAGGAAATATTACAAAGGGACCTAGGAACAGAACTGATCAAAAGTCCCCCCCCCCCCGACCCCAGAGCTGCAAATAGGAGGAACGCCTTCCTCTGGGGCTTGAGCCCCAGTTCAGACATTAGCCTCCTACACTGTGAGAGCTGTGATGCAGATAAAGATGATGGAACAGGCCATGGGCTGCCAAAAGAAAAGAACAAATCTATATCGAGAGCTCTGGTGATGCAGTGGTAAGAAGCTGTTCTGCAATCCCAGAGGCACACAGTTCAGATATACCAGGTTCTCTGCAGGAGAGGGATGGACAGACAGTCTCCTTCCATATGATTCACTGCTTCTGAACATCTACTGGAGGTTCAGCTACGGGTCAGTTCCGACTCAACGACACATGGTAACAACCACAATTCTATAGGAAGTGCATCCAGGATGCTTCTGGGAGGAGAGGATGGTGAGACTTCCTCTCCATACTCTGAGCACATTGTCAGGAAGGACTAGTCCCCACAGAAGGACTTGGTAAAGCGGAGGGTCTACGATACAGAGGAAGACCCTTGATGAGATGGACTAATACAGTGGGGCAACTGTGGGCTCAGGCCCAGAAGGGTTTGTGAAGATGACAGCAGTGTGTGTACAGACCAGGAAGTGTACAGACAGTCGGTATTTATGAATCTGAAGCAATTCAGTGACTCCTGACAACAACCACCACCTGAAAAAAGAGATTTCATTGGTTAATGCCACTCGCTTGTGGTATTTCTGTTACATCAGAACTAAAAAACTAAGACATCGTCCTTGTTTTTACCCAGACTATTATACCATCTGGGTACTGGGATGGATGGAATTGGGAGGTGCTATTCCTCATGGCCTAGGGTTGGAGCAGGCATTCTCCACCCGTCCAAGTGGATAACAGGGACTCTTCTAGGCTAACTCTATGGTGCCCTGACTCACAGCCTAACTTTCTTTTCAGTGATAAAGCCTGCTAGTAACTAGATCTTTATACGATACAATGTAGGCTGATTACGGATTTCCTTCTGCCATCTGTCTGCCAGTGTCTTATACTAGAATGGCTTGCATATTGTTATGATGTTACTTGTATTTAAAATACCACCAAGAGCACTCATGGTAGACAGGCTTCATGAACTAGGAAGAAAAGGCTGGAAATCTACTTTATCAACCAATGGACACTCTGCATCAGAACACTGCTGGGTACAAGGCAGGAAGATTATCCCTGAGGCTGAAAGGCACTACAAGAGCTGCAACAACAGACTGAAATGTACAATCATAAAAATGGCGCAGGGCCGGCTGACATTTAGTTCCGTTTTACAGGGATCACCAGGAGTCAGAGCCACCTTGGCAGTAGTTAGGCGTCATCAAGTTGAGTACAACTCACAGTGACCCAGTGAACAACAGATCTAAAATCCTGTTCTCTCTTGTACCATCTTCATTAACTCTGACAATTTGAGCCCTTTGCTGCAGTCACTGTGTCAGTCTATCTGGTTGAAGGTCTTCTTTTCAGTGTCACTCAGACTTGTCCACAAATTACCTCTAGTGGTTTCTGATATGCATACACCTTCATGGCTGTGCATTGACCTCACAAAACCTGATAGCAGAAATTTTCCTCCAAGTCTTTAAAGCTCATTTGTATTTTGGCCTTCTGTGTAGTAATAGACTTTCACATTTTCTTCACTCTTATTTTTTAAAAGGCCTATGCATTTTAAATTTTTTTTTTTTTTTTACCCAAAGCTAAAACTATCATTGATGGCTAGGAAGATGCTTGCTCCAAGTTTTCCCTGTAGTTTTGTGTACTATCCAGGTAGCCTGAGAAATATGACACCAGCATGTCCTCTCACTCTGTGGTGGACAGAAGGCTTCTCACACTCACCATGTCTAGAGTAAACGTTGAGTAAAAGTGGAGGTCTGGTCTTGCCTGAGCACTTGACTTTCCCCTCTACTGAGTCTTCTGTTCTTTTATGTTCAACATATAAAAGGTCAAGAAGCCCCATCCAAGAACCTCAGGGAGGGTCATAATCATAAATTACAAAACCTCAGATGGGTTCTTATTGAGAGTGACAATGTCAATCTTAGGTTTCCTAGGACACTTCTTAATTGGGAGAGGTTTTGTGTGGTCAATGAACAGGAAGACCAAAGAAGAATGAATGTCTCTGAACCTTGGTGTTGGAGAAGAGTACAGGGTATCCATATCCCATGGGCTGTCAAAATGAACAATTCTATCTTGGAAGAAGTGCAAGCAGAATGTTACTCAGAGCCAAGGATGGTGAATCTTTGTCTCATATACTTTAGACATGCTTTCAGGAGGGGTTAGTCACCATGCTGGGAAAAATGGAGGGTCAGAGAAAGAGAGGAAGACCCTCAACAAGATGTGTCAACACAGTGACCATAACAAAGGGGGTGGATGGAGCATGTCAGAGAGAGAGAGGAGGCTGCCCGCTAGAACAAGGCTCTGGCTTATTATTTACAGAGTCCCTGTGAGTCATAGCTGATTCGAAGGCACCTAACAAGAACAAAAGCCTCATTAAAAAAAAAGTCTCCTCAAAATATATATATATACCAAAAAGGTCTCATTTTCCTCTCATTTCATGCTTTCTGAAGAAATCAGATGGCAGGACTCTTAGCAGGTATACCTGGAGTGTTGGCGTCTGGAAGGAGGATGGGGCCAGGAAAGGCAAGGCTGAATGGCCTGCTTTCACCTAAGTGTGACCTTGCCAGTGAAGACTGACCTAACGGTGCAGGCATCAGGTGCTTGCTCTCTGTGCATCCCTGAGACCCCTCCCTAAGACTTCCTCCTACTTACCAGAATCTCTCATCATTCCCATAACACACACACACACACACACACACACACACACACGATGAAACATGACAAAGCCATCTGGTCCAAGAACACCAAGTTACTCTTGCTTTTTCTCTGGAAGCAGCAGCCGTTCGCCATGTCTGAGAGCCTGGTGCAGCTTGTGTTGAATCCCTCCCCGCCTCCACCTCCCTTCCACTGACTTACAATTTCCCTGGAGATGAAAGGATAATTTGAACATTAACTTCTTATTCCAGCCTTTCTCCATAGCTCCAGGGAATATCCTCCGATCAAAACACTCCGAGTCTGGGAGCGAATGATTAGGAGAGGGAAGCTCCGTGTGCTGACCTGGGTGGTGGCTGCATGGTGTGTTCACTTTGAGATAATGCATGCATCTGCACATGTATTATATGTGCTCTTTTCCAAATACGCATGCTTTGGCAGACATTTAAATTTAAACACAAGCCCAAGACCTGCATACAGCTGAACTCCAGGAAGGCGGGTAACCTGGAGACATGCTGCCTGAATAAAGAATCTTTCTAGTTCTTTCCTAGCATTCACATGTTCATTTAGCTGAAGGTGGCTGGCTCACTGTGGTGCCGCCAAAGGTTCTGAAGATCCTGGGTTGCAGGTCTGCCTGCCTGGCTCCCTGCTTCCAGAAAGACAGCTGTTTATTTCAGTCAGAAATCTTGAACTGCCTCTTCTATAGTCCTGGGCAGCCTCAAACTCTTACAAGAGATTCAGGTGGTCTAGAAGAGCGTGTAAAGGCCCAGAGTCTGAGGTCAGCCAAAGAGACCTCTGGTCAAACCCCAGGTCTGCCATTCTGTAGCCATGTGACCTTGGGAAAGTGACATAAAATTTCTAATCTTTAGTTTCACCATCTGTAAAATGGAGCTAATAACAGTGCCTACCCTCTCTGGGGGCTGTGGGAATTCCCTGCACAGCATATAAAGGATTTAGCCCAAGGGCTGGCAAACAATAAACTAAAAAGAAAGTCATCCTTGAGCATGATGCTTTTCTAAGAATTATCTAGATGGGATCAAATTGACATTAGCAACTCAAAGGAAGAAACAAGATCCTTAGAGGGCCATGACTTTTTGTTAATTGGGGGGCATAACGCAGGAAAGGAGGGTGAGAATGGTGGCAAACCTGGAAGGATGAATCAATGTCACTGAATTGTACATGTAGACATCTGAATTGGTGTACATTTGGGCAATCTCCTCCTGTGAGATAAACAGTCTCCGAAAACCCACCAGAGGGTCAGCTATGGGTTGGTTCTGACCCTACAGAACGCGACAACAACATTCTTAATAATAACAAAAATAAGATATTTTTTTAAAGACTCAAAACTTATTATAAAAAAAGATAGAAATCTAAAAAAAGATATTGCAATCAGGATAAAGATCTGTCTATTAAATGTAATAACTTGTTGCTGATGTTGTTGTTAAGTGCCATCGAGTCTTAGACGACTCATAACAACCCTATGAATGAAAGACCTGAACACTTGTATCATTTTCATGATTTCTCCAAGTTCATAGAGTTTCTGGAGACAAGATATTTCAGAAGTGGATGCCACTCCTGCTTCTAAGCTTGTTTTAATTGGGGAGCTCCAACCCACACTGTCCACCATGGGTAACCATTATCACATTTGAGACGAGTGTCACAGTGTTTAGCACTTGGTATCACTGAAAATTAAAGTTATTATCTTTGTTCTTCTCATTTGTCTGATGACCACTGAGACGTGGCCCTGTTGCTGTGGATTGTGGTGCAGGGATTTGAACCTCGGAGGCTGAGTGACTTGGTCATGACCATCAAGCCAGAAAGGGACAAAGTCACTTCTAGTGGGCCTCAAATCAGACATCGCCCAACACCACATCCACTACTTTGCTCAACAGGAGACAGCCTGGCTAAGGCCTTGGCGGTGGAGACCAACAAATACTCCCCAGGCTGCTTCAAGGGACCATCTGTGCCACATCTTGTCTCCTCCCCATAAACCTCTTGGAAAGGTTCGGTCATTTGGCTGAGAAATCTACTAGTAAGCCTAACACAAGGACTTGGCTCAGCTTAGTATATATATTTTCCCTACTCCAAATTTTGTTGTTGTTGTTCTACGCCATGGGTCTACTATGACTCATAGTGACCCTGTGAACAGAAGATCTGAACCTTGCCTGATCTATCCTCGGCCCTCCTTATGCTCTCTTCCACGTCGCAGTCACTGTGTCAATCCATCTTGTTGAGAGTCTTCTTTTTCTGTCACTCCTCCTTTCCCAGAATGATGCCTTTTTTCCAAGGACCGGTCCCTCCTGACAGCATGCCTGAACTATGTGAGACAAAGTTTCACCATTCTTGTCTCTAAGGAGTAACCTGGTTTGTCTCCTACATACAAGACAGATTTGTTTGCTCTTTTGGCAGAACTGAAGGAGAAAGATGGGCAATTTCCTCCCATGCAATTTACTGTATCTGAAAACCCATTAGAGGCTCACCTATGAATTGGTTCCAACTTGACAGTATGTAAAAACAGCACCACCAACCCAAAGAACTTAAAGAATAATTTAGTCCAACACCTCTATTGTACACAGAAGTAGTAAAGGAGTCATTAAACCACAAGTCTTCTAACTTTGTCAGACACAATCCATCGATCAACTTGGATTTGTGTTTTGATTCTCTTGCCTCCTAGTTATGGGAACTTGGGAAATCTTTACCATTCTTGAGCCCCAATATATTCATCTGAAAAATGAACACCATAAATACCGGACTCCCAAGATCCTTAGAGGGCTTATTAGATAACAGATGTTCTTTATGGGATGTTTGACACATTGCCCCCCCTCCCCGCCCCCCATCAGTGCTCAGTAAGTATTTCCATTCTGGGAAGTGTACTAATTCCTCTAAGACTCAGAGCTCTCATCTGTTAAGTAGAGATAATGTTAGGTTGCATGAGATAATGCATATCTCTAAGTGGTTTAACCTGCTCAGCACCAGTCAGCACACGGAAGCAACTACTCTTACCAGGCCATCACTATCAGCATCTTCTCTCTATTCTCCTTTCCTCCGTCTTGGGCTTTCTAGTCCTCAGGTCTGGGTAAGCGAAAAGTATAATATATAAGGCATAATAACAGGTGAGCATGCTAAATGCTGGGTGAGTGCTAGCCCAGTCCCAGGTGACAATCACTGTCACTCTGTGACCTGGCCCCTTCCCGAGCAGCTTCTTCTGGGGCCTATGACCATCACAAGCTTTCTCAATAATCTGCACATCTCTTTCCATGAAGCCTATTCTTGTCAGACCAAGGTGTTCTCATTCCTGTGTGAAGCCACCACGCTGCCTCCTGAGGGCTGTTGGCTGTCTGAGGCTTTCCAGCCCTGTAGGAACCTTGGTCTGCTTTTGCCCAATCTCTCCCAGCATCTTCTTCAGGTGGCTTCCAGACCATCTTGTCTGGAGTAAATGCTAACTAGGAACTATAAGGTGCTGGCCCTGTAGACACCTGCTATGCAAACGAAATACCTGAACCTTAAATCCTGACTTGCCAGAGACTAGCACAACCACCTTCGAGCTACAGAGCTTCTGAGTAAAGGACCAAGGGACTCTTCAGGCTGGGGGAGTCCATAGCCAGAGCCCATCACACATGCGGCCAGTATAGGAGGATTTCAGTGCACCTGATGTTGTCATCTGCTGTCAAGTAGGTCCCTGATTCAAGGCACAGTGACAGAGTAGAATGGCTCCACCCAGTTATCTTGGCCGTAATCTTTAGGGAAGCAGCTTTTCAGGCCTTTCTTCTGCTGGACCAATGGGTGGGTTTGAACTGCCAACCTTTGGATTAGTAATTGAGGGGGAAACTATTTGTAGTGCCCAGACACCTCAGCAACACTACTGAAAAACAATGTCCACCCTCTCATCAAGTTGGTTCTGACTGAGGACGTTCCTATCTGACAGAGTAGACTTGCTTCTTCTTAGGCATTTAAGGGCTCTAAACCTTTACAGAAGCAGACAGCTTCATTTTCCTCCTGAGAAGCAGCTGGTGGATCTGAGCTGCTGACCTTTCAGCTGGAAACACACAACTTAATCCACTGGACCACCAGGGTTCCCTCTCAGTTGCCTTCCATGCCCCCATTGATGGGGTCTGGTTCTACATGAAGCTGCACACTGATTTTCCATACAAGGGCTGAAGTTGTAGGGTCATGGCCCTTAAGTAAGTGGATTTACAGACTTGACCCTCACTACAACCCTCTGAAATAAGGAGTCGCCCCATTTTATAGATAAGGAAGGTGAGGTTCTGGGAGGGGAAGTAACTTGCCTAAGGAAATCAAGTGGGTAGGCACGGAACAGGATTTGAGTACAGTCTATGTGGCTCCATCTCTGAAGAGAAAGGGGCTCTGCGCTCGCTCTCTCTCTGTCTCTCTCTGTGTGTGTCTGTGTGTTTGTTCTCTCTCTCTCTCTCACTCTCTCTGTGTTTGTTCTCTCTGTGTGTGTTCGTGTGTTCTCTCTCTCTCTGTGTTTGTTCTCTCTCTGTGTATGTTTGTTCTCTGTATGTCTCTCTCTCTCTCTCTCTCTCTCTCGTGTGTGTGTGTGTTCTGTGTGTGTTTGCATGCTCTAGTTCCTTAGGACTTACTCTGCTCCACTGGTCTGGCTGAAGAGGCGTATTAAAAATCTGGGTGGCAGGGCTTGGGGAAAACCCCCCCAAACCCTCAAAACAATAAACGGTGATTCAGGCTGAGTCTTTACTAAGGCGATTACGGGAAACTGGCGGGAAACAGACAGCTTTAGTCACTCAGGAACGGCCAAGCACCCCTGACTCATGGGCAGCAGGTCACGCTGCTCAGGACGGAAGCCAACAGCACTTTCAATGCCAAAAAAGCAGAAAATAGCTTTGCGCTGCTGAGGAGAGCTGGAGATGAAAGAAGCTATGAACTTGAGCAGGAGGAAGAAGCCAGGCTCCTTCCAGTCCTTGGAATCACAACCAAACCACTGAGCCTGACACTCCCACTCGCCAGCCCTCCATTTGAACGGGAGGTCCAGGCAAGACACCCTGTTCCCTTCACCCCGGGGCCTCTTCCCTGCCTGGAATGTCCTTGTCCCTGGCACTGGTGCCTCAGCCCTGGATGTGTAGGCGGGGTGGGGGTGCTTCTCTGATACATTCAGCTCTGACCTGAGTCCTTGTTTCCTCAAATATTCATGGAGCACATCCACATGTCAAGTTTAATGTTAGATGCTTGAAGTGCAAAGACAGACACAGTCCACAACTGCAGGACGCTCCTATCTCATATTAATTTCACTAAGGAACCAGGTAGTCACAGAACTGAACAAAGAAGGGAGCGAACATGGGGTGCACCGGGCACTTTGGGGGTCCTATCTTCTTGTAGGAACTACAGGAGGCTTCTTGATGAATTGATGTTCATGGTGAATCCTCAGGAGCAACCACTGTAAGCAGAGTGTGGGGTCACAAAGGGACAAGTGTGGTTTAATCACCTTCCCTTCCAAATCCTCAATTCTTTTTAAAAATTTTATTATACTAATTTATTTACAAAATTCAAATGCATTGTTTTTCAGACCAGATTCTTCCAATTTCCCTCACCTTCCCACCCACCAAATTGTACAACTCCATGATTAATCCCACCCTCCACGTCCCGCACATCCCCATCCCTCTACTTCCACCTTTCTCCCCCTTTGGATCCTCATACTCCTTCTACAATAACGATCTTATACAGTATTTGTCCTTGTGGGACTGAGTTAGTTCATTCAGCATAATGTTCTCCAGTCCCTCCCAAGTTAGGTAATAATTTACAAAATTATTGCTCCTACGTGCTATGTAGTATGTACCATGATTTCTCAATCCATTCAATTGTAATTGGATATCTACGCTGTTACCATGTTCTTGTGATGGTGAATAACACTATTATGAATGCTGGTGTACAAGTCTCCATTGTGCCTCAGTTCCCATTTTCTCAGGGTATATTCCAAGTAGTGGAATCTCTGGGTCATATGGAATTTCTATTTTTAGCTTTTTAAGGAAGCACTAAACTGTCTTCCAAAATGTTTGTACCACTTTACAATCCCATTAGTTATATATAAGACTTCCTATCTTGCCACATCCTCTCCATCATTTCTTATTTGCTATTCTGCTAAACATTGCCACTGATGCTGGAGTGAGATGGAATCTCAATGTGGTTTTAATTGGCATCTCTTTTATTGCCAGTGATTTGGAGCATTTCCTCATGTGTCTGTTGGCCATTCAAATATCTTCTGCTGTGAAAATTCTTTTCATGTTTTTTTTGCCCATTTTGTAATTGGGTTTATCACTCTGTTTCTTGAGAAGGTCCAGGAGTATTCTGCAAACTTTCGTTCTGAGACTCTTTTCTGAGATGGTATTACCAAATGTTTGTTTCCAGTTTTCTTTTCCCCCTGTTGGAAAAATGTTTTGATGCCCATAGGGATTTAATCTTTAGAAGGTCCCATTCATCAGTTTTATCCTCTTCAGATTGTGCATTGCTGGCTGTATACCAAATGCTCAATTCTTTAAAGCTTAAAAAAAAAAACCAACAAAACCCCCCAAAGATTTTATTAAGTGTTAAATAATACATGTTTATTGTAAAACAGAAATAAAGAAAACTCAGACCAAAAGAAAAATAAGAGCCACCAAAAATCCTCCTAATAGTTTGGAGCAATTCCTTCCAGCCCCTTCCTTGCATTTTTCTAGGTGTAAATCTCATTGCTGTCGAGTAGATTCCAGCTCATAGCTGATTATCCAGCAGGTTTTCAGAGACTGAAAACCACATAAGAGGGAGCACTGATGGCTTAATGGTAAGGAGCTGTGCTGTCAACCCAAAGGCACATGGTTCAAATCCACTAGCTGCTTCATAGGAAAAAGGTGGGCAGTCTCCTCCCATGCAATTTTCTGCCTCTGAAAACCTGCAGGAGGGTCAGCTATGGGTCAGTTCTGATTCAACAGTACACAACGACAACAATAAACCACACAGGAGGAAAGTGTTCACCTTTCTCCCATGGAGCTGCTCATGGATTTGAATCAGCAGAGAGGCACCACCTTGGAGTTATCAGTACAAACTCCCAAGAACCATGCCACCAGCACTTTTCCGATTTCTGGTGGCCCTTTAATACAGGGTAGGACTGCGCCATAATGTTTCCAAGGCTGTAAATCTTGTCTGTTGTCATCTCTCTGGTAGTTTGAATCCACCAGCGGTTCCTCAGGAAAATATGGTAACATTTTCTCATGTGCAATTTATAGTCTCCTGAAAACCCGCTGAAGGGGCCAGCTATGCGTTAGCTCTGACTCAATGGCGTTGAGTTTGAGTTTTTTAATTGTTTATGAATTGGAGACAACTTGATGGCAGTGGGTGGGGATGCCGGTTTACCATTGTTAAAAGTTGTATATTCTGTCTCCCTGGCACCTCATTCACACTTCTGCTTCGGTACAGTCATTATCTGCCATCAAACACCACCACAGAAAACAGAACACCCCAAACCCACTGTCTTCGAGTCACTTATGATTCACAATATTTTTCTATCAAGTTCCTGAGTCTCTGGATCTTCATAGGAAGAGGCTGTTTCTATCTCTCCCATGAAGCAGCTGGGGGATTTGAACCACTCGACGTTTTGGTTATAGGCTTAGTGATTAGTTATGTAGTTGCTCTTTCTTTTCTACTTCTCTATGGGCTCCAGGTCTGACATTTCTCTCCCTCCCTCTTCACAGTGGCTCTGCACAACAGCCCGCCACTCAACATTCACTGAAGGGAGGAATAAGGAAAGTCTTCTCAGCTGAGGTTCTCCCCTTCATCCAGATCCTACAACAAGGACTTGGACTTCAGAGTAAGCCTGCCTGGGTTCCATCACTTCTGCCACTTCTTAAGCTTGGCAGTGAATCTTAAGTATTCATCAACTTTCTCATCTGCAGAATGGGAATATTAATTGTGCCTCTCTCACAAGGTTGCTGTGAGGGTTCAAGCGTGTAAAAAGACATTATAGCAGAAACAAATACACAGTATAGTTCATAAAAAAAACATTGGTTATGGTTGTTTTTACTGTTACAGTTATTAGGATCTTGTGTTCCCACGAAGTGTAACCCGTGGCTCCCACATCTTCTCCGAGAGTGGCCTTCCTGGTCCTTCAAGTCACTCATTTGTATTCCTGGGACACACTCTCTCCCTTGGGAGATGGGTCTCTGGCTGGTCTTCAACCTGGCACTGAGGATGGAGTCTCTCTGCTCCTCAAAGGAGGAGGATGCTGGGAGCAAGGCCAGAAGCATCCAGCCTTTGGAAAAATCTCATCGGGTTAGAACCGGGTCAGCAAACTCTCTTTAAAGGGTCATACAGTAAATATTTTCGATTTTGTGGGTTATACAGTTTGCTGCAACTACTCAGCTCTGCTGTTCTGCTGCACAAAAGCAGTCAGAGACATTAGGTCATGGCCATGGCCAAGTTCCAATAAGACTTTATTTATAAAAACAAGCATTGGGCCAGATTTGGCCTGTGTGCTCTAGTTTGATGACCCCAAAAAAATAGATTGACATAGTGACTGTAACAAAGGGCTCAAGTGTGTCAGAGATGGTGAGGACGGCACAGGATAGGGCAGGGTTCAGATCTGCTGTTCATACGGCTGCTATGGGTGGTGTTCAGCTCAACAACACATCACAACAACAACAGGTAGATCAATGTAAACTTCACACAGAGACTCTGAGAAGTTCCTTTTCTGACCTGACACTCAGAGGCTTCATGTAACAGATAAGGAGACTAGAATAGATGATTCTCCAAAGCCACTCTGTCTCTTAAATGTAATTCTATTTCACATACGTTGTGTGACACTGGGCAAGGGGCATCTCTTTCTGGATCCTGTCTTCTTCTTTAAATGAAGTGAAACCAGAGATGACTGAGTCCTGAGCACATGCCCAGTAAGAGCCTGAGGACTGGGAAAATCCTTGAGTTTTCTGTAGAGTCAGTTACAGAAGTTACAGTTGGAGACATAGGTACCCCAAGCACCTCCAGATGCTGCCCTTTTCCACCAAACTGCCTTCTCTGCATTGCGGTGGACTCATGCAACCTGCCACCTGGGGTTGAACCAATACGCAGCCACACTCCATGATGCAGCCAGCTTTCTATGGCTCTAACGACCCTTCAAGAGCCAGACTGCCGCAATTCTGCTTTAATTACACCGGGCATGCAGGGCCACTCCCTCCGCAGAGCAGAGCGCAAGGTGGCTGAGCAGGCTGGACGGCAGGATTACTGAAGTTGAGACCAGAAGGCCACGGGCCACCAAATGACGGCATGGACGCCTGAGTGCCTTGCCGTACAAGTGACTTTATTGCCGGCAGCCTTTATTCTGCCTTTCAGAGGCACAGCCTTTGCCGCTGGTGTGGTTAATGTGCAAACACACACTCAAATACACGCGCGCACAGTCACAGGGTGATCTTGTGGTCTTGACCTTTTAGAAAAGGTCTTAAAGATCTAAGGAGAGTCAGGAAGCTCTCCAGACCCAATCAAAAGCTGCTTTTATCCCCATAAAGAGAGGGTCAGGTGCTCTGGCTTGACCCACAGTGAGGCTTGCCTTAGAAGATGAATCAAGTCGCCAATGGGAAACCACAGTGTCCTTGTGTCCTGACCTTTGAAGGCCAGACTAAGTCAGCCCCAGCTCACTGCCCACTGAGGGGCCAATGGTACTGACATCACCATCAACCCGGGCTGATGTCTCTACCCCATAGAACCCGTGATGTCCTCCTCTCCCCTGGGATATTGGGATAACAAAGGCTGTGACCCAGCACTATTGTACAACAGGGAAGGCCGGAAATCAAGCTGCAGGAAACGGGTTGCTATGGTTTCCTTGAGCATGATCCCATAGAAATGGCTTTCTAACCAAAAAAAAAAAATCTTTTTCAGGGAGAGAGAAGGAGAGGGGAAAATCCAATCACTGTGGTGTCAAATCTGAACTCAAGATAACCTCAGATGTGTCAGAGGATAGCTGTGCTCTGCTCTGCACGGCTGAGATTTTGAAAGTTGGTTGCCAGGGCTTTGTTCTGAGTTGCCTTTGGGAGGATCCAAACCATGAACACTTCAGGCTGCAAAGGAATGCTCAGCTGTGTGCACCTTCCAGGGACTCCAGGGAGGCAAAAAGTACACTTAGTTCAATATTTATTATAAGCCAGACATTGAGCTGTAAACACAGCAACCCCACTATGCTAGTACTATTAACTCCATCTTATAAGTGAGAATACAGAAGCAGAGAGAGCCTATGTGACTTCCTCAGAGATGCATAACTGGAAGGTTGTGGTTGTTATTAGGTGCCACCAAGTTGACTGCAACTCATAGTGACCTGATGAACAACAAATCTCAACCCTGCCACCCTGCACCACCCTTACAATCTCAATGAGCCCATTGGTACAGTCACTGTCAACTCATCTCATTGAGGGGCTTCCCTATTTTGATGCCCCTCTCCCTTTCCCAGCATGATGTCTCCCTCCAAGGATTAGCTCTTCCTGATAGCCTGTGTCATGTAGCTGACACAACCTTGCTTGCAGAAAGTGAAGAGGACTTGAAACACTTGCTACAGAAGATCAAATACTAGAGCCTTCAACATGGAGTATATCTCAACATCAGGGGAAATAAAACCCCCCACCACTGAATCAATAGGAAAAATAGCAATAGGTGGAGAAAAGATTCATGGTTTTGACAACTTCATCAATCAACCCCCAGTGTAACAGTAGTCAAGAAATCAAAAGATGTGTTGCATTGGGAAAATCTGCTATCAAGTACCTCTCCAAAGATGTCCATTTAAAGACTAAGATGTGTCTGATGTAAGCCATTGTATTTTCAATTGATTTCTATGCATGTGGAAGTTGTTGAATGAATAAAGAAGACAGAAGAATAATTGATGCCTTTGAGTTGTGATGTTGGAGAAGAATCTTGAATATTCATGGGCTGTCAAAAGAACAAACAAGTATGTTTTGCAGGAAGTGTAACTAGAGTACTTCTGAGAGACAAAGACGTCAAACTGTCTCACATACCTTCGACTTTGTCTTGAATAGTTTGGGTGTGTTGTCAGTCAGGGGCAGTTCTTGGAAAAGACATCCTGCTGGGGAAAGCAGAGGGTTAGAGAAAGAGATGGAATGACATCGGGAGTCTAACAATGGGCTTGAGATCATACGATGACACAGGATGGGGCAAGACCCAGATCTGTTGTTTCTAGAGTCACTATGAGTGGTAGTCGACTTGACAGCACAGAACAAAAACATTAGTAATAGTACACACACACAAAAAGCTTCCTGATGATGATCAAGACAGTACATGAGCAAAGAACTCCCAGAAATTCATGCTGGATTCAGAAGAGGCTATAGAACAAGGGCTACCATTGCTATTATCTGATGGAATTTGGCTGAAAGGAAAAAAATATCAGAAAGATGTTAACATGTGTTTTGTTGACTATGCAAAAACATTAGACTACGCAGGTCCTAACAAATTATGTATACAATTATGAAAAATAAGAGTTTCAGATTGCTTAATTTTGCTCATAGAGAACCTGTACACAGACCAAGAAGCAGCAATTTGAACAAAATGAGGATAGTGTGTGGTTTCAAGTCAGGGACAGGTGCATGTCAGAGTTCTATACATTCACCTTGCCCATCCAATCTGTATGCTGAGCAAATAATGGGGAAAACTGGCCCATGTGAAGTGGCAGTCAAAGCATCAAAGGATAAATAACACAGCAAATCTGCTGTGACAGCTCTCTTAAGTGTTAAAGACCAAAGATATCACTTTGAGGATTAAAATACACCTGACCCAAACCATGGTATTTTCAATCATCTCATGTATATAAAATATCAACAATGAATAAAGACGAAGGAAGAAAAACTGATGTATTTAAATCATGCTATTGGCAAAGAAGATCACATATGCCATAGATTGTGAGAAGAATGAAGAACTCTGTTGGTGGGAGAATGTAGCCAGCATGTGTCTTAGAAGAGAGGATACTGAGATTTCAACTCACATGCTTGGGACATGGGCATGTTGGGCTGGAGGGGGCAGGTCCTAAAGAAGGACAGCATGTTGGTTAAGTGAAGGGCCTGTGAAAAGGAGGAAGAGCTTCAATGAAATGAGTTGATGCAACAGTGGCCCCAATGCAGCAATGGTGGAGGATGGAGCAGGACAAGTCTGGGTGGTCCGGGTTTCATCCTATTATTCAAAGTGCTGCTGTGATTAGACCAACTCCTCCGTCAGCTTGCTGCTCTGTGGAGACTTGCATGCTGCTGTGAAGCTAGAATTTAGACCACTGGTGTAAGTAGCAGCAGGATGACCCACAGTGGATAGGTTTCAGGGGAGCTTCCAGTCTAAGACCAACTAAGAAGTAGGACGGGCACCACTTCAGAAATAATAGGCCCTCAAAAGTCCTCTGGGTAACTGAGGAACCTTGTACACTGTCGTTCCAGAAGACGAGCCACTCAGGTTGGAAGACACTCAGGATGCCACAGGTGAATACATTCCTCCTCAAGGTCGAGTTTACCTGAATTACATGGATGGCGTAAAGAAGAATCGATGCCCTTGAGCTGCAGTGTTGGAGGAGGGTATGGGCTATTCCACGGGCTGCCACAGGAGCGAGCGAGTCTGTGCTGGAGGAAGGGCACTCGGGTGCTCCTTAGGCAGGAATGATGGCATTGTGTCTCTCATACTTTGAGCATGTTGTCAGGAGCCGCCAATCCTTGGAAAGGGACGTCTTGCTGGGAAAGATGCAGGTCAGAGAAAGAGAGGAAGATCCCCAGCTAGATGGCTGACAGAGTGACCACAACCATGGGCTGAACGCTCATGGCAGCAACTGTGAGGACGGCACAGGACGGGGCACGGCTCTGATCTGTGGTCCACAGGGTCACTATGAGTCACTGATGACTCACTGGCACCTAACAGCGATGACAGTAGACTGTGTTTACTACACTGCTGTTGTTAGTGGCCGTCAAGTTGGCCCTGACTCGTGGAGCATGAGAGAGTGAACTGCGGCTTGGTCCCAGGTCATTTCCACCATCAGTTGTGGGTCAAACCGTGGTGGTCCAGACAGCTCGCATGGACCCAGTTTTGTGGCAGAACTCTGCGTCTTTCTCTCTGGTCTAGCGGCATCTAGGAGCTCTGCTGAAACCTGTTCAATATCATGGCAGCTCAGAAGCCTCCACTGACAGGCAGGAGGCACACGAGGGACACTGGCTGAGAATCAAACCTGAGGTTTACGTGGAAGATGAGGAATCGGCCATTGAACCTCAAATTCCCCTGCATTCTCCTCGCTGCTGTCGGACTGCTTTTGACTCATCCTCTACCGGGTTTCTGTGGCTGAAATCTTCATGGGTGGAGACCACCCATCTTTCCCTCTCAGAGCAGCTGCTCGGTTTGAACCGCTGACTTTTAGGTTAGCAGTGCAACACATGACGTGCCATGCCATCAGAGGTCTTTACACTACAGAGGCTCTGGTGGAACAGATGGTTAAGTGCTCAATTGGGAATGGAAAGGTGGTGATTTGAACCCACCCAGTAACTGGCAATCTGTTTCCAGGAAGATTATACCTAGAAAACTCATCAGGGCATTTCTACTCTGTCACAGGAGACTGAGTCAGAATACACTCTGCGGCACCTCACAACAACAGCATAAAATAGGAAGGATTCTGAAAGCTGTCAATGGAGGCCCTGTGAGGGCGGTTAAGGAAAGCTAGTAATTTCTGATAGGAAGGCACTCTGTTTTCTTTGCAAGTATTCCTTAGTTTACCTCTCACTCTAACTTCATAAGAGGGACAAAGTATCCTCCCATTTTACAGACTAAATGACTGAGGCGCTCCAGAGTTTTAAGTCCTATTTAATCCCAGGAAACCGGGCTCATTCTCCTTGAAGTAACTGCTGTACCTTACTGTGGATGGAAGTCCATCTCCGACGCTTAACAAGATATCTGGGAAGAAATCGCAATGTTTGAGCAAGAGCAGTGGCCCTGTGGGTGGAGGCTGAAGGTGGAAGACCTGCTGTTCCAGGCAGAGAAATGAAGAAATAGCTGGGAAGCCTGAGGCACAGGAAACCCTGCTCTCTAGATGACCTCATCTCACTTCCAGAAACTTCCAGCTGTCACCACAGATCCATTGAGATTCCATTGTGGACCTGCCCCCACCTTTCCTTAGGAGGAGGCCGCCTAGCTTAGAGGACACCCTCCCTGCTGAAAATTGGGAGAATGAGGCAGAGTTCACCTTTCATCCTCAGGCAAATTTTGGCCTTCAGTTAGGCATGACTAACTCATGTCTCTACTGAGGTAAAGTCCCCTTTGGAAGCTGCCCACCTCCCACCCCTACCATTTCTCCCTCTAAGGCTGGCCATCAGAATCAAAAGCTGCCACCCAGAGAGTAGGGCTTCCCAGGAAGGAAGTCATGTGCATGCATCCCTTCTGAGAACTTATACACCTCTTTTGCAAAATGTCCTTGGGGTAGAAAATAAAGTTCAGGGGATAAGGCAAGAAGAAAAACTAGGATAGTTGGCCTGTGAGCAACTCAATGGTTAGGGGCACTGAGCTCTCGGGAGATGGAAAATCTTCCTATAACTTAAAGTTGACCCTTGAATAAGCTGGGTTTCAACACTATGGGCTCAAGTGGTGTAAATATCTCCCTAAAATACTGTCTAAGGCTCACCTTTCCATGTGAGCAGTCCATTTTTCCAGGGATCACCTGAGGATCACACCCTTGGGAGATGAACTGCTCACCTGGATTAGCAATATATGAGTTCATGGCTATCCCAGTAGGATGGGGTACAGGGGACAGCCCATATATAAGAGGTCTGTTCAGTTGAAACTTACATTGTTGCTCAAGGGTCAACCTTACCCTCTTGTAGGAAAGTATTTTGCTTTCTTCTTTTTCCTTGTGACTGAGCATGTTTTATTTGGGAAAGAATTTTTTCTCTTTTTTTTTAAAATTTAAATTTATTATTGATTTCAGTAAAAATTTACAGAGACTTTGGGTTTCCATTCATTCATTGTTGCACTTTTCTCCCCTCCCACCTCTCCCCCCTAGTACACTACCCTCTTGGAAAAGTAAAAGACAAATTCTTTCATTGTTTTACAAACCCTCTCCACGTCCACTCCACCAGGTAGCCTACGCTCTAGACTCCTGTCATGACAAAAATACCTAATCACATGTCCCTTTTAAACAATTTTCTCCCTCATCTGTTTCAATGCAGTATACGTTATTGAACCCATCTTTCTCAGTCTCCCTCCAACCCTGATGGCAGTCCTGTTTTACAACAGGGGCACCATTCAGTATTTGTCCTTTTGTGACTGAGATACTTCACTCAGCATAATGTCCTCCAGAGTCACCCAATTCGAATAATATTGCATGAGTTCCTTGTTTTTCAATGCAGCATAGTATTCCATTGTGTAAATAAACCACGACTTCTCTATCCATTTGTTTGTTGATGGGTTGCTTTCCTTTTACGGATTCTCTAATATTCACCCCAACTCCACAAGATGGTCCAACTATCCCTCCCCCCATTTGACAGATGAGAAAACAAAGGCTCAGTAAAGTCTGAGAACAGATTTGAACCATGCAGTCTGTCTCTTTCCCCTCAAGGGAATTGTTGTACCTTTCTGTGATCTGAAGGTCACCATAACCTTCAGGTTCATTTCAGGAGGTTTCTAGGCAACATAGATAAGAGGTTTTGAGTACTTGGGAAGAAGAGGTAACAGAAAAAAGGGAGTCAGGATGAGCGGGAAGAGGGTGGAGGAAGAGCCTGACATGCAGCCAAGAGCTCCTTCTACGTCCTAGGACTGGAGGCGCTTGGTTGCATAGCCTGGGCCAAAGGAGGAGGCAGAACTCCTCTCCAAGTGCCCCTGCGCTGCTGTTACTTAATTAGCTCCATGCCATAAAAGGCTGGCTGGGCTAGGAGGAGGCGCCTGGCTCCTGCGAAGCTGCAAGCCGAAGTGTCATAAAAACACAGCTCAGAGAAGGGAAGACACGAGGGCGGTATGTTCACATTACTCTGGGCATGGCTGTCTTGAGCCGCCTTTGCCCACCCTAGGCCTGGACGGTTGTAGGGACCCTGCCCTGAGCCCTGGCCCGCTGACAATCACTGCTGTGTTAAGACTTAGCCTGTCACAGAAAGAGGATAACAGCCTCCAGAGGAGAGAAATGCAGTCAAGGGCTTTGGTGCGTGTGTTGTTTAAACAAAACCAGAAAGATGATGTGCAAAACACTTCAGTTCTCCATCTACTGTTGTGGCATTCGATACTGGCACAATAGTCTGTCCAACAATGAAATCCCCATGTGAGAAACTTTTTCTAGAATTGAGTGCCAAGGAAGCCTGCCTTCTGAGGGGCTGAGTTAACAGGGTGATATGAGCAGAGGTTTACAGAGAAGCTTCTCTGGGTTTGAATCTTGGTTTGGGGCACTGAGTAGCTATATGACTTTAAGGAAATCACTTTATCTCTTTGATGGTTTCCTCATGTGTCACATGGAAGTAACAATGAGATCCACTTTTTGAGATTTTTAGAATGAAAAATTTATGTGTAAGACACCGAGCACATAGTAGATGCTCAATAAACACACTTATATACACATACAGCAGAAAGCAACTTCTCTAAGTTTCTAGTTCTGTAAATAAGGAGAATAATATTTATCCTCATGAACTTGCTGCATGGAGACACCTTCACGATAATGGTGCTTCGTAAGCTTTAGTCCCTTTCTCTCTTTCTTCTTACTTCTTTCTGCTTATGTTGTCTAGGCTGCTAGGAGCTCAGTGCCAAATCCCATGTTTATTCCAGCTCTTGGGCTATAGTTTTTCCTGACCTTCTTTTTCTTCTTCTGTTATATTAACCATTTTGCATATATATGGTCTGTTGTAACTTCTTTCAGATCTCTTTTGGAGAAAGACCAGGAGAAGAGAAACAAACAACTCTTCACAATGCTAAATTCTGTCCATAGGAACTCTTCTTCTGTCCCTCATTGGCTCTTCTTAACAACCAAATCTTACTGAAAGTGCCACGGGCTGCCAGCTGAGATCACACCAGGTCCCCTGGCCCTTGATCCCCACTGAGTCTGACATGGAGGGAAGCTGATCACCCATGGTCCACCTGAGCCTGAGCTGGTGCTACCAGATGTGCCAGCTCATGCCTCCTCTTGCCCGCTTCCAGGTCCTCCCACCAACGGTGGGTCTGTGCCAGTTGCCTTCAGAGCGTCATCCTGACTCTGTCCCCGAGTTGAAGCAGATGGGAAACAGTCTCACTGGTCTCCACCACCAAGAGATCTGACACGGTACAGTGATTCCTACACTCTCAAAAAGCAGGTTCTATCATATCATTATCCCCCATTTAATAGACGGGACGTCAACATTTGGGGTGGTGGAAAACTTGCTCAGCCAAGATTAATTAAATGGTAGAACCAGAAACAGAACCCAAGTCCAGGGTGAAAATGTCCCCATGGTGCTGCTTCACTCATGCCTGAGTGGACCTGCCTCACCCCAAAGAGTTAGGTACAGATTCAGGCTCCTGTGTCTTTATGGGTAAAATAGAAGAAACAAAGCAAGCTGTGTACTTGGGGATTTTGGAAGGATGTGCTAGTTGTTGAAGAGGTAAGAACAAGAACAAAGAACCCCAAATAAGATGCTGTACGAAGCAGGTTACAGCTCTAGGTGACAGGAAAGTCACCACTTAGGGCCAGCAGCTCTCCTGGATCACCACCTTCTCTTATAATTGTTGTTGTCAAGTTGGAACCGACTCATCGCTGGCCCTCTGATTAGTTTTCAGAGGCTGTAAATTGCAATGGAAGAGACTGCCCATCTTTCTTCCATGGAGTAGCTGGTGGATTTGAACTGTGTGTCTCTGGGTTGACAGTGCAACTTCTTACCATTAAGCCACGAGAGCTCCCTCTCTTATGATGCCCCCTGATACATTTCAATATATCAAACCTCTCCATCGAGGCTTGAGCTCATCTAACCATTCGGAGCACGCAGAGGTGTGACATTTTTGCCATCCTGAGACTCAGTGGAGTTCCAGACTCCTAGCACAGCTGGGGCCTGAAGGAGAAGGGCCGGCGAGGACTGACCAGCCTGTGGGAGGAGGGGAAAGCAGAGCTGCCTGAGCATTCCACAAGGGCTGGATCAACCAGGCTGTGGCTGCAAAGTGCTTAGGCCAGGCAGTCGGGAAGACAGGGTGTCATTATTTATCCTCACAGAGTGCTTGGCGGTTGTTATTTCTTTATTAATAATTTCCTGTGGGCTTGGAGGTGCCCACAGCCACGGCATCACCTCATTGGCCACTCCCGTCTCCTCAGTGGCCCAGCTGTGTAGCTTCAAAGGCCTGTCCTTTCTTTGGGTGCAGAGGGACCAGGCAATTAGCTCCTGCCTCCTCGTTCCTCTGCCCAGTGACTCAGAAAGATGCTTGGTCAGCAGTCCCTTCTCCTGGCCTGGCCTCTGAGGACTTCAGACACCAGCAGTGTGTGCACAGCCTCTGTGAGGAGCCGCAGTGCATCTGCAGCCTCCTCCAGCTGTGGCAGAAGATAGAACGTGCCATCTTACCCCTCTCCCCAGAGTGCCCTGTGTGCTGCAAAGGCAGACACCTCACTCTTCAAGTTGTATGTGCCACTCATGCTGTACTTAGAAATAGAGGGAGAAACCGAGGACATGGCAGTGACGAGACCCTTGTCCTCTTCCTCACGGAGCTCACCGTCTGATGGAAACCAGTAATCCCACACCAGGACTGTCCAGAGTCCAGGATTAGGTCAAAGGCAGAAAACTTATGTATAGGGGTGGAGGGAATCTTGCTGAAGGAGCTTGGGACTAAGCAGAGACATAAAAGATCTTCCAGGAGAAGTTACTGGAAGGAACCTGAGTGCTGTAAGTCATTTGAGTCTTGCTGCTAATCCAGAAGTTGGTTATTCAAACCCCACCCAGTGCCTGTGTGGCAAAAAGGCCCAGCGGTCTGACTCTATAAAGCTTATAACCTAGAAAGCCCTCTGAAGCATCTTTCTGTATCGCAGCACATGGGGTCTCTGTGGGCTGAAGTCGACTCAATAGCAGTGAAGGAGGAATTACTGGAGATGAGTATGAAGGTGAGTAGGGGGACATTTTGGGCATGGAGAACAGGAAGTGCTAGAAGAGGGTGACAGGGAATGTTTGGAGTATTTGAGGGACTGAGTTTCAGAGAAGCTGCATCACAGTGACACAGGGGGTCATGATATGCAAAGGCCAAGCCTGACCATCATATGTAGGTGCGAGCTAGTAGGTGACGTGGACACTTGGTGATAAGCAGAAAGAAAATGATTTCCTGAGGGTCATGATGTTCACGTGACGAAGCTGGCTCATCGCGACGCCCCACTGGGTTTCTGAGGCTATCAATCTTTATGGGGGGAGACTCCCTACCTTTCTCTCTCAGAGTGCCTGCTGGAGTTGAACTGCTGACATTCTGGTTAACAACCTGATTTGTTATGCACTATGCTGCCATTCATCCATCAATCCATCTGGTCATCCTTCGTTTTATAGGCATCTCAAGAGGATAGGCCAAGACTTCTTAAATGTCTCCCTACATCTGCTGCAGTAAGTCTGCAGTGTGGAGAGAAACACTTGACAAGAATTAAACAGGACATTATTCTCAGTTACATGCATCCTGCCTCAGCAGAATCCTATTTAATGCTCGAGGGAACAGAGCCAGGGAGCCAGCAGTCTCATCATGGATTCTGTCAGCAGACGAGCTGATGAGACTGAGTCCATACTCTGGGCAGCTACCACTCGGATACCCAGGCAAGGCTGTCCAGAGTCCTCCAGCCTCAACCCAGCCTGGAAATAGGAGTGAGTCAAAAGATCTAAACTAAATGAAAGGCAGGAAGGAGGGGCCCCCGCCTTAGTTTGAGATGACTCAAGAGCTTCTAAACACACCTCACATCACTGGGCCACAGGATTAATTTTTTTTAAGGTAAGTGATGGAAACACATTTCATCTGAGTGATGCAAGTTTTATTTATATGTGACCAAACAAAAATGTTCTTTTGTACATGTTTCAGAACATTTCTTTTCCAGTTCTGCCCACTCAGCTTTCCTCCTTCTGGGATTTTCTCTTTTTGCTTTATCAGCTTGATCCTCTTGGACTTTGGAGACATGGTGGAGCGGAGGCATGCAAATGACCTGTGGACCTGGGCTGGGGGGTTCTGGAAGCATTGGGTAAAACAGACTTCAAGGAAAAGAAAAAGTGGAAGAGCAGAGGATGGGAGTGCTAAAAAAGCATTCTTTGATGGCTATTAGGGAATGGAAGAGGAGTGGGGAAAGAAGAAAAAGCAATAAAAACATATATTAAAAGATATAATCAAAGACTATAGCCTTCAATATGGATTACATCTCAACTTCAAGAAAACAAAAATCCTCACCACTGTACCAATAGGGAGCATCATAACAGATGGAGAAAAGATTGAAGTTGTCAATAATTTCATTTTATTTAGATCCACAAACAACATCCATGGTAACAACAGTCAAGAAATCAAAAGATGTGTTGCATTGGACAAATCTGCTTTCAAGGACCTCTCTATAGTTCTAAAGTGCAAGAATATCAGTTTAAAGACTAAGGTGGGCCCGATTCAAATCATGGTATTTTCAATTGCTTCCTTTCATCTGAAAGTTGGAACATTAATAGAGATGACAGAAGAATCGAGGACTTTGAATTGTGCTGTTGAAGAATACTGAATATCCCATCGACTGTCAAAAGAACAAACACGTCTGCGTCGGAGGAAGCGTAGCCAAGGTGTTTGTTAGAGGTATGGAGAGTGAACCTCTGCGTCACACACTTTGGGTGTGTGAAGGGGGACCAATCCTTGGAAAGAGATGTCATGGTAGGAAAGGTGGGGGGTGAGCAAAAGGGGAGAAAATCCTCCACAGGATGGATTGACACAGGCACTTTAACACAGTGCTCAAGCACATCACGAGGATGGGGTCGGATACGGCAAGGTTCGGATCCTTTGCTCACAGAGTTGTAAGTTGTAGTCACTTTGACAGCATCTAAGAACAATTATATCTTTTAAATTTATTTTTAATTTGGTGTATCATCCAACTGGATCTGACTGGCACAGGAGGAGATTGCCCCTCCTTCTCCAGCAGGGCATCTGGTGGATTTGAACCTCATACCTTTGGGATTGCAATGCAGCTTCTTGCCACTAGGCCACCAGCGCTCCCTGGAACAATTATGCTCTAAGGCTTGTGCTGGCACAGGAGACTCAGGTCAGTTCCTGTTCTAGCCCCCTAGTCTGAGCTGTGGGCCCATGGGCCTCCCTACCTGAGCTTCCTCTTTACCCCATTCTTTTCGCCACTTGCTAGTGCTCCAAAGCACACTCAGGTGTTAGCCAGCCCGGCAGGTGCTGTTCTCAGGCCTGAAGAAACTGCCAACTCTTCACCTGTGCCAATAATCAGACATTACAATGCCATAATATGTTCACATGCCCATCTCCCCTGTTCATGAATGTCTCAATCCCTGCAGCTCAGCACAATTTCTAGTTCAGAGCAGACATCACTGAATAATTGTTGAATTTCTGTCAGTTTGATCTAATTCTATTTTTGAGCCAATACAAATAGCCTAGGTACCCTATGGCAAGAGGCTGTGCTTCAATCCTGAAGGCACACGGTTTGAATCCTCCAGCTACTCCATGGGAGAAGAATGGCCAGTCTCCTCCTGTGCCATTTACTGCCTTTGAAAACCCACTAGACGGTCAGCTATGAGCAGGTTGCAACTTGATGATACACTCCAGCAAAAACAATGTGTAAGATATGGCCCTTAGGATTCAGTGGGGAACAAGGTGGTTACGACACCAGGGCTCACTGAACTCATTACTTCATGTGGGACATTCACAATGACCAAGGGATGACCATGGAGAGGGATGTTGTAGAGACAACAGCGGGATCCTGAGAACAGAGGGCCTGAGAGCAGGAGGTAACCTGGGAAGGTGTTCTGCTGGAAGTTTAAATCAAGTAGGACTTAGCTACATTCAGGAGTTCTGCTTGACTGTACACAAAAGTCACCTGGAAAACTACTGAAAAATACCTATGCCATTCCCACGTAGGAGCCCTAGGAGTGTGGTCTTTAAGAACAGTTGGCAGTTCAAGCTCACTAGTTACTATGTGGGGAAAAAGATGAGGCAATCTGTTTCCTTAAAGATTTACAGACTTAAGAACTCCATAGGACAATTCTACTCTGTCCTATATGGTTGCTATGAATTGGAATCAACTTGACAGCGCTAAGCTTCTGACACTCCAAGAAATTCTGATTCACTTAGTCAGGGGTGGAGCCCGAACATCAGCTTTTTTTATTTTTATTTTTCAATTAGCATGCCTCATGATTGTTATGTGAAGCCAGGGTGGAGTCTCAGTAAGCTAGATGAAGGTGGAGGGCGGAGGCAGCAGGTGGAGGTGTAAGGAGAGCACTCGAGGCCAGCATGAATGCAAGTCCTGCCCTGGAAGGAAACAGGACACAGCGGAAGGTCTAAAAGCAGGACAGAATGACTGAGAGACAAAGTGAAGGGAGAGAGGGCACCATCTCAGACCAAGCCTCTCAGTGGCCACCAAGTCCACACTGGTCCACCACAAGACTAAAAGCCTACACAGCCCCAGGGAAAAGGCTAGGGCCCAGATCACCCACGTGTAAGGAAACCCACCTCAAACCCTTTGAGGGCAGCAGAGCTGAGTACTGGTTGCTCCTATGCATGCAGATTGCTGGGGGAGGAAGAGAAAAGAACACCAAGCCGGCAACGACTTCAATGACACCAGCAGTGAGAGTGGGCCTTTCTGTACCACTAGGTATAGGATGCTCCTTAGAGGCAAGGACCGTGAAACTTGTCTCATGCACTTTGGGCAGGTTGCCAGAAAGGACCAGTCTTAGGAAAAAGGGCCTCTTGCTGGAAAAGGTAGATGATCAGAGAAAGAGAGGAAGACCCTCAACAAGATGGATTGACAAAGTGACTGCAACAATGGGCTTGACAACAAATGCTGGCGAGGTTGTGGAGAAACTGGAACCCTGATTCACTGTTGGTGGGAGTGTAAAATGGTGCAACCCCTGTGGAAAGCAGTATGGCACTTTCTCAAAAAGTAGCAAATAGAAATACCATTTGACCCAGCAATTCCACTACTGGGAATATACCCTGAAGAGACCATAGCTGACATCCAAGCAGATATATGCACACCCATGTTTATTGCAGCTTTGTTCACAATAGCAAGGAGTTGGAAACAACCTAAGTGCCCATCAACAAACGAATGGCTAGAGAAGCTGTGGTATATTCGCACAATGGAATACTATGCTGCATTAAAAAATAAGGAACTCATGCAATATTATTCAAAATGGTTGACTCTGGAGAACATTATGCTGAGTGAAATATCCCAGTCACAAAAGGACAAATATTACATGATGCCACTGTTGTAGAATGGGACTGTCCTTGGGGTTGGGGAGAGACTGAGTAAGATGGGTTCAATAATGTATACTGCACTGAAACAGAGGAGGGAGAAAACTGTTTAAAAGAGATATATGACTAGGTATTTCTGTCATCACAGGAGTCTAGAGCGAGGGCTACATGGTGGAGGGGACCTGGGGGAGGGTTTGTAAAACAATGAAAGAATCTTTTCTTTTACTTTTCCATAATTTTTGACTCATGTACTTATAACTTGTTAGTCAAATTTGTGTCTTCTAGGTTGCAACACCCTCATGATACATCTTCAAGGATATGAACATGTACGGCCAAGCACAATCAATAAGAGTGCATCTAAATTCCAAAATCAATCTCCATAATAGCCTATGTGTTTCCTACTGCCAAGGGGGCCCTTTAGAGTAGTGAGAGAAGATCTTCACCCTGAAACCCACAGCGTCCCTTTTCAGCAGGAAGTAGCTAAGAGAATACGCCATCCCCTTTTCCTTACGACTCAGGGTGAAGTCTCTCTCAGGGAGGAGTGATAGGGAATGGCAAAGGACACACCGACAAAGGAGATTAATCAGAACTGACTTTGACAAGCACTGTGGCAATTGGACAATTAAAACAGACATTCGGATGGCGGGGAAGAAGAACAAACTGGGGAGGAGGGTGGAGAGAATGGTGCGGCAATGAAGGAGTGAAAGCCCAGAATCCCTGTGAGTGTTCATTGAAACTAATAAAATTTAATAATAATAATAAAAAAAACAATGGGCTTGAGCATATTTGACACGGCGAGGAGGACACAGGGCAGGGCAAGTTCAGATCTGTTGTTCACAGGGTCACTGTTAGTTGTTGACTTGAAGGCATCAAACAGCAGCTACAACTAGGTACCAATAGATTTGAACCTGGTTTCCATTCTATGTGCTTCCCATGTAGTCAGATCTCAACAGTGGCTTCTCATAACATCATTTGGGAAATTTAAAACACCACCAGTATATGGGCCCTACCCCAGCTCAGCAGAATCCAGAACCTTTGCCGGTGGGGCCAGAGACAAAGGAGGTGACATACTGAAAGCTATCTCATACGATGGAAATAACATGTGATTTTCAAGTCAGAAAGAATTAGGTTCACATTCTAGCCCTGAAGCTTTTCTTTGTGAACTTGCTTAGCTGCTTAACCCCTCAGAAGCTCGGTTATTTGATTTGCAGAAGGTAGCTTCTAATACTTCACTTGTAGATAAGTGAGGAATTTGAAAATAACAACGTGAAGGGTCCAATTGCCTGGAATGGAAGGCTATTATCCTAATGATAGTAATGATTGGGTTGCTATGATGACACTTCATTCCTTGAAATTATGTTGTAGTTCATGATATAAGAGTGAACTAATATTTGGTTATAGTTTTGAAGGGTTATAAATATCATATTCATACTTTATACTTGGGCTGATGAAGGAAGTTCTTTACAAGAAAAGTGCTAAGATCATCCTGCTAAATGTTTCATGAATGAATTGATTCCATCATGCTTTTCTCTTCTTCCATGCGGAGATAAGTATTTTTTGATGGAGAGAAGTTTGTGATGGTTTTGTCCTCAAATCTATATCTTATGAATCAGAAATGAGGGAATAATAATAGTAATCACAGACTGAGTGTCTATAATCTCATGGCTTTTACATATATTGAATTTAAGACAAACAATAATCCTTCCAGTGAATATTAATACTCTTATTTCATGGACTAGCCAGTTCCTCAGCAAGAACAAGGCACAAGGCTTTCCCTGGCTTGAGCTTCCTGGACGGGCTGTCAGGGAGGAGGAGAGGCTCATGAGCTGTCAGGGTGCTGTGAGCTGGGACATCAGGCAGCCGCCCCCTCAACTAGGCACCATCTGCCTCTCAGTTTCAGCTGCCTTAGAAACAGAATTAGCTCCAGAAACTTGACAAGAGTGGTCGGTACCAATGAACCAGGGGAAAGAAAGGGGTTCACAACTGGTTGTTTGCAGCCCAGGGTAGCTTTGGGAGTCAAGGAGCAGGGGTTGAAATGGCATTTACTCTTACATAGTTCTCATGGTAAATGCCTTCTGTATTGTATTAAGTGGTTTTTGATCCCTTAACTGGGTGCTGATCTCAATGGCTTTCTCTCTGCTCAGTTCTTCCTGGGATTAATTCACCCCCACCCCCGCCCCTCGGCCCCAGAGTTACTCTCTTCTACCAAATAAGTGAACTATAGGTGAGAAGCTCCTTCTTTTTTAAAAACCTCACAATCAACCTGTAGCACTGCAGTTGATTGCAAGTCCTAGGAGCCCCGTGTGTCACAGAGGAGATGTGGTCATGGGGACTTCTTGTTGTAACTTTACAGAAGCAGATGTCAAGGTTTTTCTTCTTTGGCATCTCTGGGTAGGCTTGAACCATCAATCTTTTGGTTAGTCCAACCCCCACACACTGCCATCAAGTCAATTCTGACTCCGTGAACCACCAGGGGGTTTCTCAAGCTACAAAGTCTTTACCTTCTTCACATGTAGCAACTGGTGGATTTGAACTATCAATCTTCAGTTAGCAATCTGTTGCACACTATACACTACCCAGTTGTTGTTGTGGTGTGCCATTGAGTCAGAACCGACCCATACCTAACTCCAGTGGGTTTTCAGAGGCAATTATTCATACAAGAGAAGACTGTCCATCTATCTCCCATGGAGCAGCTGGTGGATTTGTACCCTGTGCCTTCAGGATTACAGTGCAGCTTCTTACCACTAGGCCAACAGAGGTCCCTTACACCACCAGAGTTGAGTACAAATTGTTTGAGCCTTTCATCCCACAATATTCAGATTCAGATCGGAATCCTAGGTCTACTAATTACTACCTGTGACTTAAACAAGCTACTTAAATTCTCTGAGCTCTAGGCTTTCCCTCTGTAGAGTGGAGAGAACCGAATCTATATCTAACACAACTTCTCTGAGGATCAACTACTAAATGGGTATAAATGTAACTAGCACCTTACAAGCACCAATTAAGTGATCAATGGGTTTTTATCCATTGTTACCTTTCCTTGGCCAGGTGGAGCTCAGCACTATCCTACAGGGGAGAGCCTGCTTGCACTTTGCAACCCCCAGAATGTAGCCAGTGGTCAAATTTCATGAAGCTTGAGCCTCAGGAATTAGACGGTGTCTGGTTCTCGGTATCTATTAAGATGAACTACTCTCTTTCAAGGTTTGCTATTAGCTCTAGAGATGGAGAATCAACACTAGTTCATGGAGATTAATTTCTCTGGCCAGGCCTGTTACCACCATATTGGCTTGTGAGATGGGAGTCTCCCTTCCCACTAATAAATTAAACTTGGATGTATGGCTTCTCCACTAATACTGATACAACCAAGCTGGAATATGAAACAGGACTACGAAAGGCTCAGGGCTGGTGACAGGGAAACAAACACACGCAATACCAGGAAACTGGCAGACGTGGTTTGTCTTTAGTTGGGGGGATCCCTGATAGCTGCCTCCATGCCCAACTATGGGGCCTGCATCTAAGTAGCAAAGGATACACTTTCCCCTCTCACCCTAAGGACCTTTCAACCAGAAACCTCCAAGCTGAAAAAGAGTAAGATCAAGACAAAGGAATCAGTTCCTAATCTACATCTAGTTGAACCTGCCTACCAAGTTGTGGTCTTCTCTAAGGACTGAGACTGGGATTCACGTCCAAGTCAGTCAGGGTGGCCCTCTCCCCTACCTTCAAAGTCATGACTCCTATGAGAGGGAAAGTAGGGGATTTTGTTTCTTGCAACAGACAAATCAACTGATAGTAGCTTTGATGCTCTGTACTATAGATTCTCAGGTTGTCTCTAGCTCAGCAGGAAGAAAGGCTGCTATTAACTAATAACGTTGGTCATGGGTACGGGAGTAGGGAGTGGCCGCCACATGCCACAGAGCTGTCATCTTCACTCTATAGCAGAAAACATGCAAATTATAAGACGAGTCCACACGCCCAACATCAAAGGTGTGTGGATCTTATTAGATGGAAGATCCTTTTGTTCTGTTGAGAACTTTGATGGATTCAGAGGTGGAAGAGTTAGTTAGGAGCAAGGGTCTGGCAAAACGTAAACTGTCTTATATAACAGGCAGAGAACATTTTGGAATTTTCATGCCCATTTGTAAGGGAGAAGATGAAAATAAGAAATGAGAATGAGAAGAGAAATGGTGACAATATTGGTGTGAAGTTGTTGTGATATATGATAATGAAGAAATAAAAAAAAAAATCCAGGTCTACATGTGGATCTTTGCTGATTACTTCACCCCTACCTCTGCCCACCAAACTCTGAGACCCAGTGATTCCCCTCATCCCAGGTTTCCCCTCCCTTCCCCTTTCTCTCCTTGGATGTTTATATACACCTTACTAGTTTTACACATTTCTTTTTATAATGATGATCTTATGCAGTATTTGTGTTTATGAGAGTGGGTTCACTCAGCATACTGCTCTTTATTTTCTCCCACATTATGTAGTATTTTTTGAAACTGTTGCTCCTGAGTTCTGCATAGTATTCCATTGTGTGAACATACCACCATTTCTCAATCCATTTGTTTGTTGATGAATATTTGGCTGTGTCCATCTTCTTTCTATTGTGAACAACATGGCTAAGAACATTGGTTTAAAAATCTCTGTTTGTTTCTCACTTCTATTTTCCTTGGAGTATATTCCTAGCAGTGGAATAGCTGGGCCAGATGGGATTTCTATGTTAAGTTTTTTTAGGAAATATCAAACTGCTTTCCAGAGTGGTTGCACTGTTTGGCAATTTCACTAACAGTGTGACAGGACAGAGTGATAGTGAACATAGATCAGTGGTGATTGGTTTTATAAAACACAATGCTTGAGAATGATTGTATGAGATAGAATGTGAGTGAAGAAGTGTGTACATGTGAACATAATGTATACAAAGTTTGTATGCAAACCAATATAAAATAAAAAAGTGGAAATATTAACGTAATTTAAAAAATTAAAAACCCAATCCAAGCCAGTAGGTGATGTGTCTGACAGGAGCTGTTTGCATTATAAGCTCTGGAGTCAGACTGCCTGGGTTCAGTTCCCTACCTCTGATATTTCCTAGTTGTGTCACTTTGGACAGGCTATTTGTCTTCTCCAAGAGACATTTAGTTTTACTTGTAAAATGGAGATAACAACAGTATCTAGTTCATAGGCCTGTTGTAAGCATCACATAAAAATTGCTAACACAATGCCCAGAATATAATAAACACCCCATAAATACTGCATGGCAATCCTAAAAACACGTGGTTCAAATCCACCAGCTGCTCTCCCCAGAATTGTCAGGCATGAGTCAATTCTGATTCTACAGAATACAACAATAACAACCAACACAAGTTTCTGTTAATTTATTTCTTACACAACAGGATATACTATTAAATAGGAAATTATATACCTTCCTGAAATATATTTCCCCTCTTTGTTATCTTAGCAAATATTTAGCAAACTCTTCACAGTTGTACTGTCTTATACGAAAGGGGCTGAGCTTTCAACTGAGCTAACATGATACACAAAAGAACCAGCAGGAACAGGGAGGAGAAGAGGCAAGAAGTTAAGGAGGGCAGAGTTCGGACCTCAGGACACTATGTCAATGGATAACCCTTGCTAGCCCCCAATGAGGAAATGACTAGTAGTGAGGAGAATTTGGAGCTCCACAGAGTATGAGATGTGGAGGCTCAAGCGAATCATAAATAATCCTGGTCACTTGCACTTGAAATGGGGCATAGCAGGGAAAGGACACACCCAGCCAGGGAAGGTGGGCAAAAGGCATAGTCATTTGTCACTGGACCTAGGTGTGAGCATCTCATGTGGGACAGGTAAAAGCTGAGCCACATGAATTCCTGTTGGGGAACTGAATGGAACTGAATGGAAAGAAGAGCCAGGGCAGTTCTGTATGGTGTTGCTGGCCTCATGGTCATCCCTTGAGCTGCCGGGCACATGATGAGATGGGAAAGACAGTGAAGCATCAGGCCCACGCGGAGACTGGGAAGGCAGATGGGAGTGATAGTGGTCATCCCTTCCGGAGAAGATAAGGGGTCCAATCTTAGATGCAGTGGACCTCCCAGCTAGCTTTCCACTCCTTGGCCATCCTTAAAGGTGTCCCACCCCACCAGTCAGCTATGAGGAGTCCTTGGAAAGACAGCTGCTTTACTCCAAATATGCTTTGTGACTCTGACCACAGCAAGCAGCTCTTGGCCCAGGACCAGCTGCCAATCATAATATTGCTCTTACTGCTTTGGACAACAATCTTCTTGTCTTTGATTGTAGGCAAACCAGAATGCTCATGTTTTTCTGATCAAAATTTTTAACGTGAACTTTTGCAATGAATCTATGATAACGTGTGCATGTGCACGTACACACAGTCTAGATGGTATTTTTTCTTCAGAAGGCTTGTTGGTTTGTTTGTTGTGTTTTTTTTAAGAATTTACAAGATGCTTTAAACTGTAATCTAGACCAGAGGTAGCAGATGTGTTGCTGCTACACCGTACTTTTGACTCTCACACCCATGATAAGCCAAAAAACTGACCACCATTGAGTCAATCCCGACTCATAGCGACCCTACAAGACTGTGTAGAACTGCCGGCAGGGTTTCTGAGGTTGTATATCTCTACAGAAGCAGACTGCCTCATTCTTCTTCTATGGAGAGGCCTGGCAGGTTCAAATCAGGAGCCTTAAGGTCTGTTGTTGTTGTGTAATATGAGTCAGAACCAACCCATAGCTGGCCATCCAGTGGGTTTTCAGCGGCAGTAAAAATTCCTCAGGAGGAGATTGACCATCTTTCTTCCATAGAGAAGCTGGTAGAGTCAAATCACATGCCTTCAACACATTGCATGAGGAAAATCTGCTATTAGGGACCTCTCCAGAGTGCTAAAGAGCAACAAAGTGAGGCTAGGGACTAAGGGGTGCCTGATCCAGGCCTTGTCTTCACAATTAACTGTTATGCATCAGAGAGCTGGACAATAACTAAAGAGGACAGAAGAATTGATGCCTTAGGGTTGTGATGCTGGAGAAGAATATTGAACCTCCCATTGACTGCCAAGAGAAATAACAGATCTGTCCTGGAGATGGTGAAGCCAAGCTGTTCCTTGGAGGCAAGAATTTTGAGACTCTGTCTCAAATACCCTGGGCATGTTTCCAGGATGGATCAGTCCTTGGAGAAAGACACCATGGTTGGAAGAGTAGAGGGACAGCATAGGAGAATAAGACCCTGGTGAGATGGACTGACACGGTAACTGGAGTAATGAGGGTAGGTGTGTCAGAAACAGTGAGGTTGGCCTGGGATAGAGCACAGTTCAGAGCTGTTGTGCATAGGGTTGCACAGTCATGGTTGACTTGACAGCATATAACAACAACAACAACAAATCACATGGGAGATACTGCCCATCCTTCTCTCATAGAACAACTGCTGGATTTGAACTACATGCCTTTGCAGCACAACTTCTTATCACTAGGCCACCAGTGCTCCTAAGGTTAGTAGTCACACATTTTAACCACTACACTACCAGGGCTCTATTCAGACATAACTAATCAAGTACAGCACTCTTTTCCACTGTGTTTCAGATTGTCACTCAGTTGATTTGGGTTGGCACATTGTTCCCTGACAAAAAATTAAGACCATTATTGTAGGAAAAAAAAAAGATAACTGGGGTCTGGGGGCGAGGGATTGTATAACAATGAAAGAATTTTTCTTTTACTCTTCAAAGAGAAGAGCGAACTGTGGGGGAAGGGGTGGGCAGGGAGAAAAGTGCAACAATGAGTGAATGGAAATCCAAAGTCTCCATAAATTGTCATTAAAATTATAATTATTATTACCAATAATAATAATAATAATAATAACTTATTCAATAAAAAAGAAAAAGAAAGATAACTGGTAAAACGTGTATGAGGATCCAAGGGGCAGGGAGGAAGAGTAGAAGCAGAGGGGTGAGGACGGACGGGAGCATAATCATAGGGTTGCAATTTGACAGGTAGAGGGATGGGTGGGTAAAGGAAATGGGAGAAAATCTGGTATAAAAACAATGTATACAAACTTTGCAAGTAAACCAGTATAAAATAAAAATATATTTAAAAAAGAATTATGAACACTCCATGTCCATACGTCAAGAGACGTATAATAGTCAAAACCATCGAGACTGCCATTTATGAGCTGAACGCTACTGTCATCTATTCTTTGAGGCAAATGCCATATGTCTTCTCTTGCATCAAGCAACCTTGTACAAAAGCACGATTTCTCTCAAATGCTAAAACATTTGCACAGAGAAAGACTATCATTATTACCACCACTATAATTAGAGAGGCGGTTCCCCATTCTCTTCCTGGGGCCCATATCACCCTTATGATCATATCAGCATCTTGCAGGTGGTTTAGAAATGATATTCAATATTATAGTTTTATATTTGGAAAGCAAATAGACTTATCTATTGCATTTAAACTAAAAAATAACAGAGCATAAGCCTTCTCCAAATCCAGGCTTGGTGGACATGGCTAAGAAGAAGTGAGAGACATTAAGCCAAGGTCTCAAAAGCTGGACGGAGGTGGCTGGGGTTAGTTCTGGCTTCTGTTAGGACCAACTCCTCACTCCCCAGGTGCTTGCCTTCCATACCCTCCTTCAGGCCCTGCCAACCTCCAGTCTCTCCTGGCACAGCCTTGCATCACTGTCTCCCACTGCCCACTTGCTGGCTTCCGGGCTCCTCCTCTTACGGCCACCTGGGTGCCTGTGAATCATAATGTCCATGCCAGGAAGTGGTGAGTGATAAGGTGACTCATCCTGAGCCACACCAGAAAAAGGGACCAGACAGCACAGGGATGGCCTCCCAGATGGGGTCCCAAGCCTCCAGGGAGGGGTGGCCCTGCTGGAGGCCGTCCCTGTGATGCACTGACCTGTGAGGTCAGCATAAAGCCAGCCTGTCTCCTCCGGTCCAAGAGTGCTGTGCTGCCTAACCTGATATTTTCTGGGGCACTGAAGCTGTGTTTACTTTGAGCAGCTCTGCCTGCCAAGCTCGTGCTGGGTGAGGGAACACAAACACAGCGAAAGAGGGACGCCTGGGGTGCTCCTCTCCAGAACATTTTCTTTCCAAACAAGAGTTATTTGCCTTGAAAGGCTCAGTCCCTTAATGACAGGCAGAAAAATCATCACTGGACTAATAATAATAATAATAGTTCTCTTTGTGCAGTGCTCACTGTATTTGGGTTTTAAGCATTTCACAAAGGGCAACACATTGAAACTTCACAACAGCATGGTGAAGTAGGAACTGTCATTATCCCCATTTTACTGATGGGGAAACTGAGGACCACAGCCAGGGAATACCTTGCGTGGAGCCACACTGCTCATCAATGACTGAGTCAGGATTTCAACTCAAGAAGTCAGCTCTGGGCTTCTTGTCTCACTGTCTCAAGGAAAGTGGGACCTAGGCTTGAGACTCATTCTCAACTCCTCCCCGTCATTTCCTCACAGCCCGTATCAGTCCTGCTGGCCCTGCTGCCTCTAACTTCTCAGATGCGTCCCCATATAGACCAGGCACCACCATCCATCTCCTTCCTGAATCCTTGCAGTGTCCTCTGAAGGGGTGTCCCTGACTCTGTTCTGCCCTATCTCTTTCCAACCTACTTTTCATGCAAGAGACAAAGTTATTTTGCATTGTTACTAATCAGAGCATGCCACTATCTTACTCCCTGTGACACCAGGTCCCTTTTCACAGCCCACAAGGCCCTGTACTCTCTGACCACCTCTCGTTCTTCCTTTCCCACCTTGCCCACCCACCTCACATGGCACCTAAAATGGCCCTCAGCACTTGCCAAACTTCTTTCTAGAACCAGCATGTGCTTTCTTCTGTCTACTGCTCATTAGCTGGAGAACTCACATTAAAACCTAAATCAGATCAAATCGCTGTGCTGCTCGAAAACCACCTCCCCAGCCCACCACGTCTTCCCATCAAACAAGAAGGGAAATCTTTGCATGAACTGCAAGCCTCAGCAGGCTCTGGCTCCTGGCTGCCTCCCAGCATCTTTTCTGAGCATCTCTCCTTCACTCTTTGCCCTTCACTACAATGGCCTTATTGTTGGTCATCTGAACACCTGAGGCTGCCTCCAACCTCAAGGTCTCTGCAAGGTGCTCACTCTGCCAGATGAATGTTGAACAGGAGGGTCCAGTGAAGCCTGCAAGTCCATGATGCAAAGTGAATAAGGTCCTCTCTTTGTGAAAAGGAATAGGCTATTACAGCTGAGAATCCCCCCAAGAAATGGAGGCCCCACATATCCTCACTCAGAGCTTGCACGCTGTCATTTCTAGCTGCTAATCAGAATCTTCACTGAAAGCTGTGGTGTGCACTGGGAGAACTGCAGAACAGTGAGGTCAGCTGACTCTGTCAAACTCCTGTATAGGAAGGTCTCAGTCCAGCTGTCCTGGAAAGAATCACACCCTGACTGGACTCCGTGGAAACCAAGGGACCAGCTAGGCGGTCTTCTCTCTTCACATATGGACACAGAAGAGCAAGAGGCTGCTGTTCAATCTTTGGAGTCTTGTGTGAAGCTCTCCCGTCAGATCATCCAAGCGAGAGGGTGTGCAGCAGAGTGCCGTCCTCAGGGTCGCTGGCATCCACTTGCTCAGATTCACGCTCCAGCTCTGTCAGCTTGGATGTCAGCTAACTGGGCTCTTTCTCTTTTAAAAGTTTATATTGTGATTTGGCTGAGGTTTATAGAGTAAATCAATTTTCCATATAACAGTTCAGACACATGTTGTTTTACGCCATTCATTGCAATCCCCACAGTGTCACAACACTCATTTTATGTGAATTTGTTCAACTCTCTAAGCTTTGGATTCCTCACCTGTAAAATGAGAACCATAGTAGTCATACAGAGGATGAGTCTAGACTTGTGTCTGAACACATAGTATGCACCCAAGAAAGGATTTCTAGTTGCTGTTGGACTCTGGTGGTCTAATCCATAGAAAGTTGCAGCGCCTCTCTGGTGGTTCAAATCCACTAGCAGCTCCTTGAGAGAAAGAAGAGCAATCTCATCCGAGGTAATTCACAGCCTCAAAACCCCAGTTGAGGGTCAGCTATGAGTTGGCTCTGACTCAACTGCAGTGCATCTGAGATTTGAGTTTTGAGTTTGACTCCAACTCAGGGTGGTCCCGTGGACCGTGTCAGGAGATCTGTGCTCTGTAAGGTGCATGGTGGCTGACTTATTAGAAATAGACTGTTAGATCTTTACCCTGTAAAGTCTCTGGGTGGACAGAACTCCCCAACTTTCAGTTAGGTGCTAGGAACAATAACCATCTGCACCACCGAGGGACTCCTCAGTAGATGTTAGCTCTTCCCATTATACCTCATCATCTTCAGTGTGTTCCAAGAACATGGAGGCCAGGATGTGTAGGGGGCCAAAAAGAGAACACAGTTTTGATGCCTGGAGGGTTTGAAGGTCAGCTCTGCCTCTCACTGTGTTTTTTTGAGCAAGGTGTTTTGCCTTTACAAGTCTCAGTTTTCTCGTCTGAAAAATGGGGCTATCCTTAGCTGCCTCTTGAATTAGCACTGTCAACTCCTTTACAGACTACACCACCAGAGCTTCCTTGTCACAACAGCCTCCTAGGTTGATGAGGAAAATTCAAGTAAAATACCTGGCATTTCTTAGATGCCAGTTCCTTGTCTCTTATCCTCCTTTATTTCCCTCTGAAGCTCCCTCTGCATTCACAGTACTCTTTCCCCCCTGTTACTGTCACACTGAATAAATGAATACATTAAGTTATGCAGAGCAGATACTTTAAGAGCCCAGGCTGGTAGGTTTCCCGGGTTCCACCTCCATCCATCATGAAACATTAACAAGAGCACTTAAAGAAACACAGTCACATCAGCGATAGAATGAAGCTTCTCCACCGCTTGGTGGTTCTTGTGCCAAGTGTCACATGCTATTAAGGCCGAGGGCAGGAGCAGCAGAGCAGAGGGAGAGAAGCAGGGGTTGGGGGAGCCCAAGAAAGAATGGGAATGGGGAGGTTGGCCTGTCCATGGCCTCCTGCTGTATGGTCTTTCTATGTGCCCCAGTGCTTGACAAAACAATTTACTCATGGTCTCAAAAAAAAAAAAATTAGAAACAAGCTAAATGCTCAATGATAATAGAGCTGGTTAAAAAAATGGTAGTTCGTGCAAACTAGGGGATACTTTGTATCCATTACAAGGCAAGAAGTGAATTTATATGCACTGACATGGAAGACTGCCAAGATGAAAAAAGCAAGGTGGAGAATGCTTTCGATGGGATGACTCCACTTATGGTAAAAAGCGCCACAGACATAGATGGGCATGGACCTGCATGCCAATGTGTTCGCTGCACCCCTAACTGTTAATAGCAGTTACCTCTGGGAAAGTGGGTGTGGAAATCAGGGCAGGCAGGCGGGTTGAAGGCATATTTGTGCGTTTTAACCATGTAAATATTTATGCTATTGATTATTTTACACTCTACCCTTGAAGTTTTGGGTGTAAAGGGATAAAAGGAAGAAAGGAAAAGAAATTAATAATGCTCCATCTACAAACCCAACCCCATCCAAATACAGAATATTCTGTATCTAGGGGAAGCTTTGATTCTCCTGTGTATAGATGATCTATTCAGAGAAACTCCCAGATAATGTATTCGTCACTGCTGAGTCTTGCAGACCCTCTACAGAGAGGAGGGGATTTGGGCTGCTGTGGCCTAGGTCCCCAGCAGAACGATTCATCAAGACTGCTTCAGGCCAGAGCAGCTGCAGGGGGAGGCAGTTCCTAAGGAAGCTGGTGGGGAGCTGAGGTCCCTAATAGCAGACCTTGTCAGATTCCAGCCTGGCGCAGCTGCTGACACGTTTCATTCGCTGGGTCACAGGGCACATGTGGCCTTCTTCCAATAGGCTTCATTTAATTGATCAATACCCTGCATCCAACTGTGTGCATCAGGACACTCTGTGCTTCAGGATATTCTGCCATTATCCACTGAAGAGTCTAAATTCCTTGCTCTGGCATTCAGGGCCCTCAAGTGTCTGGCTTAACTGAGCCCTCATCCTTCTAGGCCAGGAGAGAAGAGTACCCTGCTAGGTTAGGTGACTGACTTGTCAGAAAAATCTTTTAGAAACAGATGCCCTCACCAAGGCTGCCATCTGTTCTGTTGGCGATGAGGGCAAAACTGGATGATGGTGGATCTACTCAGCCTCAACTTTGCATTTAATTGTTGACTGGCTCTTCAATGAAGCAACAGTGGTAATAATAATTACAACACAAATAAATGCTACAAGTTCCCACGTACTGAGCTATTCCCATATGTTAGCTTATACTATGTGCTCACAATACACTGACTCACTTATTCCTAGCAATGGTATTACAAAACTTCTCCTTCTTGCTTTTGGTTACTGAAGGCTGTTGTGTACCGTTGAGTTGGAACCAAGTCATCACTGACCCTCTGGTGAGTTTTCAGAGGCAGTTAATCATGGGAGGGGATTGCTCATCCTACTACCGTGGAGCAGCTGGAGAATTGGAACCACGTGATTTGGGGATTGCAGCACAGCTTGTTGCCACTAGGTCACCAGTGCTCCCTCACTAAAGGCTAGGTTTGGCTTTTCTAGAGTTTTCTACAGATGGAAATATTCTCAACATAGTTTTTGTTTGGCATCTATCATGTCTATCATTCAGAATAATGTTTTGATTTATTTCTCTTGTTGGAATTATCAGTAGTTAATTCCTTTTTAATTGCTAACTGGCAATTCATTCTATGACTACAACACACTATCATATGGATATTATGATAGTTGGATTGCTTCTGGTTTCTGGGACCATTATGAATATCTGTGCTCCCTTTACAGATAGGAAAACTAAGAGTTAGTAAGTACATGATCACAGGGTGCTCTTGACCTCCAGATAATGTCTCGGCTGAACATGGTCTGTTACCATTCTCTTCAACAGCAGCCAAGAAAATAAATAGGTCTGTCTTGGAGAGGGTGAAACTAAATTTCTCCTTGGAGGCTAGGATTTTGACGTTCTGTCCCACATACTTTTGGACACGTGGCCAGGAGAGATCAGTCCTTGGAGAAGGACATCATGCTTGGAAGGGTTGAGATACGGTGCAGGAGAAGAAGAACCTGAATGAGATGGACTGGTAGGGGTGATTGGGATAATGGGGGTAGATGTGTCAAGTCAGTGAGGCTGGCTCAGGACAGGGCAGCTTCGGAGCTGCTGTACATAGGGTCACGGGTGACTGGATGGCCCATAACAACAACGACAACATGGTCACAGTGGTCTATTGAGGATATACAGTGACAGACATTCCAATAAGCATATCCTATGGATACGTTCAGCATTATACACTCCAGAGCAACTTAGGACTCATTGGCCCTCAGGGCAGTACATTCTGATTTTCAGGTACCTTCTCCAACTCATAGCAACTCTACAGGAGAGAGTGAATCTGTCCCATGGGGTCTCCAAGGCTGCAAATCTTTACAGGCTCAGGCTACCACATCTTACTCCCCTGGAATACTGATGGGTTTGAGACACTGGCCCTTTTGGGTAACAGCTCAGTGCTTTTAACCCTTGTGCCACCAAGGCTCCTCGTGGGGCCTGGCAGATCGAGAATTCCATGCATCAGTAGGCTCTCACTTAATCTCTGTGCTCTTAGAGGACCCTTGAGAAAAGACATCCTCTCTGGAGACTAGCAGTGAAGAATACCTTCCAGGAAGAGGCCCCTTAAGTGTGTGAAGAGGTTCTGCACAGCAAACCTAATAGCTTTGTACAGTAAACCTAGTGGGATGGTTTATTCTCCCTAGAGCTCCCTTGAACTAAATCTCTGACGATGGGAGTCAAGCTCTGTCTTGGTTATCAAAACTGTGTGACCTTAACTAAATGTCTCTTCTCCTTTAAGACACTAAAAAAGGAAAAACAAATCCAAAACAGAACTCAAATCCATTGAAAAATAATCTACATATCATAGAATGTACCCATTTAAAGTGTTTAAATATTATGTGCAATGATTGATAAATATAACCGTCCTGTAATTATTACCACAGTCAGTATTTCCATCATCGCAAAAGCTTCTCTTCCTGCTTTCAGTCATGAAAGCCTAGGCTTGGCATTCCTAGAATTTTGTATGGTTGAAATACTCTGTGTGTGTGTGTTGTAAGAAGCTTTGGTCTGCCTTCTATTATTCAGCGTGGTTTGATTCATTTCTGCTGATGCAATTAGCAGGAGTTCATTGCTTTTTTTACTATTGAGTAGTTTTCTACTGCAGGAACACACCCAAATTTGTTTTCTCTATTCACATTTGGATTATTTCCAGTATCTGGCGCTATTATGGACAAAGTTGCTATGATAATTTATAAATAAAATCTTTGTGTAACTCCATGACTTCTCTTGCTTAAATATCTAGGAATAAGAATGTTAAGTCATATGGTAAATCTGTGTGTAACTTTATAAGAAACAACCCAACGATTTTTCTAAAGCAGTGGGATCATTTTGCATTTCCATAAGCAATGTATAAAATTTCCATGTGTCCCACATATTAACCAACATTTGGTTGTCTGACTTGGTATGTGTCAATCTTTTGGGTTTTGAACATTTTAATAAACAGGTATATCAGAATCTCTGAGTGGTGCAAATGGATAATGTGCTCTGATGTTAAATTCAATGAAAGATGTTTGTGTTCACTTGGATATACCTTGGAAGAAAGACTTGGCAATCTACTTTCAGAAGAATCAGCCACTCTATGACTTCTAATCCTACACTCATGTACACGGGATCCCCAGCGGCTGGAGCTGAATCAAAAGTAATGGTTCGATTGACAGTGGTATCTCACTGTGGCTTTAGTTTTACATTTTCCTATTATTGATGACGTTTTCATCTCTCCATTGTATTTTTTAAAAAATTTATTTTGTAATGGTTTACCATGGACTGCCAAGAAAACAAACAGATTCATCTTGGAGAGGATTAAACCAGGCTGCTCCTTGGAGGCAAGGATTCTGGGGCTTCGTCTGACATACTTTGGACATGTTGTAAGGAGAGACAGGTCTTTAGAGAGGGACATCATGCTGGGTAGAGTGGAGGGACAGCACAGGAGGGGAAGACCCTCTATGAGGTGGATTGATTCAGTGACTGGGGTACTCGGGATGGGTTTGTCAGAGGCAATGAGATTGGCACAGGATAGAGCACGGTTTAGAGCTGTTGTACATAGCGTCGCTATGAGTCGCAAACGACTCGACGGCACATAACAACAACAACAATGGTTTACTTACAAAGTGCGTATACATTATATTTCACACTATTCTTCATTCACAGCGTGTTTCATACAACCATTCCATTCAATATATTTTATAAAACTAATCACCATTGAACTATGTCCACCATTACCCCGTCTTTTCTTTTGTGCCATTCATATTCAGTGATGTAGTCCTTAGGTAATTGCACTACTTGGGTGGCACCTGTCTGGCAGATCGAATGCACAAGCAGCTTCTCAGAAAAAGATGAGTAACTTCCTCCTGTGTGATTTACAGCCTCAGAAGGTCAGTGACATGTCAGTTGTGAATCAAAAGCAGTGTGTTCTATCTTCTCTGACGAACGTCTGTTTAGATATTTTGTTTAATTTTTATTTTTACATTGTTTATCTTGTGAATTTTGATTTATAAGCATTCTTTCTATATAAGAGACTATGTATAATCTCTTCAGGCTGGATCAAAACCGGAGTGAAGGTCCTTATAATATTGTTTCTATTTCAAATTAAATGGTGCAAATGTTTAGCACACTGATCCGATGCAAGTATTAAACTGTATGATGCTTTAACGTAATAATCTTACTCTAGGGAATTTATTATAAGAAGACACACAAGGATTTAGCTATGACAATGATCCACATAGCACAGTTAATACGTGAGCGGAAAAAAAACCTGCCAAACTATAATCTAAATGGTCCAGAGAGGAAGATTTAAGACCATAAACCAGCTATGTAATCACTAAAACAGATCTTAGAAATGAACATAGAAAGATGGTTATGATAGAATGTGGATTAAAAAATTGAAGCTTTGAAATATTATAATGGGATCTTTAAAAATGTTTATAAATAGAAACAGAAAGGGATTAGATAAGACATATACAATAAAGAGCAACTCTTTGTGGATGGTAGAAAATTGGGAAGTTTTTCTTTTCTTTTGGCTAGTAGACAATCTTAGATTGGTGGTGGAGGTGTTCATGGCTGTAGGACCAAATTCCAGATGTGGTGACCCCATGGGTGTACAGTGGATTCCCAGACAGTGCTAAAGCTTTCTAGACTACAATCTCTCAGAAACAGAGAGCCAGTCCCACCTTCTTTTTGTTTTTTCTTCTCTCTTTTTTTTTAAATTGAGATTTCACCCCAGTCAAAATAGCAAAATTTAACAGAACAACAAGCAACAAATGCTGGCGAGGTTGTGGAGAAACTGGAACCCTGATTCACTGTTGG
>NW_006399859.1:4506664-4535611 GCF_000299155.1 Elephantulus edwardii
GAGAGAATAGTGCAACAATGAATGAGTGGAAGCCCAAAATCTCTGTAAATGTTTATGAAAATTAATAAAATATAATTATAGAAAAAAAATGAAAGTTTATAAAAAACTTGGGTTTCCAATCATTCATTGTTGCACATTTTCCTTCCTCCCCACCCCCTAGATAGCTTTTTTCTTGGGGGGGAAAGTTCTTTCACTGTTGTACAGTCCCCCGTGCCCCAGACCGCTTTACTATACAGCTCTTATTCTAGACCCTTGTCATGCCAATAATATATAATTACATATTCCTTTTATACAGTTCTCTCCCTCATCTGTTTCAAGGCTGTGTAGATTATTTATCCCCTCTATTCCACCTTCTGAAGGTATCTCTGGGTGGATATAAACTGCCAAACTCTGAGCTAAGAGTTGAGAGTTAAAGTGCTTGCAAGAAGATTTGGCGATTCAGTGGGTACGTGCTTGGCTGGCTAAGGTTAGAGGTTTGACTCTACTAGCCTCTGTGTAAGGAGATCTATGCGGCAGTCTGCTTCTGAGGAGATCACAGCGTTGGGAATCCTCGGAGGCAGCCCTTCTCTGTCCCAGAGGGTCGTTATGAGTTGGAATTGAGTCAACAGTGATGGGTTTGCTTTGGGTTCTAACCATTTGCACTCGGGCACTGATCCAAGGGGGGCAAGCGAGAGGAGGCAGAGCAGGACAGGCCTGCCAGAGGCACAGTGCCATCTTTCATCCTATCTCTGCTAGGTGCAGGGTGGGGCTGACATTTTCCTGTAGCAGGGAATTTCTCCAGGAAATTTGGAGTTGAGGTGCTCCTCCTGAAGTGCCTGACTGATGAACTCATAGAAGGAAGACTATGAACTTTGGACTAAGCCAGACTTCAACTCTAAATCTGGTTCTTCCACCTGCAAGCTGAGGGATTTATATGCAAGTTACTTAACCTCTCTAGGTGGCACGTCCTTAACCTGTAAATAACAGGAACCGACTATAAAGATCTTCTATATCAAGAGTCTAACATGTGTCTGGCCTGAAGCAGAAGTTTGAAAACCATCACCAGATTCCTTCTCAGCCCTTGGTCCTTGGCATCTCTCTCTGCCCAGCACCCTCACCCTGATACTCTTCAATATGAATTTACTGTGGGAATCCTAACTCTATTAGCCCACTCTCTCTTCTCTGCCTTTTTTTTAAAAAAATTAAATTTAATTAATTTTAATGAACATTTACAGAGATTTTGGGTTTCCACTCATTCATTGTTGCACTATTTTCTCTACCCTCCCCCGCCAGTTCGTTCCTCTTTTAACCCCCCTTGAAAGTCTGTTTTAATTGTCCCATTGCCACAGTGCTTTTCAAAGCCAGTTCTGATTAATCTCCTGTGTCAGTGTGTCCTTTGCCATTCCCTATCACTCCAGCGGTTCTGTGCATGTGGCACACACCACGGCAGGGCTTCCACGCAATTATGGCCCTAATATATCCATGTCATTGCCCACTATGTTGTGTACCATTGAGTTGGAACCGACCCACAGCTGACCCTCCAGTGGGTTTTCAGAAGCAGTTAATTGCATGGGAGGAGATCATCTATCCTCCTTCCATGGAGCACCTAGTGGGTTCGAACTGCATGCCTTCAGGATAGTAGCACAGCTTCTTCCTACTAGGCTACCAGAGTACAGCATGTTGCACGTTTTTGTTTTAACAAAAGACAAAAAGCAAGATGAAGCCAGCCTGCCTGGGCCTCCCTGCCCCATTGTAACAGGCCTGATGCACCAGTCAGAACTTTTGTGTTAAGAGCAACAGAGCTCCCCCTCCACACCTCCGCCTTGACTCTGAAGCCCTTCAAGGTCGGCGATGAAAGACAATTGGAGCACAAACCTCATTTGTATGGACTCATACTCTGAGATGCTTGGATGAGCATTTTCTGGCGCTTGCTAGGGAGCTATTAGCATTTCTGCTGATGGTGCTGAAGTCCCAAGACCTGGCCACTTGCTTGGTTCCATTTCCAGGTTCAGTTCCAATCCCATGCAGGGAATGCTGGGGGGTGGGGTACTGTCAAGGGAGAAGCTCTGGATGGGACACTGCAGAGTATCCATGGAAAATGGCACCTATGACAATTAGTTTTAAATTTCTGGATGATCCCTCACAGCTGGCCGTGGAAACGACAATGGTGAAGCTGCCTGTTGCCACTCCTCACCTCCCATCCTTGCTATCCCCTGGATGCACCTCTGGTCACACATTGTCATTTACCAGTGCACTACACCGCCTCTGCATCTACTCTACTTTAAATGACATCACAACCATGTCAGAAATTTCCCATAGTCTCTGCCTCAGCCATGGTGTAGCTTTGGAGTGAGGCTTAGTTTTTAATTTCTGCCTTGACATTTACTAGTGGTACTACTTTAGATGAGTCACATCACATCTTCAGACTTCACTTTCCTCAACTGCGAAATACTACTAACTCTTTCCCAGCCAAAGAGTTGTTAGCTGCCATGAACTCAGCTCCGGACTCATGACAGCCCATACACAATGGAATGAAATGTCATCTGATCCCAAGCTGTCCCAGTGACTAGCTGCAGATTCACAGGGTTTTCAATGACAGAGTTTCAGGAATAGAAAGCCATGCCTTTCTTCCTAGTCTGTCTTTGTCGTGAAGCTTGTTTTGGGGAAACATGTTCAGCACCACAGCAACTACAAGCCACTGTAGACAGATAGGAGGTGACAGTGCATGAGGTACGTTGACTGGGATTCAAACACATGTCTCTGACATGGAATTCTACTTTTAAACGACCAAGTGTCTATGGATCATCTGCAGTTAGTGCAGATAGTAGACACTTGGAAACTGTTACTCCCATATTCTCATCACTGTAGCCTGTTAATGCTCACTGACTAATTAGATATATAGTTGAACCAAAACACAAAGGTTGCTGAACATTTGGAGCCCTTACAATCTACCAGAGCCATGGCAGACATTACTAATCTATCTCTACAAGCATGAACTTGGCCTGAGACTTTTCTTCACTATGATGCTCTAGGCAACTACCAATATATTGGTGTGAAAACACCAGATGCAAATTTCAGTCCATCCTGTGCCAAAGATAACCTCATAAGCCAATTTGTATTCTAGTGCTTTGACTACTCTGCCCTGCCTGACTGGCCCATTAGTCTTAATTTGAGATCACTTCCATTCTCAGCTCTGCTATCGATTTGCCCCTTAGCTTGAGACCAAACTAGACGAGATTTACATCCTGCCTGCTCTTTCTTTTTTTTTTTAACCTGAGATTGTAGTAAGCTGTTGACCTCTTCCTGCCTGTTCAGAGGCCCTGAGTGGCCCCAGGAAGCTGACTACACCTTTCTAAGGCTTTGTTCTCTCTGCTCCCTCAGGGGCCAGGATTCTGCAGCTGCCCTACAACGCACAGCCAGGGAGTCCTTGGACCTAAGGAGCCCACATGAATGGCTAAACCAGAAGGAATGCTAGACCACAGCCTGGTTCCTGGCCCCATTTCCCTTCAGTTTAGTGAAAAGGCCTTCACCACAGGGGTTATATTAGATGCATGAATTCATCTCCCTGGGCCTGTGGCCACCTTAGGAACAAAGATTTCTTGAAGCAATAGCCAGTACCCAGGAATGCTTCTGAGTGAGGAACAAGGGGTCTCAAATAGAGACTTCTCTTGCATTTGTGAATGTGGAAGAGTTACAAAGAAAAGGCTCTAGCGGAGGGAGGCTAAGGGTAGAAAAGGGTTTATAGTTGAAAATGCCCTGACACTAATGATCTTTTTTGCAGCATCCATTTCTGGAGTTCACTCCTTGTACGTGCGCGCGCGCGCGCACCCACACACACACACACACACACACGTCTTTGTGCTATGTGCATTCACTACCATGGATAGGCTGCCATGTTTATGCACACCAACCACTCTAACTTGCTCTTCCACAGGTATATGTCTACACACACCTATCCCTCAGTGTGAAGTGTCGACATACCAATTCCTGCAATGGGAAAGCACACGAAGAGGCATACTAACCCTGACCTACCCAGAACACACACACATGCATATACAGTGTGCCAGCTCACCTACTTTTGTTATCTATTGTCTAGTCCATGCCTACCTCATGACAACCCCTGCACAACTGAACAAAACACTTGTCCTGTGCCAACCCCATGATTGGTTGCAAATTAAACTATTGTGATCCCAAGAGTTTCACTTGATCTTCAGATTGATGGGCTTTTCCCCCTAGTCTATCTTAGCCTAGAAGTTCTGAGGAAACCTGTTCAGCAACATGCAAACCACCACCAACAGATGGGTGGGCGTTCTGCCCAAGGTGCATTGCAGCAGTTGAACTTGGATCTCATAAATGGAAGGAGAGAATGCTATCACTGAATTGCCAATGCTCTCATAAAACTATTGCTGTCAAGTTGATTCCAAATGATACAGGTCCTATAAGACAGAGTAGAATTCTGATACAAGTCAGAGTCTTATCAATTATTTGTTATGCATCTGGAGCTGAACAATGACTGTTGCTGTTGTTGTTAAGTGCTGTCAAGTCATAGATGACTCATAATGATCCCATGAACGAAAGACCTGAACACTTGTATAACTTTCATCTTTTCTCCAAGTTCTTAGAGTTTCCGGAGGCAAGAAGTGGCATCCAGGATGCCATTCCTGCTTCCAAGCCTGTTTTAATCTGGGAGCTCAACAAACACTGTCCACCATGGGTGACCCTTATTGCATTTGGCACATCAGTGTCACAGGAACAACGACAAAGGATGACAAAAGAAGAATTGATGGCTTTGAGTCATGGTGTTGGAGAAGAGTGCAATCTCCAGTACTACCAAAAGAATAAACAAATATGTCTTCGAGAAAAGTCAAACCAGGGTAATAATTAGAGGTAAGGATGGTGAAACTTTGCCTCACGTACTTGGGACATGTTGTTAGTAAGGACCGGTCTTTGGAAGAGGACATCATATTCGGAAAAGTGGAGGGTTAGAGAAAGAAAGGAAGACCCTTCACCAGAAGGATTGCTGCAGTGACTGTGGCAATGGGCGCAACGGTGTCAGGGATGATGAGGATGGCACAGGATAGGGTGGGGGCCAGATCCACCGTTCATAGGATTGTTAAGAGTCAGAGTTGATCAATGGCATTTGCTAACAACAACAATATCAATCTTTATGGAAGCAGGCTGATAAGTCTTTTTTCTTTCAGGGTAGTTGGTGGGCTTGAACTGCTGGTCTTTCACTTAACAGTTGAGTTCTTTAAACCACTGTGCCTCCAGGGTCCTTATTGCTTGTTCTGTCATTGTGGTTGTTTGGTCCTGTCTTGTTGGCTTTGGCCCTCTGTACAACTGAATGAACCAAACAAAGCGCCAAACAAGGCACATGAGACAATGTCTCACCACCTAAGAAGTGTGGCTGTGCTTATTTCAAAAGACAGATCCTTTAAAAACACCAATTACTTCAAGCTGATTCAGACTCAGATCAGTCCTTCATCTGGTTTTCAAGGCTGTAAACCTTTCTGGGCAGAGAATGTCCCACTTTCTCTTGAGGAGCAGCTGGTGGATTTGAACCTCTGACTTTCTGGTTGGCAGCACCTGTAATACAGTAAGCCAACAGACTTCCTTTCCAAGATAGAATGAGGTGGTTAAATGCAAACTTCAAAATATAAGGCTGCACAAACACAACATACATAGTTAGAAGATTTACCACATACCCTGTGGCACATATATAATTGTGTGTGTAGGATCAACACCTCAAAATTATGATGATCTCCCTGTCAGACCCCAAGCCAGATGGAGACCTAGGGTAGAATCAGGCACACTGTCTCGAAATATCTCGGTGGAAATATGTAAAAGCTAAGTAAATAGAAGTAAAGGGCCTCTGATGATTCTGCTTCTCCAACAAAACCACCACCTGACTGATGTGTCTCAAATGCTGCAAGCCTGTCTCTCAGCAGGCAGTCACTGTGAATACAGGGTCAGTGCACGCTGATAGTATGGTAATCATGTCCCAGGGGGCCTGAGGTGGCCATATTAACACGCATGCACACACAGGCACAGACATGCACACACGCCCACACACACAGGCACACAGACACACACATAACACCCCTGACTGTTCACAGCTGCCTTTCCTTTTTAAATCTCATATAATACACTTTGCAATCCAGCCCCCCTCCTGCTCAGCTTGGCGAAACTATTTTGGGAATTGGCACAGATGCTGAGAGCAAAGACATTATTCTGAGATGCTCAACAGAGATCAAAGCTGCTTAATCAAAGCTGCCGACTCGATGAGCATCGCCTTGGTGCATCCACAGAACCCAGGTGGAGAGGAAGAAGTCGAAGCCCGTCATTTTGGAGGCTGGGGAGAACCCAGCAGTGGAGCTTTGGGGTTGACATGCACCAAACAGCCAGGATTTGGGAGGTGTTCTGAGGTCATCTAAGTCCCTGGCTTATCTCATGCTCCATCTTCAGACAGAAGTCTACTCAAACCAGGCCACAAAAATGAGAATTTCGGGATGTACAAAGCCTCCCAGTAGGGAAGATTTCAAACCCCTATATTGAGCAATTCTCACACTCAGTCAATGTCTCTGCCTTCTGTGCAGGCCTGATGAAACTCTCTCAGACGCGTATAGACCAATGGCTCCCACCCGGGAGCATTACTGGGCAAGGCTGACTGGGACTTGAAGGATGGGTACAGCGGGGGAAGTCATTCACCACAGGTAAAGCTCCATTGAGGTAAAGTGGAGACAGCGTGGAGGCACTGTCCTAGTTCTCTAGGACTGCCTTGACAAAACTTGCAAGATGGAAATGGCTTTAATGAATGGCATTCTTTTTTAATCTCAAGGTTTTGGAGGCTAGAAGAATTCCAAATCAGGCGACTGGGTCTAGGGATGGTCCCATAGCCTACGGCATTCCTTAACTTGTGTTATTGCATGTGATCTCTTCTCCTGTTTGTATCCGTTTCTATTCTGCATTTTTAAAATGTGAACAACACTTAGGAAATGATTAGTATTAGGACCCATCCTGTTTTGGTTAAATTCCTCATCTCCTCAAAAACAAACAAGCAAACAAACAACCCAACCTCCCAAACAAACAAAAAACCCCCCTATAAAACCAAGTCCCTTGCTGTTGGGCAGATTTGGATTCATGACAACCTGCCATTGAGATTCTGAGGCTAGGAATATTTGAGGAGCCTGCCTGTCGTTCTTCCATAGCTGATGCACTTGAAACCCTGACATTTTGGTGAGTGACCCACCCCCTACAAGCTCATTGATAAAGCAAAATAATACCCTTCTTTCCAAACAAGGCTGTAGGACCAGAGCTTAGATGTCAACATGAATCTTTGGGAAACGTAAGTCTTCAGGGGAACATCATTTAATCCCTAACTGGGACCCCTTTTCACTGAGCTCTCCTATGACTGACATAACTAATGCCAACCAAGAGAATCCCTGTCCCCAGCACTTCCCCCCAGCAAACAGACAACAGTCTTTAGTGAAGCCACTAACGTGATCAATATTTATAAGAGCCTGCGATATGCCAAGACCATTCTTGGCACCAGGAAGGCAGCAGGGAAGAAAACAAAGATCCTGTCTCTAGGGAGCTCACGTTTTGAATGGAGATAGAGGTGAGAGGAAACACAAGAATAAACAACAGAAACCTAAGATTATTCTAAGGGCTAGGGAGTAAAAATATTGTGTAAGAGAGAAAATTGAAGCCTGGATATCTGTACTGATCTGCGGTGATAGAGCGACTACAGAAAGGCTCTTCTAGGAGGTGACACTCAAGCTAAAACCTGAAAAGAAACAGAGGAGGCAGCTCAAGATGAGCAGGCCCACATGTTCAGAATCTGAGGCACATCAGGTGCACATGCTGGGAGGTGCAGAGTTTGGTGTGACTGCAGAGCAGTCAGAAAAAGGGAGAGCGGACGAGGTGAGGCCAGACGCAGGCTTACAGGTCACAGGGAGCAATGTGCTTCTTCCAAATGCCTTAACCCAGTGACCACTGAGGAGACAGAATTAGAATGGGGCAAGAATACTTGCAGAGACCAGCTCCACGTCTACCGAGGTATCTATCCCGTGCAGAAGGTGACAGAAACTTGGATAAGGTGGCACGGTCCATATGTAGAGAGTCATGCTGCTGACTGAAAAGCCAATTTTCTCTGGTCATTCAAGTCTACCAGTGGCTCCTCAGAAGAGAGAGACAGGCAGTTTTCTGTTATGATTAACAGCTACAGAAACTCAATGGGCGGCTGCTGTGAGTTAAAAGCAACTTGATGGAAGTAACTTGACGGTGGAGTGAAATAGATGAGTTGAAATTTATTCTGTAGATAGATGTAGGTAGACGCAATGTGATTGTGCATGGGTTGAGTTAGAGGCTAATTGGAGAATGCTGCCGTTGGTCAATCTCAATGAGTAAAATCACCAATAGACAAATTTCAGTCTGCAGAGAGAGAGAGACCTTTGGAAGCACTTGGCATTCAGTGTTTCCATTCATTGTCTGCCCCATGAGTGGTCAGGGGCTCTCCCTCTGGAGAATGGTGACTGTGCAGGTACAGGGCACCGCCTGCCCGTGACCTGCTGGAGAGCAATGACCCCTGGAAAGTTTTCTCTGGCTTGGCGCTAGAATCTGCCTTTTGGAAGCATTCACTGCTTGGTCCTGATTAGGATCCTTCCTTAGGACCATGCGGCAAAACTAGGTCTCCATTATCTAGGCTGGGAAATTGAAGCACTGAGAGCTTCTGGAGAACTGGACCATCTTTTCTACTGTTTCCCCAAGTCTTCCCTGTATTCATGAATGTGTGTCTGGTGTGGGCTAGAACCTCAATATATGCAAATGTGGAGAATGCCCAAAGGATCAGAAGTCAGGGGGTCATCCTTTCAGAGTCTTGCATTAGTGTACAACTCAACAATGTGACTCCAGAAGATGTACTGGCTAAATCCTGCCCCTTTTAATCTACCTAGAACTACCGTTTTTCTCCAAGGTCTACAAGGGGAATGATATCATCCAGAGCCATGTGTTACAAAGTAGGTCCAGGAATGACGCATATTCATGAGAAAGGAATCCTCCGATGGGTAAATCTTGGCTATGCTCCATAATCTAGCCTCCTCTCAGAGTGTCTCAACATTCATGCACAAGCTTTGAGAAGTCTTACAGCAAAGAAATCCATTGTTTGTTGTTATATGCCATCGAGTCGACTCCTCCTCACAGTGACCCTATGGACAACAGCCCTGAACCCTGCTCTATCTTGAGCCAGTTTCATTGTCTCTGAAACACCTACCCCCATTACTCGAGTCACTGAGTCAGTCCATCTCTTCCAGGGTCTTCCTCTCTTGTGCTGTCCCTCCACATTTTTCTCTAAGAACTGGTCTCTCCTTGCAACATACCCAATGTATGCCAGACATTAAATCACACAATGCCCAAACTTTTTGGTCAAAGTAACTTTTCATCCTCCAACAATCATTACTAATAGCTCTAAGGGAAAGAGAATTTGTCATCAGGATAACTGAAGCCCCAAGTTCTACTTCACCTGGAACCCTACAATTGTTTTAAGCCCAAATGATTATTCTTTTTTAAAAAATTCAATTACCTGCTTAATGAGTTCTGTCTTTTGCATTGGTTATATAGACCTAGCTTCACTTAAATACACACATTGATTTTTTAAAAGAGAGCAGAAGACTGGATTTGTCACCTACCCTTACCTGTGCTGAATTAAAATAAATCATCCCTTGGTTGCCAGACAGCCATTAGCCAGACATAAGATGGAATTGAATGGGTTCAGCTTACTGTTAGTTCCCAGGGAGGGAACCCAACTGTTAGGCTCCATTTCCATGTTTTCTCTACTTCCTACATCAACCTGATCATACATGGTAACCATGGAGCCCTGCTCCTGAGCCCTGGACCCAATCCTCACCCAACCATAGGCTGGCTGTGATACGCTCAGGAAGTTGGAGTCCCCGGCCTCCTCTCTGTGGAACTATCTCAGCGACCACTAAGGGCCCTAGCAGAGATAGATCTGTGTCTGCTATCTCTACTCAGTGGACGATGAGCAGTCATTTTCCCAGCAAATCAACTTAAAAATACAGCAATGGAAAGCATCCTCCCCACGCACAACCTTATTAAAAGCATGAAAACCTCTCGAAATAAAGACTTCCTTTGTTTAAAAAATAGCTAGAAATATTCTGCCATCCTACAAAGGATGCCAGATATAAAATGCAGTTGTTGAAGGGCTAAAATTAGTCTTGGCAAGGGCAGGATGTTTGTATGGGGCCAAGCAGGTTGTGTCCTCTACTCACCAGTTCCACTCACCAGCAGTGACTCTACCTTATTCTCATGACACACCTGAAGGAGAGATGTGTCAAGGTGCCCCAAGATCTCCCCATCCCATTTTAATGATTCACTAGTAGGGCTCGGGGCCCCACATGTACTTGTAATCCTGACTGATGAAGATTCGTAATAATTCAGTGAAAGGATGCTAAACAAGATAAACAGAAGGAAAAGAGGCATTAAAGAAGTTCATAGGATAGGAAACCATGCTTAAGCTTCCTCTGGTCTTCTCCCAATAGAGATAATGAGGTACTCAATTTTCCCAGCAACAATACAAGGGCAATGCTGTCTACCATGGAAGGACCTTAGATACTCAGGGTCCAAGATTTCATTGCTAACTGTTAAGCCAGCATCCAACACATGGTGACCCTATTCACAATGGGACTGGATTGTTTTGATTCATGGAAGTTGTCTGACTTTGGAAGTAGATCACCAGACTTTATTCCCAGTCCACTTTAGTCTGGAAGCTCCACTGAGACTTGTTTAGCATCAAACAGCATGCAAAGCCCACCAGTTGGTAAGCGGTGGCTTCTCTGTTCAATGTGCTGGTAATCAGACCCAGGTTTCTTGCACCAAAGGTGAGAATTCTACCACTAAACCATCATTGCCTTTAGTGGCCAAGATTTTGATTGGGTACTATTCATTTAGGTTAACAGACTCTATGAGGTAATCAAAATTTGGCATAAGCCATATGATTTTCACAAACTGTGCAGCCAAAGTGAACCATTATTATCAATTAGAAGTTGGCTGGATGCCTCTCAGAGTCCAGGTTCCCAGATACCAGCCAAGGGTCAAACCTGTAAGCGGCTCTTTTAAAGGACAGCAGTCTTAGTCTTATATGAACTCTTTTCTCCACAACAGTAGATCTTCTCTCTAGATTCTCAACAAGTTAAGACACCAGAGATACAACCAACCACCTGTGAATGTTTAAGTGCACTATTCAACATTCTGGGTCTCAGTTTCCTCATGGATGAAAAATAGGGACAAAAATGGAAAGCACTTGATATTGCTGTTATTACAGTAACATGAGTTAATGCACATAGAACAAGTGGAATCATGCCTGGGACATAGCAAGACCTTAAGTGTTAGGCAGCATTGAAATTATACCATAAAGTGTTAAGATTAATATTGTTGTTAACAACCACTGATTTAGAATTGACACATATCTGATCCTCCAGCAGTCATTCAGAGGCAGTAAACCACATGGGAGGAGACTGCCCATCTATCTTCTATGGAGAAGGTGGTAGACTCAAACCATGTACCTTTAGGTTGGCAGTGCAACTCCTTAGCATGAGGCCACCAGAGCTCTCTAGATTAATATTGGCAGGCTAAATTACATAGCTGGCAACTGGCTAAATTAGGTTTTACGCTTCAGTATGTCTTATTTCACAATTAATGTTTCCAAAAAGTCCTATTTTCTTTAGCCCCAAAATACATTCTTTAGCCTTTGATAGGTCTGTCCAGATTCAGGTCCAAAGTACTATGTACTATACATTATAAACTACATTTCTATCTATCTATCTATCTATCTATCTATCTATCTATCTATCTATCTATCTATCTATCTATCTATCTATCTATCCATCATCTATCTATCTCTACTTGCAAACACATTCACATTTTCTTGAACCTCTGATTCTTTAATAAAACCATCTTCCAGTCATTTTACCATTTACCTATGATATTATTCAAAGTTTCTTTTTAATTTATTTCTTTCCTGAACCCCTGTTTCCTTTCTTCATCATTCTTCTGCCACCAATGACTTAATGCTCTTCTTTCAGTGAGACTAGGCTCTAAGATAAAATAAGGAACCTCAGCCCTCCCTCATTTTGGACTATACCTCTGTTAATGTGGTCCAAAATATATCAGCTTTGCTGGCTGTCTTAACATAGCCACCTGAAAATATACTAGGCTGTTGTTATGTACCTTTGAGTTGGGTATGATTGATAGCTACCCTATGAACAACAGATCTGAATCCTGTCCTATCCTGTGCCATCCTCACTTGAGCCCATTGCCACAGTCACCATGTCAACACATCATATTGAGGGTCTTCCCCTCTTTTGCGGACCCTCTACCTTTCAAGCATGATGTCCATTTTCAAGTAATAGCATCTCCTAGCAACATACCCAAAGTTTATGAGATCAAGCTTTGCCATCCTTGTCTTTAAGGGGCACTCTGGCTGCTTCTTCTACAAAACCTATCTATTTGCTATTTTGGCAGTTCATGGGATATTTAGTACTCTTCTCCAACACTCTAACTCAAAGGCATCAATTCTTTTTCTATCATCTTTATTTATTGTCTAGCTCTCAGATGTATAGCAAGTGATTGAAAAGACCATGACCTGAATCAGATACTCTTTAGTCTCCAGACTGACAGAATTACTTCTCAAAACTTTGGAGAAAGCTTTGACAGTGGACTTTCCCAATGCAATATGTCTTTTTATTTCTTGACTGCTTTTGCAAATGGTGTTGATTGTGGATCCAAGCAAGAGGTAATTACTTACAATTTCAATCTTTTCACCCTCTGTCATGATGTTTCCCATCAGTTCAGTGTTGAGGATTTTCGTCTTCTTGTTGTTGAGATGTAATTCATATTGAAGGCTGTAATCTCTGATCTCCTGCAGTGTTTCAAATCCTCTTCACTCATAGCAAGCAAGGTTGTGTAATCTACATAATGCAGTTTGTTGATGATTTTTCCTCCTCTCCTGATGCCACAATCTTCTTTATAGAGTCCAGCTTCTCAAATCATTTACTCAGCATACAGATTGAATAAGTATGGAGAAAGCCCTGATATACAGCTTTCTTAATTTTAAACCATGCAGTGAGTGTTTCCCTTACTCTATTCGGGCCACAGTTCTTAGGTCTAGGTCTAAGTATCATAAGAATATGTTTAGCTTCTGGAATCCCCATTCTTTTCAATGTCAACCACAGTTTCTTATGATTCACACAGTCATATGCCTTTGCATAAGCAAGAAAACAAAAATAGATGCTCTTCTGGTTTCTCTACTTTCTATTATGATCCATCTGACATCAGCAATGATATCTGTGGTGCCATGGCCTCTTCTAAACCCAGCTTGAACTTCTGGTAGTTCTTTATTAATGTTCTGTTCTAGCCATTTATTATTATGCTGAGCAATCTTTTGCTTGCATATGATATTAACAATAATGTTTGATTATTTACACATTCTCTTGGATAACCTTTCTTAAGAATGGCAGGACCAGGAATCCAAATAAGAAATTGAAAATATTATATCAACATCTCAATGAGACACAAAAGCCAGAATACAGTTAGATGGCAGGTTCCTGGGTTTCAACCACAACTCTTCAAATCTTGAAAAGGAAATTTCTTTCCTTCTTGCAATCTTGATTCTAAACTCGCTAGGGTATACAGGATAGAATAGAAAAGAATGAGACAGCAGCATTTTTTCTGGTGGTGTCAGCGCAGGCCTAACTTGAAACTGCTGCATTTCACAGGGACCACATCTGGAGCATTTAAATACACTTTTGATTCCAGTATTGTCACTCCCTTCTTTCAAGAGGAAACTCACTATCATGTTTCATGTGGTATGCAGCTATACCCAGTGAATTCTGGGCCAACCCAGTGCTGTGTAGTAACCTTAGAGAAAGGAGAACTCACGATCAGAAACTCAAGAAAAGAGTCACTTGTAGAGACTTGAATCCTCTCTCTCTCTCTCTCTCTCTCTCTCTCTCTCTCTCTCTCAGAGGTCCACAGTTTCCTGGCCTCAAGTTCTGTACCTGCAAGGCCTGTTCCTAGGTGATGTGCTCCCTGAATTGCAGGCAGGGTCATCTGGAAAGTGGTGAGCACAGAAAGTCATATATGTGACTCCTTTTCCAAGGGTAAGAAAATACCTCTCTTTTCACTGGTGTGCAGGGGAAATTCATTTCTCTAGGACAAGGACCTGGAGAACAGAGTGGTGACAGGGCAAAAGCATAGTTTCAAGGAGAAAATAGGTAAAATGATTAGTCAGCAACACAAATCTCTGACTGATTTCAACACCAGCCAGTAACGGCAGTGACCAAATAAATCAGTCTCCATTCCTTTAATAAGTAAGAATCAGGCTAGTGAAGCTTAGCTCTCAAACACGTTGCTTTGCATTGATTGTAGCTCCATCGTCATGAGGTTCAATTAGCCATTCACCTAGACGTGGATCCAAAAACTATTGGATGCATTGCTGCAGTGCAGACCCCAAATCGATGACTCAGACTGCTTCTTAAGTCAACTTTTTATCATCCATCCTTTTCAATACCCACTGTTTACCTATGCTAAGGCAAGAAGGCCTGGCCTACATTAATAGAATTTTCTAACTGGTTCTACTGTCCTCAGTCTCTCTTTTTCCAATTTATCCTGTTCAATATGGCTAGCATAATTGTTCTAAAATACAATTGTGATTCTATCATGGTCCTGTTTAAGAATTTTTGATTACTCAGTATTGCTTTCAGAATAAAATCACTCACTTGGCTTCCATCACCCACAAATGTAGGCTTGGTCTACCAGCATAACCATATTCCTCACTGCTCCCTGTCCTGTAATTTTCCAATTTTCTTCGACATCTAGGAGTTCTTCAGATAGGTTGTCACAGAGTGCTATGTGCTCACCAAAAAGCCATTTCATTTTCTTCCTGGGCATGTGATGAGAAGTAAAGAATGACAGACCCACAAGATGGAAGCAAACAGAGCCTCTCATCCGTTCTTCAGAGAAGAGACATCTAGTATCATCTAACAAAGGACAATGGTTCATTGAACATGTAAGAGATAAATGTTCATTGTGTGAATCTCTATGGTGTTAGGAATATTTGCTACTATCTACTAACTACTACAGGAAAAATATAAGTCTCAGAGTAAGTGGACCTACAGTGCTCCTTAGAACTAAGGAAGGTGAAACTTTATTTTAAAACTTTGGGCTTATTGATAGGAAAGGTCAGTCCTTGGAAAAAGATAGCATGCTTGGAAAAGTGAAGGGTTTTCAACAAGATAGACTGACAATCAATGAGCTCAAGTATATCAGAGATGATATGAGCTTCCAGACTAAAGTGGACTGGAAATAATTATATATATATATATTTAAATATATATAAATAAATAGGATAAAATTAATATAAAAATATAATATAACCCATATTAATATAACCCAATGAGATTTTTATTTTCTTTTTTGTCAAAGGTGGAAAACTGTGAGACTTAGAAAAACAAGACAGTCATGTTGAGTTCCAGAGGTTCTACTCTGTATAGATCTATGAGTGGCTATTCCTAATCCTTTACCCATTTACACAATACCCTCACATATGTGAGCTCAGTGAAGCCCAGGGGAGCTTTGGTGACACAGTTCAAAGATGACACTTTTTTGGTGGTTCAAATTCACCAGTGACTCTGAGGGAGAAAATGAGACAGCTTTGGAAGCCTAACTGAGGGTGACCTAGAGTCAGTTCCAACTTGAGCTGGAATGTGTGTGAGTGTGAGTGAGTGACTGAGGCGGGCTCCTGGAGAAGTGTAGCATTAATGTGGTGTAGTATTCTGGGGTCCAGGGCAGTAAAATCCTTGCAGCAAGCTTGCTGGGAAGTGGTTCAAGTAGAAGCAAGAGCTCTGGATTATCTGTGCATTGTGGGCAAGGGGAAGGCAGGAAACCTTGCCAGAGTGTGAAAGGAGAGCGGTCCAACATAATGCATTTACTAGGTTTTATCTAGGCTCACATTTACCGAGTCCTTTCCAGACAGTTTAAATGCACTATTTCAGTAAGTCTGTCCTTACAACAAGGAGCCCTGGTGGAGCAGCGCTTGAATGTTTGACTGCTAACCAAAAGGTCGATGCTTGGCCCCCAGCCAGCAGCTCTGCATGAAAGAGAATAGCTTTGGAAATCCCAAGTGGGGCAGTTCCACTTTGTCCTGCAGGGCTGCTGTGAGTCAGCATGGGCTTGATGGCATCTAACAACAACAACATTCTTACAACAACCCTGTAAGTTTCTGTTATTATTCCCATTTGGTGAATAAAGAAGTTGACTCAAAGAAATGAAGCAATTTGCCCAAGGTCACACAGCTGGTATGTGGCAGAGCTGGAATCCAACCCTGGCTCTTTGTTTCCTGGGGGGTTGGGGGGGGGATTCCTTCCAATGCTGGAAAGAGGCTGAAGTTGGCATGGCTTATTTCTCCACTTCACACAAGGGCCTCGACCTTGATCTGAGGTCACAGGTCAGCTGCAGCCCTAGCACATACTTAGAAGGCTCGCCTGGCAGCGGTCTGTAGATGTGGCCGGAGATGGGAGAGGGAATAAACATGATGCTCCAGATCTCTGCGCCGGAGTCTTGCCAGGCAGCCCCGATTTGCACGGCTGTCCCAGACATGGCGGAAACAAATGCTGGGCTGTTGGGTCAGGTTCCCTGATTTCTCAGATGCAGGAGCCAGGCTGGAGCCAGCACATTTCTCAATCCCCAGGCAACTGCTGACCAGGCCTCCTGGGCTCTGTCTGCACTGGCAACTGAGAGCAGCAGCATCGCCTCTTGGCGGGGAAGGTGGCCCCTAGTCTTGCTGGCAGGTAAAAGCCCAGGGTCTGGGATGCCAGAGACCTCCCCCTCTGTCTGGGGAGACGAAAGTGGGGAGCTCATCCAGGAGCCCTAGGCCCCAGTCAAGCCTTTGCTTGCCTCAACAGCCTGGCAGCCAGGCAGAGGCTCTGAACTGCTGGCTGGGAGATCAGGAAGGACAAAATACTGCTGGGATATGGTGAGGAGCGAAGTTAGTGGGGAGAGATGGGGAAGAAGGAGTTTGGAGCCCCAAGTGAGCTATCCTAATGGCCACACCTTCAGAAGGATCCATACCAGTCATGGTGATATCATCCCCAACTCCTGGCCCCAAGGACCTCAGAGTCTAGAGAGGGTGGTGGGCACATGGCAGGCAATCTCAGTACAGCTTCTTCATATTCCACCATGTATTACTTGTGCAGACAGGGTCAAATGACAAGCTCTCTGGGCCTCAGTTTCCTCAACTGTAGAGTGGAACTAAGAATATTAGCCTATAGGGTTTGCTCTTTAGAAGCAAAGACGCTAAGACATCAACTTGCTTTCTTTGGTCACATCTTAAAGAAAAGCTAACGTCAGAAAAGGCCATCATGCTTGGTAGAGGGTCAGCAAGCAGAGAGAAACCTTTAGTGGCATGAATTCACAGGCTGCAAAATTGGCCTAAAACATACCAACCACCGTGACGATGGTACAAGACTGGGCAAGGTTTCCTTCTGTTCTACATAAAGTCAACATGAGTCTGAGCCCACTCAATGGCTATGTAAAACAACAACATCAGCAATACCAACAAAGGATCGGGCCACAGCAGATGAGAAAAAGTGCTTAGCAAAGTGCCCTGCTCATAAAAGGTACTCGTTAAATGCTTTGTGTATCTTTCCCCACCCAATTCAGCTGAATGTGTTGAGGTCAGGGGCCTGGGCTTAAATTTCATTTACAACACCCATGGTTTCTAACCCAACACTGAGCACACAGTAGTTTTGCAAGTAGGAGAAAGGTCGGCTGCATATCCCGATGAGCTAGAAATAACTGCCATCAATAATAGCTTCAGGATGTAAGTCTCTCCCCGCTGGGCTTGCTCCAAAGAATCCGTCTCTTTGAACTGACCAAGAAAACCACAAAACAGGCAGCAGCAGGCGGGAAGGGGTTGGCCAGGCTAATAATCTAATAAGGATGAGTCTGGATAATCTAAACTTGATAAAAGCCCCTTGAATAATCAAGGGCAGACTGTAATTATGAGGATAACTTCTCTCTAGGCAACACTTGCTGTTTACAAAGCCCCACCACAAACATTAGTTCATAGGAGGGAACTAAACTCATTAAATATAAGTGTTGAAGGATCGAGTCTGGCAGCAGCCTTGTGAAGTGCGGTATCCAGGCCCTGATTTTATTGCTGAGGAATCTGACGTGCAGAGAGGAGGATTAACTTGCTAGAAAATGATGGATCCTGGAATTGAACTGAGGTCTGTTTGATGCTAAACCCATTGTCTTATGTCACACACCACAGCTTCCCTAAGAACAGATGTTGTTATTGTTGTTATGGGCTTAGAGTCAGGACAACTCATAGCCAAGTCTCCGGCAGGTTTTCAGAGCCTGTAAATCACACAGGAGGAGATTATATATCTTTCTCCCTCAGAACTGCTGATGGATTTGAACCATGTGCCTTTTGGGTTGGCAGTGCAACTCCTTACCTACTAGGCTACCAGAGCACCCTCAAGAACAGATGTAAGTGGGGTTTCAGTGACTGACCCTGGGCCCAGTAGGGACATCTAGTGAATGCAGCCACCCTGAATGTGCTGACCATGAAGAAAAGCCTTTGAAGGAACATGCAAAAGTTATTCCCTGCACCCACGCCCTGCCTGCCACAGGTATGCTCCCCGGTGGGTGGGTGGGATCTGTGGAAAGATGAGAAGGGGCAGTTGGCACCACTGGAATGTTTGCAAACAAACAAAGAGGCTGGCGAAAGATTGGCCCTGGTCTCTAGTTAATGGAGGGAATGTAAAATATGGAAATAAGAATTACACAACTACACTGTCTCCAGGGAAGACGGTGGCTAATTAGACGTCTCACAGAACTCTGGCTCCTCATCACACAGCCATCTTCACCTTGGATTGCAAATGCAGCCAAGAGCCAGGCAGGCAGGATGCCAGGGAGCGCTGTCTTTCAGGACTTCAGCAACCACCACCTCTCAGCAGACACCTCCCAGATGCCCCCCTGTACTGGGGGATGGGGTGAATTGAGTGCTTTCCTGGTTAGAAGTCTCTCCTCAAACCCCAAGAACAAAGTGCTAGGTGTATTCCCACTTGTGAGATGAGGAAGGAGAGAGAAGGAAGGGGTTAAGTGCATCCAGTTTGAGAGGGGTGGTGGACCATGGTCCATGATGCTAGAAATAAAAGGACTTTCTTTCTCATGGCTCTGGACTGGGAACTGGCTCATAGCTAATCTCCCACTGGGGTTTTGGAGGCTAAAAATCACAGGAGTGGGTATTGCCCATCTTTTATCCCCAACAAGCTGGTGAATTGAAATCACCTTTAGGATAGCAGTGCAACCCTCTACAGACTAAGCTCCTGAGCTCCCAGAAGCAGAAAGAAAGATTCCCTAAATCCCTAGAGAAAGAAGTGCTTTTGTTTTCTGCCTTACACAAACATACTAGGGGAGAGGGGTGGGCAATCAATGACAAATCTTGGTTTTAACAATATTGGGAAAACCCTCAGTCAGCATGCAGGTCAACGCCTTCCAAATTTTTTTTAAAGCACCCAATCTTGTATGAAGTCTCTCCAGAGGAAAGAGCTGCCCTGTTTGAGGGGAGGCCCTGTCCATCAGCCATTGCCTTTTCTACTCATGCCTTGTGCTCATCATGGGCCCCATTGCCCTGGAATTCCCAGGGTCCTCAGAATCCAGTTTGAACACAATAGTCCTTGGTCAGTTCCTCATTTTGCCAATGAGAATATAGCAATCCTAAGAAGCTAAGTGACCTGTCTAATGTCAAAAGCCAGTAAGTTATTGAAGTCAAAGAAGTAATCAGGCTTCCTCGTGTTTAAGGCTACAATAAGACAAAATCAACTCAACATTAACAGGTTTTGAGATCCAGTTAGGGATGTTGGGGTTCATCAGGTAGCTTTTGCAGTTGTAAATGTGTAGCTAAGTTTAACTAGGAGGAAATTTCTAATCTCTGGTCCTTAATCTATTACAAAGCTAGATAGAGAGTCACTGTTGTCGAGTTGGCCCTGGCCCAGAGTGGCTCCAATTGGGTTTCCAAGTCTGTAAATTACGACAAGGATGAGACAGCCCATCTTTCTCCCTTAGAGCTGATAGTGGATCCAAACCTCTGGAGGCATGCAGCCTTTGGGTTAGTAGTGCGACTCATTACAGATCACTCTCCCAGAGCTCCCTCATAGACAGACATAGTAGGTAACATAGATACCAATGACATAGAGATTGGTGCTATAGATATACAAACACAGATAAAGATATAGAATTTATCAGCAATATTTATACCAGATGATGTGGGCATTTTGGGGATCTAGATGTGAGGGAACAGAAGCCCCACTCCACAGAACCTATAAAAAGAGTTGGAGAGGGGCAGTTGGGGTCCCTGACAAAAGAGCAGTTTGGAGAGAATTCTGTGGAGGCCTTTCTTCATGAGAACTCTGGATGCAGGAAAATGAAGAAAGAGTCATTCTAGGAATACCTGAGCTGAGGCTTGCAGGAGCGGAAGGAGGACTAGGACAACCTGAGTTCAGGGTGACTGAGGGGACGTTCGAGCGTGGGTCACTGTGAGAGAGGAAATACAGCAATGACAACAGTTCAGGCTCCCCACCTTTTTCCTAACAGGGTCTGCCCCCTGCCCCATTCTAGGACCTATTTTGCAGGCTCAGGCTCTTCCTTTGTAGCAGCTTTTTTGAGGGTGGAAAGGGAAAGTCGGGAAGAACAGGAAACGTGAAATTAATTCTCTAAGACGAATGCATGCCCAGTCTGCATGTGCATGTATGCATGTATATGTATGTTCTGTGTATGTGAATATGCATGTGACAGGAAAAAGATACCGTTTACATCAAACGTTGTCAGTAGCTACTTTGCCTTTTAGGAGAGAGGGATTGATTTATCTGAACAGCATAGTTCGTAACCAGAAAATCAGCAGTTCAATTCTACCAGCTTCTCTTTAGGAGAAAAATAGGCAGTCTCCTTCCAAACAGATTTGTGCCCTCAAACTGTATGGAGGACTGCTGTAAGTAGGGATTGACTAGACAGCAATGGGTACAATCAAACTCAGGGGACTTTTTCTTACATAGCTTTATCATTATTAGTATTATTATTAGTAGTCTAGGAAATTGCCTTAATGGGCCTTTTAATATATGAAAGATGAGGCTCCTGGTCTGAACACACAGAGAGAAACAGAGAGTACACTTTCTTTTCCTAAAATTACACTTGGGTCTTGTTTCCAGAGCCTCAGTGGGTTAAGGCCGAATTGTGGAATGGTACAAGACCTCAGAAGTAAGTGGTGGATGAGGAAATAAAGACCAGACCTCTGAAACCCAGCAGGACGCTACAGCCAATGGAGCCAGGGAATGGCCAACACTTTTTAGGAAACTTAAGAGTTATATTCTGTACACCCTTAGATTTTCAGCAAAAGTTTGGCAGCCACAAGAACCTCGTAGTACCAGTAAAGGAAAAGGCTTCAGGTACCTGAAATCAGGTCAAGAAGGATCCACCTTCACCAGAGCAGGTGAGTGGCATGTGTGTGCTTCTCAGGGGAGCTGGGATATTCGATGATTGCTGAACTTCTTTATTTGATTATTAGTATGTTTTATTATTATTAATTATTTATTATTTAGTCTAGAAGACTAAAGGGCTTAGGAGTACACAGTTACTTGTGGGAAAGTTCCCGGAGGGACAAATAACTCATGTGCTAATCAAAAGTTTGGAGGTTCAAGGCCATCCAGAGGAGAAAAGTCTGGTAGTTTATTAAAAAAAAAATCAGTCGCTTAACACCCCTTGGAGCACAGTTCTACTATGACACTCATAGATGTCCTGAAAGTTTCTTATTTATAACTATGTATAAGTGTTTATGTAAGTGCATTCATGAGTGTTATTATAAAGGGGTATGGGGTGTGTGTGTGTGTGTGTGTGTGTGTGTGTGTGTGTGAATATTTGTTTGTGAGCAGGGGTGTGTAAGGATAGATTGTCCTTGTGTTTGTGTGAGTGGGTCTGCTCCTCAGGACCTGGAGGTTCCAGACGTACAAATGAATGTGTCTAAGTGCATGGTATGTGAGTGTAGAAATGGGAATAATTTCCAAGAATGTGTGTGTACCGTCACTGTGCACATTTCAGGTGTGAGATGTTTGTGAATGTGTTAGACTATATATACTGTATGGTGAATGTGTGCGTGGGTGTGCCAGGATCCCCTGTGCTAATAGCTCCCGCTCCCGCACACCCCCGAGCTCCAGTGTGGAGTGGAGAGGCTGTGAGCTATGGGGAGGGGACAGATGATGCGGGTATGCCTGCTCCAGAGCACTGCTCTCTGCCCAAGAACATTCCCTTTCTCCCATTCCTGGGAAAGAACATAATGTCCACTGGCTCCTCTCCTGCCTGGTGAGTCCAACTACTCAGCTGCCTCAGGCCATGAGGCGGGCGCTTCCTGTCCGAGGCTGAGAGCATCAAGGAGCCAAAGCCCAGGGGCAGAGTGGGAGGGAGACACACTGACTCCAGGAGTGTCAACAACTGCAGGTTCTCCCCAGGGGTGAGTGGAGACAGCATGGTTGGGTGTCTGCAAGCCTTTCACGGGAATAGACTTATTTAGGCTTCCCTACACACTGGTTTTCTTATGTGTGCTTGTGTGTGTGTACTGTCAAATTGGATCCGACTAGTACAGGAAGAGATTGCCCCTCCTTCTCCAGCAATGCCACTAGGCCACCAGAAAGATTCTGCTGAAGATTATCCAAAAACGACTGGAACAGCACATCAACAGAGAACTTCAAGTTTTCCTTGCTTAAACAGGAAGACTGAAGCCAGAAGGGGACACTCTTACACAGGGCTTTCTCTGACCGTGGACTGTCCTGTCCGCTAGGATGCTCTGGAGATTGGTGGGCTGTTAGTTATGGTAAGGGATCTAAGGAACAGTTGTTATTAACCTCTCCACTTGGGAAAAGGCCTCTCCTAAACGTGTAGATATTGACCTTTGAGCAGATCACTCCCCTTTGCTGGGACAACTGCAGCAGAATGACACCTGTTATGGTCTGTGGCCAATAGACAACACTGAAATGCAAAGGCAACACCCAATACATTGGAGTGTTCGCTCCTATCTCAAGGTCCTGGCTTTCCCTTCTGCTCAGAATGCTCATTCCTGGCCATATGACTCATTTAGTCATTCAAACATGAATCCATCCACTTATTCATTCATCTGCTGTGAGTTGCACCTGATTTGATGGCCCTGTAACAAAGTGTTCCAGCCACCACTGGCACTTGTTTATTTCAAAGAATAACACTAGACAAAAAAAATCTGCCCTTGAAGGTTTGAGGAGCCTGGTGGCACAGTATGTAATCCCAGGTTGCTAACTGAACTGTCAGCCATCCAAATCCACCAGCTGCTTCAAGGGAGAAAGAGGAGAAGTCTCTTCCGTGGTGATTTACAACCACAGAAACCCCGTAGGTCACCATGAGTCAGACCTGACTAGGTGGTAGTGGGTTTGTTCTTTTGGGTTGAGGACTTTATTGTCTAGGACAGATAGAGACAATAGATAATAAGTTGCAGAATATGCTAGATGACGATAACTAAGTGTGTGTGTGTGTGTGTGTGTGTGTGTGTGTGTGTGTGCGTGTGTGTGTTGAATTGCATAGATTTGAAGTTTCTAAAAAAGGCAAGAACAGATCATCTGGGAGATTGGGCTGAATGAGGAGGAATGTGGCATCAGGACAGGAGGAAGACTCATCAACAACCTGCATTATGCAGATAACACAACCCTGCTTGCTGAAACTGAGGAGGACCTGAAGCGCTTGTTGCAGAAGGTTGAGGACTGCAGCCTTCAATATGGATTGAAGCTCAACATCAAGAAAACAAAGATTCTCACCACTGGGCTGATTGGCAGCATCATGATATATGGTGAAGAGACTGAGACCGTTAACTGCTTCAGTTTGCTTGGCTCCACAATCAAAACTCTTAGTACCAGCAGCCAGGAAATCAAGAGACAAATTGCATTGGGAAATTTGGCTCTCAGGGACCTTTCCAGAGTACTGAAGAGCAATGATGCCAGTTTGGAGACTAAGGTGTGCCTGATCCAGACCGTAGTCTTTACAATTACTTGCTGTGCATCAGAGAGGTGGGAAATGACCGGCGATGATAGAAAGAGAATGGATATTTTTGAACTGTGGTGCTGGAGAAGAGTATTGAATGTACCATGGACTGCTAGGAGAACAAACAGATTCATCCTGGAAAGGGTGAAACTGGGTGGCTCTTTGGAGGCAAGGATTCTGAGGCTCTGTCTGACATACTTTGGGTATGTTGCAAAGAGGGACCAGTCCTTGGGGAGGGACATCACATGTGGAAGAGTGGAGGGACAGAGAAAGAGAGGAACACCTTTGATGAGATGGATTGATTCAGTGCCTGGGATAATGAGGGTAGGTGTGTCAGAGACAGTAAAGTTGGCACAGGATAGAGCAGGTTTTAGGTCTACTGTTCACAGGGTTGCTATGAGTCACAAGCAACTTGATGGCACATAATAACAACAATAACAAACAAAAACTGAAGGAGTGAGAGAGTTAGCAATGAGGATATCTGTGAGAAATGTCCTGGGAAGTGCAAAGGCCCTGAAGTGGACATGTACAAGTGAGGTGAGAGAGGAATGGCTTGAAGAGGAGGAGCAGTAAGAAGACAGGAAAACAGATTGTACATTGAATTAAGGATCTTGGACTTAACACCCTAAAGAAAGGGGAAAGATAAATCTCAGAAAGCAGCAGAAGGATTAGTGGAAATGAGAGTCATAGAGAAGAAGCAGGAAGAATATAGCTGTATTGTCGACAGACTAAGGTGCGCCTGGTCCAGGCCATAGTCTTTGCAATTACTTGTTATGCATCAGAGAGCTCAACAATGACTAAGGATGACAGAAGAAGGATCAATGCCTTTGAGTTGTGGTGCTGGAGAAGAGTATTGAAGAAACAATAGACCACCAGGAGAACAAATATGTCTGTCTCGGAGAGGGTGAAACCAAGTTTCTCCTTGGAGGCTAGCATTTGGAAGCTCCAGCTCACATACTTTGGGCATATGGCCAAGAGGGACTGGTCCTTGGAGAAGGACGTCATGCTTGGAAAGATAGAGGGACAGTGCAGGAAAGGAAGACCCTGGATGCGATGGATTGACAATGGTAACTGGGACAATGGGATTAGATGTGTCAGAGTCAGTGAGACTGGCTCAGGATAAGGCAGGGCTCAGAGCTATTATAAATATAGCAGCTGTGACTTGATGGCACATGACAACAACAGCAACAACAACAAGTTATAAAGCAAAATGTACATGAATGGTTGAAAGGAAGACTGATTTATTCTATAAATTTTCACTTAAATCACTATTTTTTTTTAAAAAGTTGACAGCTTCCCATCAAGATCTTTATTTTGCTGTCTTACTGTTTGCCAAGACCACCTCCTCAGTGAGGTATCTCCTAGGGACGCTCTTTCCAAGAGGTACCTCCTCACCCCACATGGTGCCTATTTTATCACAACTAGGACATTTAAACTTCATCATAGCATAACTGAAGGAGATGATAGTATTGGGATTGTCTTTGTTCGTGAATTTCCTTTATGTCTCTACTCAGCAGAGGGGTTGTTCCTTGAGGGGAAGGGCTATGTCTGTCTTGTTTAGTGTGGAATCTTTCTACCTGAACAATGATGAGCACGAGCCAGAGACTTGTAACCCAGGGTAGCCAGTAGCTAGTAATCCCTCCCGCAGCTGTTGGCTGTTGTTCAACTCAACTCATTGCCATCAAGTCAGAACGGAGTCATAGCTGACTCTCTTGTGGGCTTTCAGAAGCTGGCAAGGGCACAGGAGGCTGCCCATCTTTCTCTCTTGGAGCAGCTGGTAGATTCAAATCACCTGCCTTTACTGGCAGCTTAACTCTTTACACACTAGTCACTGTTAGCTGCCGTCAAGTGTCCAAATCGTGGCAGCCCCAAGTACAGGTGGATCAAACCACGTAATCTACAGTGGCTGGCTTTTTGGCAGTACATGCCCAGGCCTTTGCTCCTAGTTTCTCTTAGTTAGAAAGCCTTGTCGAATCTTGTTTAGCATGGTAACAGCATGTAAGCCTTCACTTGATACAAGTGGTATCTGCATGAGATGCACTGATCAGAAATGAATCTAGGTCTCCTGCCGGGAAGACAAGAGTTCTACCTGGAGTCTCCACTGCCCTCAGTACTCTGCCCTTTATCGGCCCAGAGCAGCTTAATGCGCCATAGGGAGCTGGTTAAGGAATGTAGCCCTTGCTCTTGTTGGGACGGCAGATGCATGCTTTCTGCAGACATTCCATCCTGTCCCTCCTCTAACAAAAACTATCTTCCAGAAGCATCCTCCTAACACCCACTCAGATAAAACATGGGGTTTAAACTCAAGTTACAATAATCTAAATGAAACCCGAGACCCCTCTCTCAACCATGTCATCCTAAAGCAAAGCGATAGATTTTCCAGATTATCTAGGACCTTCTTGTTGGCTCAGAAATAACCTGAAAATTTCCCAAAAGGTGACTAAGAAATCCCTGGCTACATTCCAGCCTCACCCATAGGTTTCAACATACGGTATGACACCGATTTTACAGATGGAGAGACTGAGGCTCAGAAGTTAATTGTCCCTGCCTCAATATTAGAACCAGTTTACAGCAGGCCAGAAGAACTTACCAGTATCCGACACGAAAGGCTTAGGCTTTTCACGTATCCCTATCCTAACCTTTCAGCTTTCAAGTCAGCATAAAATTTATTTTACCGCAGACTGGAAGAATGGGGAAAAGGAAACAAGAAAAGTAAGGAAGTTGTCTCAATAGGACTGGGGTTGGCTGAGAACCCAGTTGGCACGTTGAGCAGAGATGCCATCCCAGCAAGTCCCGCACCTCCGGACCTAGGGCCTGCTGGGCAGTCCTGTCTCCCCACAAGTCAGGGGACTTGAAGGAGCCCAGGGTCAGCTCCCCCGGCTCAAGTACTCCACAGGGAGTCTCCGGCTGCCTGCCTGCCTGCCTTCCAGACTAAACATTCCTTCTCCCAACCCTCCCTGCTCTGCCAGGCCAAAGTGTCCTAGCAGAGTCTGGATAACAGAAGTGAAAGATCGTTTATGTGTGTCTGCAGACACCCTGGGGAGAGGCGGGCATACACCCAGGCTTGCACACACACACACACACACACACACACACACACACGGAGGAGTCAACCACTGGACGCTGGCTGAGGGAGGCAGGTCAGCCCCTAGGTCTGCAGATCACATCCACACCCATGCACACCCATATATACCCACACCACACTGCAGTGGCTCCCATAAACGCATGTGGAGGAGGGGGGTCCCCACTAAAACACACACCTAAGCATCCAGATGTCCCATGCTGTGGGCTGCTGGACATGGAATGGGACAGACACACCCAAGTGTGCATCACTCTCACACCTCACACAGACTGCAGGGCTGTATTTTGGAAAAAAACAATTTTTTTCTTTTTAAAGAAAAAAACCAACTGTCAATGTTTCCACTGTGTGCTGCTTATAAAACGTTTGCAGCCTGGAGAGATGCTCCAGCTTGGTGTAGCTGTGTGTGGGCTGCCAGATAAAGTGGGAGTGTGTGAAAACAAATGGTTCTAAAAACAGGTGTGGGAGAGGCCAGGGCTTTGTGTCCAGGGTTAGAGTCTGGTCACAGGGCAGGACCCTCAACAGGTGATGCACAGCCAGCCGGCCTATGCTGTGCTGAGACCATGAAGAAGGCACCGAAGTCCGAGGTCCAGCACATCGTAACCCAAACCCCTAAACCTACAACCATCGAGTCCGTTCTCATTTGGAGCAGCCCCCTCATTGGGTTTCCAAGGCTGTAAATCTTTACAGGAGGAGACCGGTCATCATTCTCCCATGGAGCAGCTGGTGGGTTCAAACAGCTAACGTTTTGATTAGAAGCCCAATGTGTTATGGAAGCTGTTATGGTTTACCCCACCAAATTCTTATTGTAACCAGCCATCAGTTTGGCCCCAGCTCACAGGGACCCAAGGCCCAATGGACAAAATAACTGCCTGATCCCAGGGTCTCCTCATGATTGGCTGTGGCTCTGACCACTGAGACTCATAGGGCTTTCATTGGCTGACTTTTGAAAGGAGAGTGCCAGGCCTTTCTTTCTGTCCTTCCTTCCTGTCATGCTATCTTAGTTTATAAACTCAGTTGAAACCTGTTCAGCATGATGGAAACACATAGGCCTCCACTGACAGATGGTGGCTGTGTGTGAGTGGAGTTGATGAGCAATTGAATCTTCCTCCTACCCAACCAACCAAGCAAACACCCCAAGCCAGACACCCTTGAGTCAATGGTGAATCATCTTTTTCCTTAGAATTGCTAGTAGATTTGAACGGCCAACCTTTCATTAAGCAGCCCAACACATTGTATACTATGCCAACAGTAGTATTTAAACCTACCATGTGGAAGGGGGGAATTCTACCACTGAACCACAACTGCAGCCAAGCTCAATATCAAAAGAAATAAAGACATGAGTCATTCCCCTGCCATTTTTAATACCACTTCGTTCAGAGTTGATTCATTACAGCACTGCTAGTTTCAGAACTAGTTTTATATGAAATAGATATGAAATGCAATTGTAATAAAATTAACAAGCACAAAAACAATAAGCCAACATGTATTACTAAGTGCTAGACATTTCCTAAGCATTTTATATTATCCTGTTAAGTGACTTTCACAACAAACTTGTGCTGAGTTACTATTGCACCTGTTGTTCAGATGAAGAAATGGAGGCACAAAGGAGATTATGAGCAAGTTTCTCCAAGGCAAACAAGATGCTGGAGTTTTTTAGTGTTTGGTTGTTTTTTTTTAAATTTCCATTCTTTCATCATTGCACACTCTCTGCTGCTCCCTGCCCGCCCCCAGTTCACTTTTCTCTTTGAAAAGTATAT
>NW_006399859.1:4540321-4540894 GCF_000299155.1 Elephantulus edwardii
CAATGATGTCAGTTTGAGGGCTGAGCTGTACCTGATTCAGACTCTGGTCTTTTCAATTACTTGCTATGCATCTGAGAGCTAGGAAATGAATAAGGAAGAAGCATGTCTTATGCCTTTGAGCTGTGGTATTGGAGAAGAGCACTGAAGATCCCATGGGCTGCCAAAAGAACAGATCTGTCTTGTAGAAGATGCAGCCAAAATGCTTCTTGGAGGCAAAGATGATGAGGCTTCAACTCATATACTTTGAGCATGTTTCTAGGAGAGGCTATTCCTTGGAGAGGGACATTATACTTAGATAGCTGGAGTGTCAGTGAAAGAGAGGAAGACCCTCAACCAGATGGACTGACACAGTGACTGCAGCAATGGGCTCAGTATGTCAGAGAACGTGAGAATGGCACAGGATAGGACAGCTTCAGATCTGTTGTTTATAGGGTCACTACGAGTTGTACTAGATTTGACAGCACTTAACAATTGCACCCATCTCTTGTGTACAGATTTCCCCTCCCTGACATTTTCTTTAGACTATTTGATGTGTATGTGACACAGACACAGACACACACACACAGACACACA
>NW_006399859.1:4544736-4548188 GCF_000299155.1 Elephantulus edwardii
ATATATATATATATTTCATTGTTATACAATCCCCCCTCCCAGTCCACGCCACTATGCAGCTTTCATTCTGGATTCTTGTCATGACAATAATACCTCATCACATATTCGTCCTAAACAGTTCTCTCCCTCAAGATGGTGGAGTTTTAATACGAGCAGAAATCATTTTAGCACTGAGAAACTAATAATAGCAGATATATACGGAGATGTTGTTTCGTTTGTCTGCTAAACAACCAGGGCAGTTGATGGACACTGGCAAACCCAGAATCTCAGGAAATGAGAGTAAAACGCTCACTGTATGCTTTCCTCTCTGTAGGCATCCAACCACTTGCTTACTCCGTCGTGTTTTCATCTTTGGACATTATTTTATAAGTGAAGTAATGCTGTTGGTTGTTGTTGTTGTTATGTGCCATCAAGTCATACTGATTCATAGCTGACCCTCCAGCGGCTTCCAGAGGCTGTAAATAACAGGGGAGGGGCTGCCCAGCCTCCTCCCTCAAAGCAACTGGAAGACTCGAACTGCCTGTCTTTGGGTTGGCAGTGCAACTCTGTATCCATTAGGCCACCCAAGCTCCCTTATGGTACTAGAAATGGTACAAAAGTCACAAAGAAGAGGTCCACACTGGATGTTAAAAATGTAAAAGCTCATGGTGGCCAGAGGGGTCTTTAAAAGTCCAGAAGCCTGAGGGCAGGTGGGGATTGGGGAAAGCCTCGATCAGACTCCTCTCGTCTGGACCGCCATCCTATGGCTGTGTGAGAACAGGAAGACCAGGGCTACTGGGTATGAGCTTCACCACCTGGTTCCCATGTTCAGATGTGCACTCACTGCCAGGGGCATCTGTGTGTACAGAAGAGTGAAGTGGGACCAAAAGAGAGGTACAAGCCAACGCCAGGCCTGAGGTCTCACCTGTACCTTCTGTAAGGGGGGTTGTGGAAGATACCTTACTGACCAGCCAAGGTCTGGGCTGAAGTGGAGAGGTACAGAGCTGGCAAGATTCAGGCGCTCACGGTGTCCCACCCTGCTTCCAAGCAGGGCTGTCCTGACTTTAGTTACCTTCTCAATCATGGCTCTATATAAAAATCCCTTTAGGAAGGATCTGCTGCTAGCCGTGTTTTGTTTTGGTTTTTTTTTTTTTAGATTTTATTTTAATAATTTTAATGAACATTTACAGAGATTTTGGATTTCCATTCATTCGCTAGCCGTGTTTTTAAGGGCTTCTATTTGAGAGGTCTTCACTCCCTGAAGGAGACCCCAACCCTCCTTTTTACCTGTAGGACACCTCACCATTTTATGGAAGTGCTCAGGGTAGACAATGAAACCATCTGGTCCACATTTAGGCTCCAGTGTGAGACTGGCCCTCTAGCCGGGCGCTGTGAGGATTAGTTGCATGCACAAATGAGTCATTTTCATTTTATTGCATATCTGTGTGGGGAAGGCAAGTTTGATTTTACTCATATTACATTTACTGAGTTGATTATAATGAGCCAGGCACCAAGTTAAGTCTTTCCCATGGATTAACTCATTCAATCTTCATTACAAACCCTTGAGGTAAGTAGTTGTCTCATTGATGAAGCTGGGACACAGCTGCGATTTCCATTCTGGGATAAAGAGCATCAGACTCCTGCTCTGACAGCTCAGCTCTTACTCACTGTGGAAACCTGTTTCAGATCCAGCGAGAGCTGGACTGAGAGTTGTAGCAATCCCTCCAAGTCCTGGGAAGGGTGATGGTGAAGGCCAAGCTCTCATCCCCTCCTATCACATCGCGTCACGTCACGTCACGTCACATCACATCACATCAAGGGATGGCTTCTACAGCCTGGGCAGGGCATGGGACAGCTGCCACTCTGCCATCCAGCAAACAACAGGATCCTCCCAAACTGGGTGGGCCAGGGCGATCCACCCACACCCAAGGACTGTTTAATGTAGAGGTGGGTGGCAGAAAAAGGAAACAGGAAAGTATATTCAGAACAACAGGTTAAAAAGTACTATAAAAAACATGCTCTCTTTTCACAAAGGTTTCATTCTCATCCATATCTCCCAGTTCAGACACTGGATGGTCTTCAGTCTGTTGTCAAATTTCACCAGCAGGATCTTTCTAACCCAGGAAGGGGTGATTAGAACCTGAAGGCATCATGGGAAAAAGTTAAGGTGTGTAGGTATGCAGGAAAGTAAGCCTGAGATCTTACTATTCCATCCATCCACTCATCCACCTTTCTGTCCACCCACTCACCATCCACACATACATACATATATACACCACACATCCATTATCTAACCACTTATCCATCCATCTTTCCATCTTTCTCTCCAACATCCATTCATACACACATATACAGCATCCATCTAACCATTTGTTCTCTCTCACTGTCAGTGCTGTGTGATCAGAACCAACTCCTGGATGACCCTCCAGCAGGCTTTCAGAGGCCCGAAATCACACAGGAGGAGATTGCTCATCTTTCTCCTGCAGAGAAGCTGAAATTTTCAAACTGAGTACCTCAGGGTTGGCAGCTCAACACATCACCCTCTTGGCCACCAGACAGCCATCCATTTGCTAGAAATACAATGAACAATAGCTTGTTCTGCTGGTCTCAAGTTGATCAGCTTGTGGGTTTTCTCTATAAGAGTGAAGGATGTTGTGAGAACTAGTGTGGGTAGACTTGTGACTGGGCTCTCCAGGTGGTGAGGCACTTTACCTGTGAAAGCTTGTTACTGTTATAGATGTGCTATGAAGCAATAAGAGGCTTCTGAGGCCCTCAAGGGAGTTCATTTGATAAGCAGCTGAGAAATGCCATTGCAGCAGAAACTCATGCAGTTAATTATGTACCCATACACTTAGTTGTGCTCATGAGAAAGCTAGGCCAAGAGGCTGCTGTGTGAACAGAGCAAGGGAACACCATCTGGCTGAAAATTAAGAAAGGTGTGCATCTGGGTTGTATCCTTTATCCATATCTATTCAACCTGTTTGCTGAGCAAATTATTCAAGAAGCTGGGCTCTATGAAGAATGTGGCATCAGGATTGGAGGAGGACTCATGAATAACCTACATTATATAGATAGCACAACCTTGTTGGCTGAAAGTGAGGAGGACCTGAAATGCTTGCTGTAGAAGATCAAAGAATATAGCCTCCAATATTAATTACATCTCAAAGTCAAGAAAACAAAAATTCTTAATACTGCACCAATAGGCAACATTATGACAGATGAAGAAAAGAGTGAAATGATCAGTGACTCCCTTTTATTGGATTCACAATCAACACCCTTGGTACCAGCAGTCAGAAGATCAGGAGACAATTGCTCTGGCAAAGTCTGCATTTAGCGGTATGGCGCTTTCTCAAAAAGTTGCAAATAGAGATACTATTTGACCCAGCAATTCCACTACTGGGAATATACCCTAAAGAGACCATAACTGACATCCAAGCAGATATATGCACACCCATGTTTATCGTGGCTTTGTT
>NW_006399859.1:4549458-4563280 GCF_000299155.1 Elephantulus edwardii
ACACAGAAAGTGTATCTTATTTTCTTTACTTAGATTAAGCATTTTAAAAGTCTATAACTCCTTTTTAGGATAAACTTAAATCAAGATAGAGAAAATCTGACTTGAAGGAATGCAGATGAAATAAGGAGGATTTATTTCAGAAACTGAGATCAGTTCTCTGGAAAACCCCTGAAGTTGAGAGCTGAACATCGTCTGTCACCCTCACCCATATCCCTAGGGTTATGACTTCTTTTAAATGAAAGATCGCCCCTTTTAGGGTCTCATATTCCTTCTGATGAAGGTTAGTAGTTCCTCACAATTCAATTGTGGGGCCTAGTTTTGGACCTCTGAGGGGCAGGAGAAACTCCGATGTTTTCACTGTAAAATTTTATTAGGGTAATTCTTTACCCTTGGAGGGTCCGCGAAGGAGAGGAAGACCCTCAACCTGGTGGATTGACAGGGTGACTGCTTCAATGGGCTCTCATGCATCGGGAGGGGTGAGGATGGCACAGGACAGAACAGGATTCAGATCTTTAGTTCACAGCGTCACTATGAGTCATTTTCGACTCCACAGCACCTAACAACAACAACAACAACAACAACTTCTTTACCCAGAGGGCGATAACAGCTCTGGGCAAGTGGGAAGAGCTCAGTAGCTGTTATCATTGGTGGATTTAAGCTACTCAGTTCAAATCTTTGTGCCCGGGCCCATGTGGACAGACTGAGTCACCCCTCTCCCCTTTCATGTCACATTTTGAGGGATGAGCAGGTGTAGGATCTTGGAAAACTGGCTTATACAGGAAGCTCACAAGAAACAAACCTTCAACTGATCTAAGGTGACAAATGATCACAATCCCTGATAACTTAGTTGAGGCTGGGATGGTCTGCAAGTGGTCAGGGCCTCCAGTGTGCATGGAGGTGGACAAGACATGGTTCCTGTCCTCAAGGAGCTCAGTGTCTACCAAAGGAGACCTGCATGCCAGCCCGTCACCTGGTAGAGCTCTGGGATCAACAAGATGGGAATAGCTCCATCTCACCTTAGCTCTTTGCCCCGTGCAGCTCCCTCTACCTGGAGCATCTTCTTTCCTTTCCACTGGCCTTCCTCCATATTTCCTTTTCTTTCTTATTTCTGCACAAGGTCTTCCTTAACTTGTGTTTCTACATCCTTGTCCCTTTTTAACAGTGATGTGAGTAAAAGTTTAGAAAGCATCGTTTTCTTCAATGACTCATTCATGCATATTTTGTTCCATAAATGAATTATAATTGTCTGGTCATCTATTGAAAAACCATGAAGAATTTTAAAATATCACATGCTTCTCCCCTTCCTTTCCCCGCCTTTTTAAAAAAATTATTTTAATGAACATTTACAAAGATTTTGGATTTCCATTCATTCATTCATTGTTGCATTTTTCTCCCTACCTGCCCCCCCCCACCCCGTTCACTTTTCTCTTTGAAAAATGAAAGAAAAATTCCTTCATTGGTATACAATCCCCCCGCCCCAAGTACACTACACTACGCAACCTTCATTCTGGACTCTTGTCATAACCATAATACCCAATCATATATCGCTTTTAAACTGTTCTCTCCCTCACCTGTTTCAATGCAGTATACATAATTTATCCAGTTTTAAATGCTCTTTGTTCTGTGAACTCTTCCCCAACTTTGAACTCACAACTTCAACCCTTATTTCAATTTTTACATTTGGAATTGGCTGTGGATCAATGAAGGAAAGACTGACGTTGTTGACAATTTCATTTTACTTGTATCTACAACCAGTGACCAAGAGAGCAGTAGTCAGAAAATCAAACATGACACTAAACGGGACAAATCTGCAGCCAATGAGCTTTTCGAGATGTTAAAGAGCAAGGATCCATGCCACTTTCAGGACAAGGAACACCTGGCCCAGGCCATGGTGTTTTCAATCACATGTGACACATATAGTTGGCAACAAATAAGGAAGACTGAAGAATAATACAGGCCTTAAATTGTGCCGTTGGTGAAGAATCCTGGACATATTGAACAAATCTATTTTGAAAAATCACAGCCAGAATTCTCCTTCACAAAGATGGCTTGACTTCATCTCCCATACTTTGAGTATGTTAACAGGAGAGATTAGTTCCTAGAGAAAAACATCATCCTTGAAAACAGATGATGATCCTCAATGAAAGGGACTGACACAGCAACTTCAATGGGCCCAAGCCCAGCAGTGATCATGAGGGTGGCACAGGACTGAAGCCCATGCTTCGTTCTGTTGCCCAACTGGTTACCAGGCGTTGGAGCCAAATCAATGGCACCTTACAACAGTAACATTCTTCTGAGCTGATGAATCTGCTACCCTTACAGGGCAAAGGACCTTTTCAGATGTGATTAAATTAAGGATCTTTAAGTAGCAAGATTATCCTAGATTCTCAAGGTTGGGCCAAAGGAGTCATAAGGGTCTTGAAAGATGGGAGGAGGAGAAAAACAAAAAAAAAAAAAAACCAGTGACAGCCGGAGCAGAGGTCACAGTGAGAATACTGATTGCTGGCGGGGGCCAAGCACAAAGGTATGTGAGGAGCTGAGGAAGGCAGGGAACCAGATCTTTCCCTAGAGCTCCTAGAAAGAAGCCAGCTCAACTGCCACCTGTTGTGAGCTTGTAGGACCCAGTTTGGACTTCTCACTTCCAGAATAGAAAGAATCAATTTGCATTCTTTCAAACCATCTAGTTTGTAGTGATTTATTAGAACAGCAATAGGAAAATTGTATAACTAGCATAATGGAAGACATCCATTTCCTCACAAGACTTTCTCTCTTCTAAAGGATAAAACTGATGAATGGGACCTTCTAAAGATTAAATCCCTGTGTGCATCAAGAAATTTTTCCAATAGGGTGAAAAGAAAACATAGTGACTAGTGGGGGAAAAAAAAAAACCCCAACAACCACATTTGACAATACCATCTCAGACAAGGGTTTCATAACAGAAGTTTACAGAATATTCCTGGGCCTCTGAAAGAAAAAGACTGATAACCCAATTACAAAATGGGCAAAAGACATTGGAAGAATTTTCACAGCAGAAGCTATTCAGATGGCCAATAGACACATGAAGAAATGCTCAAAATCACTAGCAATAAGAGAGATGCAAATCAAAACCACAACAAGAAACCATCTCACCCCAGTAGTAGTGGTAAAGTTTAGCAGGTTGGCAAGCAATAAATATTGGAGAGGACATGGAGAGGTGGGAACTCTCATACACTGTAGGTAGGATTGTAAAATAGTACAACCACTCTAGAAGGCAGTTTGGCATTTCCTCAAAAAGCTGAATATAGAAACTCCTTATGACCCAGCCATTCCACTACAAGAAATATACCCCAAGGAATTTAGAACTGAAACACAAACAGAGACTTGTACACCAATATTCATAGCAGCATTATTCACCATTGCAAGAACATCAAAACAGTCCAAATGTCCAATGACAACTGAATGGACTGAGAAATTGTGATGCACTCACACAATGGAATACTATGCAGCACTCAGGAAAAAAATGTTTTAAAAAATACTACATAACTTGGGAGAGACTGGAGAGCATTATGCTGTGTGAACTAACTTGGTTTCATAAGGACAAATACAACATAAGACCATTATTGTAAAAACAGAAGGATAACAAGTGAAACATGTCTGGGGATCCAAGGCAGGAAGGGCTAGGTGAGGAGGGGTAAGGATTGGCAAGAGCAAAATCACAGAGTGGTACAATTTGGGGGTGGAGCCAGGGGGCGAAGGGAATGGGGAAGATCTGGTGGAGACCTGAAAAGACAGGGTAATAGTGGACATAATCCAATGGTGATTAATTTTACAAAACATAATGCTTGGGAATGATTGTATGAAACACAATGTCACAATGTGAATGAAGAATATTATGGAACAAAATATATACAGACTTTGTAAGCAAACCAATAAAAAGTAAAAGTTTATCTCTTCTACCGTCAGTACAACTAGACTGTGTGTGAAGGATAGTGTTGGGGCTTGCTCACATGACATGCGGGTATCGTTTCTACCCCAGATCATGGTTGACACAGGACAGGTTTTTGCAATATAAACAGACATTCTCATCTCAACTGAACCTTTGTGTGGAGATGAATTCAATGGGAAGCGGACTTGGCCTGGAAGCCCCTTCCTGGGAGAACATCAAGGGCACCGTTGTGCTCACACTGTAATAAGCACTGTGAGGCAGCTGGCTGTTCTTTTCTCGTGCTCTCCTCTCCCAGTGACATCTGCTGCTCCTCAGCCTGCACTCTGAGTCTGGGCCGGAGACAGAAAAGATGGCTCACAAGAAGCGGGAACGGGAGCCCAAGGCTAGGGGAGGGGCGTTTTCAAATGGCACGACAAACATCCAACATTTTTACAATTACAATGAATTCTATTCAAAAAGGACCCTTTCATTCTTGGTTCCTCAGTGGAGCACTGAGAAACCCTTGCTCTGCTGGAATGCCATAGCACATGGTGGTGGAGAGCAGGCTAGGTGGTCAGAAGTAGGTTTGAAAACTGGCTTCAATTGGCTCTGTGATTTTGGGGTCCTACTGTCTCTTTTTCTCACGTGGCAAATGGGAAGATTATATCAACATTGGGCATGTCTCTAGAACAAAGGAAGCTTTTACAAATGGTAGATAAGGTGGTTGCCTTTGGCTGTATCTAGCATAAAAATAAAGAATAATAGAAAAACAAGAACTAGGGTTCTGTGGTCGATTATCTTGTTTGAGGCATCTCTGCTGAAAGGTTTCCAGAAAGCGTAAAATATTTCTCTCCTTTCTACACACAGATTTCCTTCCAAGCTGTGATTTCAAAGCCTGTAATCAGAGTTCCCATCTTGCATCCTGCTCTATGGGCCTGTTTTCTCTCTCATCTCTCACTGGTGTTTCCAGCCCAGACATACCCATTCATTAGAGGCTCTGAGGCTGATAAAGGAAAGAGCTGAAGCTGGAAGGGCAGAGGTCAGCCTGCAAGAGAAAGGACCTGCTAACTTGCTTCCTTTGGAGCAAAGGGTACAATTAGCTGATGGGGAAGAAGCCTGTGTTACTGCATCAGGTAGGTAGTGACCAGATAAGCTTAAATGTGAAACTGGTCACCTTGTGACCAGGCCCTCAGGTGAAAGCTGCTCCAGGTCTATTTAGGAAGGCAGTGCCTCTGCTCTTCACCAGAAGGAGCTGCCTCCCCCAGAGCTCATGAGGGCAATGTGAGGGAGCAGGTCCCTCCACATGGCAAAGAAAGTAAAAAACCAGTTTTCCTCCAAGTCCACAGTGACTCCAAGTATTACAAAGTAGAGTTTTCCAGGTTATGACGTTTCGGCAGTAGGTCAACAGGTCTTACTATGTGGGCATCTCTGGGTGTTTTTGAGCCATCAGCTTCTCAGTGAACTGCCTAACTGTTTGCATCATCCAGGAGCTCCCATGCCCAAGTGAGAGAGGGCAAGAAAACTAAGGGTGAATTATCCTGTCTTTCCTCTGGGTCCAGAGGGTTCCCATGTCCAAGGACAGTGTCAGAGAAAAGGAGGGTGACATCTGAGGTCCTTCCTTCATAGGAATGTAGCCTTTTGAAAATCCAAGTGCTATCTGGGATCCTGGACGCGTCCTGCCAAATGGTGGGAATCAGTGCAGTGTCCAGGAACAAACCTCAGAGGGATACAAAGGTTACTGAGGACCTACAACCAGTGTGGGTACAGAGGAGGAGGTTGGAGCATGCTGAGGGCAAACTCCAATTTCTCTCCTGTCCTCTGCCGGAGACCTGAAGAGCTGTGTGTGAAGGGGCAAGAGCTGGGCATCTCAAGTGCTTCTGTCCACACTGCAAATCATTAGCGGGCGCTCTCGCAGCCTAACGACAATCAGTGGAACTGCTAACCCAAAGGCAGTGCTTCTTCGACAGTTCAAAGCCACCAGCAGGTCTGCAGAAAAAAGAGTGGCTCTTTGCTCTCATGTGATCCACAGCCTGGGAGACCCAGGGCAGAATTAGTTGCAAATTGGTTCCAACTTGATGGCAACAAATTGATTTGACTTGACTGTGAATCATCAGAGACTCTGGGATGGGGCTCAAGATTCTCCATTTCTGTTAAGCTTCTAGGTGAATCCATGATGTTGACTCAACTTGCAGAGGACACTGAGCTTGACCTAGCATTAGAAAGCAAGGATACCACAGAAATAAGATCCAAGTCTTGCAGACAACTTTTTTTTCTCCATGACCTTGACAGCCTAGGTGCCATCTCTCTTGGTAGAGGTGACTTCACTGTTCTCTCCTCCTCGTGACCTTCTCTTTTTCTCTTCTGTGTATATCAGAAAGCTTGGTGGCACAATGGTTTAAAGAGTATGTCTGCTAACTGAAAGGTCACTAGTTCAAATTCACCAGGTTTGGGGGTAGTTAGCTTCCCTAAATACATACAGCTTTGAGTCGATGAGCCCTTGGGGTGAGCTGTTAGGCCCTTGGGGTGAGCCAACCTGCCCTCAGGCTGTGCCGTTTAACCCCTGGGAAGAGCCTTCAGATCACTGGGGAAAACTGCCTAGGGTATACAGAGAATTTTATCTAGGCCACTTTCTTACATCTTCTCCCTCAGTACACCTGTAAATAACACCTACAAAGCCCTTCAATTTTTAACTCACAAGTTTGTTCTCTCTAGGTTTGTTCCCTTTCCTATAAGTAAGCTTAACACTGAGTCTTGCTCCAGACCTGAACCCTGAATCCAGTTCCAGCGACAAAAGGGAAATATAACTGCCAGCTAAGGAAGCAAAGGAGGATGGTGCCTCAGGGTTCAGCCAGCCATCTCTACTGGACCCACCTTGGCAAACACTTTGAAGTCCAGAGGGCAGAAAACACCAGGAAAATATCTTCTAATTGAACAAGAAGGCATGTAGCTTCAACGCAGGACCACAGTAAGGTGTTAAAGAGGGCTCCCCTTCCTCCCTTCCTCCTTTACATCAATGCCCCTTTTCAGCATGAAGAAGCCAGAGAGTCTGTGCCCCATTTCCAAATGAGAAACGCACAAGTGAATAAGACAATTTCTTTGTAAAAAAAAAAAACCCAACATAAAATTAATCACTATTGGGCTATGCTTACCATTGCCTTGTCTCTTCTGGTCCCCACTGGATCTTTCTCATTTCATTTGACTACTCCCCCCAACCCCACCAAATTGTACACCCCAGCAATTTCATCCTTGCTCATCCTCACCCTTCTGCTCCAACCCTCACCCCTTGTATCCCCATACATGTTTTTCACAATAAATACAATTATTTTTTTAAAGACATACAGCCTCAGAAAACCCTATGAGACTAGAATAAAACTCTAGAGGATTGCTACAAGTCAGAATAGAATTAACAGTAGTGGATTCGGGTTTTGGTCAGAATAATATAGGAGCAAATGCCTGGATATGGATGAGCATAGCTTAGTTGAAACAGCTGGGAGTGGAAAAGTGACAGAGATTAAGGAACAGAAAGGAATAATATAGAGAACAGAAAAAAAGAATGGAAAGGAAAAATAGAAAGCCAGGAGTACCTGGGTGGTGCAAACAGTTAGGTACTTGGGTGCAACCTAAATCTGGGAAATGCTAGTCTATGCAGAGGTGCCTAGGAAGAAAAACTTGGCAATCTGCTTGCAAGAAGCAGGTTTGGAAGGCCTGGGGCCAGAGTTCTATACTGACATAGGTAAGTAGCAGCAGTGGTTGATGGTGGGGTCATGAGAGGAGCTCTGGATACAGAGCGGGGCTCCAATCTGCATCAGCTTCCACACCTCAGGCATGTTGCCTTCTCTGAGCCTCAGTTTCCTCCTCTATGAGTGGATATCATAACATTTAGCCCTCAGAATTAGGGAGAGGATTAAATAAAGTAACACATGGGAAGGCAGCCAGCAAATTACCTAGCACATGATAGGTGTCCAGTAAATTCTGAAATAAAAAATAAATCAGCGAGCTCAGACTGTGCGGGGCCCTGACAGCTACACAAAGGCGTCAGGCTGTGCTGCCAAGGAACTGGTCACAAATTATTCTTAACTCCTCAATAAAGCCAGCCCTCCCGGCCCCCGCCCCAGGAGAGCTCTCCGCTTAACTGCCTCTGAGTAATTCTGCATATTTCAACGGAGGGCAAACTGATAAAATTCTAGAATTCAGAACCAGTCCTGAAATCAGACCTCTCACTAATTCCAATTACTCGTCTGCCTCCTTCTGAGCTGCGACGATTTCCTGCGGTTGCTGTCAGCTCGCTCTCCGAGCAGGCGCCAAGGTGAGCTGCAGGTTTCTGCAGATTGCAGATATGCAGGGCATCCCAGGGGAGCCACGCAGCCAAAGCCCACGCAGACCATGCACCCTCGGGGCCTGAGCTCTTCCAATCTGAATGCCGTGAAGCTCGGGAATAAAACTGAACCTGTGTCTCAGGCTCCTTAGACAAAGGCGGCCCCTGGAAGTTATCAAATAAAGGGTGTGTGTGTGTGTGTGTGGGGGGGGAGTGCTACCTCTGATACAGAGCGCTATGGCTGTCCCCATCCTTCACTCACAAGTTCCCACCCTCATACATCCCTGCACACAGAATTTCTCAGTTAAGCACACTACTTTTCATTACTTTTTCTTTTTCCAATAATATTTAGAAATGTTTAGGGGCCAGGACAGGTAAACAGTTCTGCCAGCTCATTTTTGCCGCTTGCATTGTTTGTCTATTTTTTAAATTGTTAGTGGGTTTGGTTTTGGTTTACCTTGTGTGCCATTAAGTTGACTCCAACTCACAGTTACCCTCTAGGATGGGGCAGGACTGCCCAATAGGGTTTCCTAGGCAGTAATCTTCCCTCTGAGGAGTGGCTGGGGCAAGGGTAGAAGGGTTTGAGCCACTGACTAGTTTTTCAGTTGAAAATTTAATCGCTACACTGCCTGGAATAAAATAAGTAGTTTATTCCCAAATACATTCCCTACACTTGAGTCCTAATTCAGGGTCTGCTCTGAGTATTCCACAAAGACAGTACAGTACAGGTTGGGGGCAAATGGAAAGGAGGTTTTCATGCATGGAGGCTTTGCATTTGTCAGGACAGATAGCACCGGGGGAAGAGGTGGGGACAGGCTGGGCCTACAGAAGCTCTCAGACAGAAGGAGACAAAATCCCATAACTAGAAAAAAGGACCAGGCTTCCCTCATGCTTCTTCTCAAACTGGGAAGCCCCTCTGCCCACATTATACCTGACACTTCAAACAGATTATCCTCCAGTGGATTTTGGCAAAGGCCCCAAAACCTCTACAGCAGATTACAGGGGCATTCCCCAACACTCTAGGACATAAACATAGAACAAACACAAACAAGCTTCCCTAGTCTAAATAAACCAAGGCAGCATTTTATGAGACAGTTTTCTTTCCCCCCTTCCCCTGCCACCTCCCTCAGCTTAAAGGCCATGCCTGTTTGCTTACTTATTTAGTCCCAAGCCCTCTTCGCCTTCAAAGGGCCCCTTTGTGTCTGTCTAAAGTGAAGTGGAGCGTTTCTGCCTTATGGACATGATTTTCCAAATGAGCTTCCAAATACAGAAGCACCCAGATTATTAACAATAGCACAGCAACATGGTTTGGGCCGACAGATTACATGAGCAGGAGGTTAAGAAGGAAAGCCTGAGAGAAGGTGAATTTTCAGCAGGTTCCTGTAGCCAAAACCAGTTTGCAATTTCATTGACAGGAACCTCAGGGGGAAGAAACCAAAGAGGATGGTAGACACAAATATTGGCTTAACTGTGTAACTTCCAATGAGTAGATCATGAAAGGGGTCAGGACTCACTGGAGAGGGAAGAGAGCTGGCTGGTACGATGGGGGACTTGGCTTTGTGGCTTCAAGACCAAGGTGTCCTGAGTCACAGCCAGTGGGTCAGACTCAAAGCACCTGGCCATTGCAGTCTCATGAAAGCTGAAGACACAGGAACAAAACAAGAAACAACTGTCTGGAGCCAACTTGAGGGCTACATCCAGGGAAGCTTTCCAAGAATACAGCTGACATAGAAAATTAATACCAGAATGAAAATTTTTTTTAAAACCCTGACCAGAAAAACAAAATATTATTCAGACTCAACTAAAGGAAGAGCAGGTGGAACAGGTGCACTGAGACAGGTCCTACTTCCTGATGGTTCTCGTACTTTCCTAGACAGACTATGTAGCCAATCCTGATGAGCCGGACTTCCTTCAGCCCTACCGCTGAGCTTGGTGACCTGCAGTAAATTACTTACTCTCTCTGTGTGCCTCAGTTTCCTCATTTACATTTTAAAATTTATAATAATGGGACAGATAGGCTTTAGAGTGGTCTGTGAGCATCAAATGAGTACGTGAACAGAACAACAAAAATCAGCTGCCATACTGATTCCATCTCAGTGAGACTCTTCATGTGTCAGAGTAGAAGTGAGCTTCATAGGGGTTTCATTCACTCATTTTTTGAGGAAGGAGCTTCTCAGGTGTTTCTTCTGAGGTGTCTCTGAGCTGAACCAAATTTCCAACCTTCCCACTAATAGCTGAGCAGTGTTAAGAATCTCCTTGCATACAATACCCAACCCTACCCACTGCTGTCATGTAGATCCCGACTCACAGAGGTTCCCTAAGACTGAGTCGAACCGCTCAGAGGGCTTCCAATGCTGTGAAACTTTACAAAAGCAAACTGTCTTATCTTCTCCCTCAGAGTAGCCAGTGGATTTGAACCACTGGCCTTTCTCTTAGCAACCAAGTGGTTTGACCATTGCACCATCAGGAGACTCTTGACATGGAATCAGTATCCAGAAAATGTTACCTCTTGTTACCACACGACTTCAACTTAACAAACAACCCACCTGCACGTCAACATTCTGCAACAGGCTAAAAGTTAAAAAGGCGAAGCTGCATGGCATGAGGCCAGACCCAAGGAAAGGCTCCTGGAAGCCAGGGTGCTGTGCTGCTGAAAACAAAGTACATTCGTTTCCTTACCTGTGTGGAGAATCGACTGTGCACAGGCAGGGCCTCACGGGGATGCTTTGGGGACAGTCTAAATGGTAGTGAGGTCCCTGTAATACTTTCTCATGTTCTCTTCGGGACCAGACTGCAGATCTGACGTACGGCTGGGACTGGCGCTCAGAGGAAGTAGTGCGCCCCTGGCCCACCCCACAGCAGCTCTTCCATCTGGCTCTGCCCATCACTGTCAGAGGGTGGTGTCTGCCTCCAGCCTGGCGTCCCAGAGCCGCCCAGGGTCACATCTCAGGACCTGCTTAGCATTTCAGGCCAGCAGCCCTGTGGCCTGTGGGGCTGGTGGCATCTCCCAGGCACAACTGCTGTGAAGGAGCAGGTATGACGATCTCTTCAGCGCCACACAAAGGCCTGGCCTTATCCCGTGCTGGTGTCTTCCAAGGTGAGAACCTGCCGCTGATTCTCAACTCACCTCAGACAAACACACACACCTGTTAAACTCACGTCTGTGCAAACATCCATCACAGGCCCCCAAACCCCAATGCCCTAGGCTAAAAATGCCCACTGTTTAGACTCCTGCAGCTTGAGAATGAAGCTAGAGTTAAAACAAAGACAAAGGGCCACTAGCACTAATTATTTCTGAAGTAACAAGCAACTAATTGGGACTCACTGTTATTAAAAACCTATACTGCAGGCAGTAATTAAACCACAGCTAATGAGTCTCAGCGCCAAGCTCAGCAGCAGCCACCCGGCCAGCCCCCTACTCCCAGCCCCCAGCCAGAGGGATCTGTTGTCAGAGGAAATAGACGGCTTCTTCCTAATTTTCCTAGAGATATTAGTCATCCCTGAGGCATCTTCCCAGCGAGTCACTGTTACAGGGCAGTGGGCGAGGCGGACATGGGGCCTCCTTTGTTAAGGAGAGCACATAGAAGGTTCTAGATTAGTGGCCATTCCCCTCGGCTTGCTGATACCATGCCTCTGAGAAATGGCTGCAGGGTATGGTGAAGTCAGTGGCAAAGTGCTGCATCAACTTTCTTAATAAATAGATTTCTTGACAACCTTTCACATATCAGGAGTTCTGGGAAATACACACCATTTTGGTTACTTTTTCTTCGATTTATTACAGACTTGGGATAGAGGAGCTATTAGGAACTATTCCACAAATGAGGGTCTCTTGTCCAGAGAGAAGTCACGTGTAAGAGCTCAGCCGGCCCTTATGTGAAACCAGAGTTGGAACCCAGAAGGACAATGACTTGTGGGTCATGTTCTTGCAGGGACCCAGAGATGAGAGGGAGATGGCAGTGACATCAGAAGGATCACCCAGTTGTTTCACTTTCTAGCTGCAAGGTAAGTTGTCAATTCACCCACGTATTCTATGTCTCAGTTTCTCCCTCTGTAGAATGGGGATAATGATGCCTACCTACCTTGTGGTCTTGTGGGGAAGACAACATAATCTGGTGTATGTAGAGCATTCTGCATGGTGCTTGGAACATGGTCAATTCTCAATAAACATTGGTGAATATTATAGATGCTGTTCAGAGATTCTTGAAAGCAGCACTAAGGGTTGGATGAAGCTGATCATCTGAGCATAGCAGTTTTTACAACAGCCAACGCTGTGGAAGTCCCAGCATACAGTGTGTTTGTCTGCCTGTGTCCTTTGGGAATGGGACAAACCAACCCAGCAGGCTGGCTCCGCTCTGAGGCCACTGCCCTGGTGTCCGGGGCAATGGGAGGCTGGCCAAGCTCCCAGACAGTCTGTCTCGGGTCTGGAGCACAGAGCCGTTGCCTCACCAGCTTGTAATGAGCTGCGTCTCCATCTTGATTAGGGGAACAATCCGCACACTGAGAGACTCAAGGGAAGTGACAGCATCGTGGGGTCCAGGCATGACCTCACCTCCTGAGGAGAGGAGGCTAGCTTCTGGGTACTGGTGACTCGAAGGTCACAGTCCAAGATGGTACCCCATCTTTAAGCAGGAGTCTGAGCAGAACGCAATGGGCAAGTCTGGGTGAGAATGGACAAGGTACAAAGGCCTGGCCAGGTCTATGTCTGCAAGCTTCAGAGGCAGCTGCTCATAGCTTCTGGTTTGCTAATAAGGATGAAAAAGGACACTGGCATTCTCTGGGCAGCTACTGGGTCCCAACCTTGAGTCATCGTCACTGTCTATAAAATAAAATGCTGGATGTATTATTTATTAAATTGTGTATTGCAATCACTGAGTTATGAAAACAATTTAATTCGTGAAAAAGCCATGTTCAAATGATATAACAATAAGAAATAGAACATTTTAGGGAGCATACACATGGTGACGATAGTATTTGTGTATGCATTGGCAAAGTCTGCAGTCAGGGATCTCTCTAAAGTGCAGAAGAAAAAGGATGTCTGTTTAAAAATTAAGGTGCACCTGATCCAAGCCATGGTCTATTCAATTACTTGCTATGCATCTGAGAGCTGGACAGTGAAGAAAAGACAAAAGAAGAATTGATGCCTTTGAGCTGTTGAGCTGGAGAAGAATACTGAGTATCCCATGAACTGCCAAGAGAGCAAACAATTATGTCTTGGAGAGGGTGCAGCCAGTGTGCTCCTTAAAGGGAGGGACAGTAAAACTTCATTTCACAGACTTTGCGCATATTGTTCAGAGGGACCAGTCCATGGAAAAGGACATCATGCTTAGAAAGAAAAAATGGTCAGCAAAGGAGCAGAGGACCCGCAATGAGACAGACTGACACAGTGACTGTAGCAACGGGATCTAGTATGGCAAAGATGGAGAGGATGGCACTGGAGAGGGCAAGGCTCACATCATCATTCATAGAGTCCCTGTTGTAACTGACTTGATAGCACCTAACAACATCTTTCTTTTCTTTCTTTCTTTCTTTCTTTCTTTCTTTCTTTCTTTCTTTCTTTCTTTCTTTCTTTCTTTCTTTCTTTCTTTCTTTCTTTCTTTCTTTCT
>NW_006399859.1:4563380-4589614 GCF_000299155.1 Elephantulus edwardii
TTTCTTTCTTTCTTTCTTTCTTTCTTTCTTTCTTTCTTTCTTTCTTTCTTTCTTTCTTTCTTTCTTTCTTTCTTTCTTTCTTTCTTTCTTGACAGGAGCAAAGTTACAATGCCTAAGCCATAACAACCAAATGATTTGAAGGCTTAGTTTCACAGTTTTAGGGGAAAGCTCAATCTGGGCTAACCAGTTCATAAAGACAGTAGTCTATATCCTGCTGTGATCAATAGTGATTGGAGCCTTAAAAGCAAATGACTATCTAAGATGCAACTCTTGGTATTTTTTTCAAACACAGCGCAGAATAGTGGGGGAAAAAAATAATAAAGAACTCAAGAAATCAACTAGGCCAGAGATTAATGCAAACTACAACCTCCACTACTCAGAGACCACAAGAACTAGGTAGTGTCCGACCACTACCACTGACCATTCTGATCAGAACCACAGAAGGTCCTGTGGAAAAACAAAAAAAAACCAAAAAACCAAAACTAGACTTGCTAGTCTAGTAGATATGTCTGTAATCTCTGAGACTGTGGTCCTTAGACACACTTCAATCCTGGTAGTGAACTCGACTTGCAGGCTGATTACAGATTACATGGACAGGAGTAATGCCTTCCTCAGAATAATCAACCAGAAAAGACACAAAGGGCAGAATTTGCTCTAAAAAAACCTCAGCCAGTAAGAAGGGTATGAGAAAGAAAGACAAATGGAAGCAGGAAATACAGGGAAGAAGAAGAAAGAGCGATGTCACATTGAGGGATTGCAATTCATGTTAAAAACCAAAATGTGTTGAAATTGTTGAATGGAAAACTAATTTTCTCTAGAAATTTTCATCCAAACCATAGTAAAAAACAAAGTTTTCATTTTAAAAATTTCTATGTGAAATATTTGAGAATTGGATTATGAAATAAATTTCCTTTTTTCACTGAGAATTATGGTTAAGAGAAAATCTGAAAACCCCTGGTTACAAGTGCAGGCTGGAAAGTTGATGAGCTCTGCCAGGAGCTGTGCTCTGTAGGGAGCTGCACTGCCAATCCAGAGGCGGTACCTCACTGGTGCTTTGCTTCTACCAGTGTTAACAACTCAGGAGAAAGATAGGTGATTTCCTCTTGTGTGATTTACAGCTTTGGAAACCCACAGGAGGGTCAGCTAGGAGTGAGGCAAAGAGTTTGAGATTTGGGGGTGTGGTTGTTGTTGTTTGTAAAGTCCAGCCTATTTGTGGAACTTTGGTCAAGTTGCAAAATTTCTCTGTGCCTTGGTCTCCTTACATCTAAAATGGGGACAATGCTGTTGTTATGTGTGGTCAAGTCACTTGCAACTCATAGCGACCCTCTGCACAACAGCCCTGACCCCTGTCCTATCCTGAGCCTATCTCACTATCTCTGAGATTCATATTCCCATTACACAGTTACTGATTCAATCCATCTCATCCCAGGTCGTCTTCTCTTGTGTTGTCCCTCCATCCTTCCAAGCATGACGTCCTTCTCTAAGGACTGGTCCACCTCCTGGCAACATGCCCAAAGGATATGAGAGGAAGCTTCAAAATCTTTGCCTCCAAGGAGCATCCTGGTTTCACCCTCTTAAGGACAGACCTGTTAGTTCTCTTGGCAGTTTATGGTATATTCAGTACTCTTCTCCAGGATCACAACTCAAAAGTATCAATTCTTCTTTTCTCATCCTTAGTCACTGTCCATCTCTCTGATGCCTAACAAGAAATTGCAAAAACCATGGCCATGTCTCCAGATTGACATCATTGCTTTTCAGTACTCTGGAGAAGTCCCTGACAACAGATTTTCCTAATGCAGTTTATCTTTTGATTTCCTGACTGCTGGTGCCAAGAGTACTGATTGTGGAGCTGATCAGACTGAAATTGTTAACAACCTTAATCTCTTTTCCATAGCACTATAGAAATGAAATAAGTTGTTATTGTCAAGTACATAAGGCAGTGCAACATCCACTGACTGAGTACCAATGTCTCCTAGGCCAACTGTGATGTCCCAACAGTGTAATGTCCCTCTATCAATGGCTTCTTGAGTCTTTTTCCTGAAGGTGCTCTTTAGTTATGAAATGAACTTGGACCAGGTGTAGGGCAGGTTAGAAATAACAATTGAGTTAATGTTCCAGGAGCAACTCCGGCACTTCAAGAGTATAGAGTGAGAGATGGTGGATAAACCCTCAAGCCTTTTCACCTTCCAGTGTAACAAGGCCAATAGGTTTTCTACAGAGTTCCTCAAGAGTGCATGGTGGGACTGCACCCTCGTTGCCCACAGAAGCAACTCTGATTAGTACATTCTTTGCAAACTTCCTCTCTCCTCTGCCTCATTTCCCTGTTCTCTTACTCTGCTTCTTAAGCTTCTTCTCCCAAACAAACTTACACCTAAATCCTAGTCTTGAGTCTAATCTTATTACTCTGACTAATAAGACGATCAGATTCTGCCACAAGATTGGGGTCCATAAATGCTAGTTATTATGAATCAGGTTCATCTTGACACAGGATTTGTGCCAGCATTTCAGGTACATTATCATACTTAATCCTCACACCAATCCTCTGAGGGAGGAATGGACTGTGATCTTCCCTACTTTTCTGATAAGGAAGGGGAGGCTTAGAGAAGTTAAGTACCTTGCTCAAGGTTACACAGCTTGAAAGGCTACAGCCTCATTCTGAGCCCACGTGGGTCCCTAAAGCCCTTGTTCTTAACTTCTCTACTACAAAGACATTCACCTGCATTTAATCCGCACAACCACCCTGCCAGTCAGTCACAGTGCTTCCTACCATTTTATAGATGTAAAGTAGATGGTCCCAGGGACTAAAGAGCAGGGCTGTTCATTGCCAGGCTGGAACCAGCACCCAGGTCTTCTGACTCAGGTCCCGTGCTGCCCATGACAGCAGACTACTTCTCAGTGCCCAGGGAAAGACAGGAATAGGAAAAATAGTTTTCCTGTAAAGGTCTCCGGGAACTTTGGTGGCCTACTGTTAAGAAGCTGTACTGCCAACCCAAAGGCATGTGGTTCAAATCCACAAGCTGCTCTCTGGGAGGAAGATGGGCAATCCACTCCCATGGGATTTATGGCCTCTAAAAATCTGATGGAGAGTCAGCTATAAATTGATTCTGAATCAACAGCATAAAATAACTAAAAGTCCTCATTTCCTGTGGCAAAAAAACCTTTTTTTTTAAACAACTAGCCACTTGTTAATCAAACCTGCAGCACAGAAAGATGGAATGTAGGTGAAAAGAGGAACAATTTGAGTAGAGTGACTAGGACTTCCAGATGAATGGAGATCTGTTTAAATGCTTGTCCTTCCACCATTCAGTGTTGAACAGGACTGCCGGCCTGGAACTGTTGTTGTTAGGTGCTGTTGAGTCAATTGTGGCTCATAGTCACCCCATGTGACAGGGTAGAATTGCCTTATTGTAGGGTTTTCTATCTGTAATTTTTAAGAAATACTTTATAGTTTTATTTTTAAATTATTTACTGGTTTGCAAAAATTATTCATATATTTGTATTTTATTCATGTGCATCATGTTTTATACCATAATTCATGTAAATTGTGCTTTACATAATGACTTGCTATTGCTCTATGGCCTATTATCACCCTGTCTCTTCAAGTCCCCATTGCATTTTTCCTATTCCTTCACCCCCCGAACCTCTACCTACCCTAGTGATCTCTCCTCCCCCCTTTTCCGGCTCCTTTTCTCCCCTTCCTCTTCCCCTTTGAACAGTTGTACACAGCTTGCTCAGTTACCCTCTCACTCCAGCAGCCATAGCAAAGTTCATCGGGATAGCATACAATAAATGTGGGACAGGATGCCAAGACACTGCACTGCTGGTGAGGTCATGGTCATTAAGGTTGGTCCTAATCCAATCTGAATGGTGTGTTTATCAAAGAACAGCAGGGACACAGAGGAAGGGCCATCAGGTGAAGATGCATTATAAGCAAAGGAATCCCTGCAACTTCCATCAGCAGTAGACAGAGACAAGGAAATGTATGAAGGAAAGTTCCTTGGGTGAGTCCAATGGTGGGCAGCAGCTTCTTGGCTTCTAGGCAGGTAACCTGGGTTTGAATCCCTGTCGAGGCACCGCGTGTGCAGGCCCCTATTTGCTGTGATGATGCGCAGGATGCAGCAGCCTCCACACGGAGACAAACAAGGAAGAAAGAACTGGCAATCTCTTTTGGAAAAACCAGTCAATCAAAACCCTATAGATGACCATGGGTTGATTCTTTCTCCCCTCCCCCAATATTTTATATTGGTTTGCTTACAAAGTTTGTATACCTTGCGTTTCACACTATTCTCCAGTCACATTGTGTTTCAAAAAGTCATTCCCATGAATTATGTTTTATAAAATCAATCATCAGTGGATTATGCCTATCATTACCCTGTCTTTTCAGGTCCCTCCTAGATCTTTCTCATTTCCTTCACCCCGTCCCTCCACCCACCAAATTGTGTAACCCTGTGATTCACCCCTACCCATCCTCACCGCTCTGTTCCCACCCCTTTCCCCCTATTTGGAAGCAAGAGTGGCATCCATTTCCTAAACAACATGCCTCCAGAAACTCTATGAACTTTGATAAATGTCGACAGTTGTAGAGGGGCTTCAGGCCTTTTGTTCATAGGGTCGCTGTGAGTCATGCTCGACTTGAAGGCTATCAACAACAACAACAACAACAACAACAACAACAATTTTTACAATAATGGTTTTATGCAGTATTTGTCATTTGTTCACTCAGCACAATGCTTTCCAGTCTCTCCCAAGTTACGTAGTATTTTTTTAAATTGTTGCTCTTGAGTACTGTATAGTATTCCATTGTGTGTATATATGACTCTGGAAGACAGTTTTGCCTTTCCTCAAAAAGTTGAACATAGAAACTCCATGTGACCCAGCTATTCCACTACTTAGGAATATATCTTAAGGATATTAGAACTGAGACACAGAGATCTGTACACCAGTGTTCATAGAAGTGTTATTCACCATCACAAGGACATGGAAACAGGCCAAATGCCCAGCCACTACTGCATGGGTTGAGAGACTGGAACGTTCATGGCTTGATTCTTATCTGATCAGGCAGATTTTGTTGCATTGTATGCGACTCAATGACAGCTAACCAAGACAGCAAATAACTGACTGAACATTCAAAATGTGCCAAAGCCAAAATGAAATACACTGCGATTAAGTAAATTCCAACTCATAGCAGCATCAATTGAGTTTCTGAGGCTGTAAATCTTTGTGGGGGAAGATGTCCCAGTTTCTTCCACAGAGCATTTGGTAAATTCGAACTGCTGACCTTACATATAATGTATGCCACTAAGGTCCTATTGAAAGTGCTTTGTATACCTACAGAAAGCTGAAACAGAATCCACATCTCACACCATACATAAAAATCACCTCAAGGTGGATAAGAGACTTGGGAGTAAAGCCCCAAAACCATAAAGTTCCTAAGAGACAAAGGGACCAAGCTTAGACGCCCTAGTCTACAGTATAAAGAGAATGCCAAATACAACCAGAAATGTACAATCTGAAGAGGATAAAATTGATGAAAGGGACCTTCTAAAGATTAAATCCCTGTGTTCATAAAAAACTTTTTCCAATAGGGTGAAAAGAAACCCTATTGATTGGGAACAAACATTTGACATTACCGTCTCAGACAAGGGTCTTATGATGAAAGTTTATAGAATACTCCTGGGCCTCCACAAGAAAAAAGACATTACAATTACAAAATGGGAAAAAGACATGGAAAGAATTTTCACAGAGGAAGATACTTGAATGGCAAACAGACACATGAAGAAATGGTCCAGATCACTGGCAATAAGAGAGATGCAAATAAAAACCACAATAAGATACTATCTCACTACAGTAGCAGTGGCAAAGTTTAGCAGGACAGCAAGTAATAAATGTTGGAGAGGATGTGGTGAGATAGAAACTCTTTTACATTGTTGGTGGGATTATACAAAGGGACAGCCACTCTGGAACGCAGTTTGGCACTTCCTCAAAACGCTGAAATGGAAATTCCATATGACCCAGCTATTCCATTGCTTGGAATATAACCCAAGAAAATGAGAAATGAGGTTCAAACAGAAAATTGTACACCAATGTTCACAGCAGCATTATTCACCATTGCAAGAACATGGAAAAAGCCCAAATGTCCAACCACAAATGAATGGATTGAGTTGTGGTGCATTCATACAATGGAATACTAAGCGGCATGCAGGAGCAATCACTTTGTAAATTACTACCTAACTTGGGAGCGACTGGAGAGCATTATGCTGAGTGAACTGACTTAACTTGGGAGCGACTAGAGAGCGTTATGCTGAGTGAACTGACTTAGCCCCATAAGGACATATATTGTATAAAAGAATTATTGTAGAATGAATATGAGGATCCAAGGTGGAGGGGGGGAGGGTGGAAATAGAGGGGTGAGGATGAGGGGGTAGCGTGTTAATCATAGGGTTGCACAGTTTGATAGGTAGGTGGGGTGAAGGAAATGGAAAGGATCTTTTGTGAAAAACAATATATTCAAACTTTGTAAATAAATCAGAATAAAACAAAATTTTAAAAAGTGCTCTGCACGCATTATTTTATTTAATCCTCACAGTCATCTTAATAGGCAGGTATTGTTATTATTCTCATTTTACAGAGAGAAAATTTGGGGCCCAAGGTTAAGTTATTTGACTAAGGTACACAGACTTATAATGAAGCTGGCCTTTGAATCCATTCCACTGTCTCCTGAGCCTGCACAACCTCCCACCACATAGTTCTGGGGAAGACAAGACCTAGAGAGAGAAAACATCAGAGGCTGGAATCTAGTCTCCAATTCCCTCTCAGGTGCTTCTTCTTCTCCAACACCCTCCCCTCTCCAATCTTCAGGGATCCTTCTAGAACAGTCTTACAAGTGACTTTCAATAGACCCTTGGTTACCAAGCATGTGCACTGCCACACTGGGAAAAGCTGAAGGAGATGGACATGCTGGAGGCAGATCTGCTTCTGTAACCCCTGTTCTGGAAGGGCTGGGCTTCTCTATCAGTCTGTAGGCTCATTTCCCACCCTCTACCATGGTGACGAGATGAGAAGACTGGATTCAAATACAAACTCAAACTCACTGCTGCCCAGTACGTTCCAACCTTCCATCAGGTTTCCAAAACTAAATCTTGATAGGTAAATACTGTCCATCTGTCTCCCTTAGAGCAACTAGTGGACTCAAGCTGCTAGAGAAACAGAGCCTTTTGATAAGCAGTGCAATAAGCTACAGACAACTCCCAACTAATCCGGGCATATTTCTTTTCTCAAATATCTTATTGGATCAGAAAGCATTTTGTACCAATGCTCTTTTAAACCAAAACCCAGACCTTTTGCGGTCTAGTGGATCCAGACTCCTAGCAGCCCAGTAGGATGGAGTAGAACTGCCCTGTGGGGTCTCTAAGGCTGGAATCATCACAGAAGCAGAGCACCACATCATTCCCACATCATTCACCCATGGGGGGGTTCAAACTGCTGACCTTTCGCTTAGCTAATGAGTGTTTAACCAGCACTAGGGCTCCTAGAGAGTAAAACGGTGATACAAAAAATGTCAGTCTCTTCACGAAAAGCAATCAGAAAATTGGACAAGCAACTCGAAGTATCTGGATTCTTTGGACCATCTGGCCTCTCACGGCAGCAGAGTGCTCAGTGTTACCAGAAGCGCTTGAGCAGGAATCTGGCCTCTTGGGACTGGAAGTGGAGAACGAATCATTCATTCATTCACTCATTCATTCATTCTCAGGAGCACTGACTGAGGACCTGATATGTGCCTGGCCTTGCTCCAGACAAAGGAGGCTACACAGACAAATGTAGTGACTGCACTTACTGTCAACAAGATACTAGACCCAGTGCGACCCTGTACACGTCTTCTTGGGTGGCGATATGGGTGCATCTACCTTTCTGCTGCAAATATGGCCACCTGTCTAACAAAAGTCATTCTCTCCATATGAAGGGTTTTCCCAACAAAGAACTACAGCTTTGCATGTAGATGTAACCTGGTGGTTTCTTGTCACCAATACAGCATAAGAAGAAGTGGTCAGTTACTCTTGGGCCATGGCATCAGAAAAAGAAATGTATAGTAAAGTGGACTGTGGACTCGGGGAAAGAGACGGGATTGTATAACAATGAAAGAATTTTTTTTTTACCAAAGAGAAAAAAGAACTGGGGGATGGGTGGGCAGGGAGGAACATGTGCAACAATGAATGAATGGGGGGAAATTAAATGGAAAGAATATGTTGTAAAAAATACATATGTTGCATTAAAAAATCATTAATTAAAAAAATTGTTAAATTAAAAAAAAAAGTGAGTGAGGCTTCTCCATGGTCTTTTCTCCTCCCCCAGCTGGATGCTGATTATAACAAGGCAGAGCTGTAGGAAGGAGGAGTCTGGCTTCCTGTGTCTGTAGATGGAGGAAAGTCACCCACTGATCAGAAACACTAGCCTTGGACTGTGATGTGAACAAGAACTGAAATTTCATTCCAGCTTAACATTGATGGGAATCTGCATTTTAACAAGATCCCCCCAAGTAGGGAATCTTGTTAAAATGCCTGTGATGGAAAGGAAAATTCCCAGCCATGGGTCTAACTGGAATGAGCAGGTTAAAAAATCCTGGTTTCAGCCTTTCTATATTTTGAGATATTTTTGTTATAGACGCTCACAATACTTTATTATGCTTTTGCATTATTGCATTGATCCAAGCTTGTCTTTTTAACTCCATTACATATCTTAAGAAACAAAGACCAAAAACCTCTTGGATTTAAGTACCCAAAGGAAATAATCATTAGGCAAGAATCAGATTTTCCCTAAATCAGATACATTCTTCTCAAACTATGAGAGGGACTTAAGCCCCCTGACAAAATAAGCTTTCAGAATTTGAGATAAAATTAGCTTTCTAGAAGGTCCCAAGCACTGTATTCTTTTGCCTGGGAAAATAAATCAAGGTACAAGACATTTTTAAAAGCAAGGGAAAGGACACTTTTAAAAGTAGTCCTCAATCTCGATTTCAGGAGCCTTGGTGGGACAGAAGCACTGAGCAGGCCAATGACAAGTTCAGTAGTTCAAATCCATCAGTTGCTTCATGAGGGAAAAGATAAGGCAGTCAACCCCTATAAAGATTTACAGCCTCAGAAATAGTGCTACCGTGTCCTGTTGGGTCACTAGGGGCCAGAGCCCCCTGGACAGCAGTGGATGGGTCTGATTGGCTGGGTCTCAGTACCAGTTGGGCGCAGCTAGTTGAAGGAGCAGGCAGAGTAACAACCACCTGGCAACACAAAATTAGCAAGTAATGGAAGCCCAGCTCCTCAGCTGGGTCAACAGCATGAGTCAGAGCGCCACGGAAATAAATAAACCCCGTTCATAAATTTCCCCTTGCTCTAGTTCAAGAGATTTCAAAGTCATAAAGTCTATATAAAACTAGAAGACCTACAATCTTCCAATTAGAGGTTTTCTACAAGAAAACATACATTTTCAAAGTCTCTACTTGGCCTCCACACCAGCAATGTGCATGGACTGGTTTAATGTACAAGCTCCTGGGTTTTATAACATTTTTTCTCCCAATGAGACAGGACAGAGACACTCTCAGAGCTCCCCACTCCCAAGGCAGGATCCAGGAGGGACTGAGAACTATCTAAAGACAGTAATTCCCATGAGAGCCCAGGAAAAAAATGAAAATCTACTTAAGACAGGTGCTTTTGGGGAGAATCTGAAGCACCTGCTGCAGAAGGTCAAGGACTACAGCCTCCAATATGGATTGAGGCTCAATGTCAAGAAGACAAAGATCCTCACCACTGGACCAATTGGCAGCATCAGGATGGATGGTGAAGAGATTGAGATTGTTCACAGCTTTAGTTTGCTTGGCTCCACAGTCAACACTCACTTGGTTATGCATCAGAGAGTTGGACAATGACCAAGGAGGATAGAAGGAGAATTGATGCCTTTGAGCTGTGGTGCTGGAGATGAGTATTGAGGGTACCAGGGACTGCAAGGAAAACAAACAGATTCATCCTGGAAAGGGTTAAACCTGGTGGCTCCTTGGAGGCAAGGATTCTGAGGCTCCGGCTAACATACTTTGAACATGTTGTGAGGAGAGGCCGGTCCTTAGAGAGGGCCATCATGCTTGGGAGGGTGGAGGGACAGCGCAGGAGGGGAAGGCCCTCTATGAGGCGGATTGATTCAGTGACTGGAGTAATTGGGATGGGTGTGTCAGAGACAGTGAGATTAGCACAGGACAGAGCAGAGTTTAGGGCATAACAACAACAACAACAACATATATTGAAGGAATATATTAGATATATTGAGTGCCAAGCTCCGTTTTAAATACATGCCACACATTATTGTCCTTGACCTTTGCTATCACCCTACAAGGAGGAGTCAACCTCCACCCTCTATCTTCCAGTTGAAAAACTGAGACTTGGAGAGGTAAAACTGATATTCTTAGGCTTATATGTCTCATTGAGTTGTAGAGTTAAAATGTGAATTCAGGTCAGTTGATTGCAACCTTTTAGATCTCTTCGCTCTACTGTCACCCATGATCCCTACCCTTCTCTGTCCGTCCAGGTGAGCTGGAGAGAAAAGACATATGGATGGTGACCAAGGAAGGCCATGCAAAGACGACTAGAGGATCAATTTTAAGGTATCACCTATGAGAAGCTAGGGCTGGGAAAGGAAGGAAAGAGTCTCCTAATAATCTCCTAGCATTGTGTTCACTTAAATGATCATGCTGTAAAAATAAGAGTACAGAATGAGGGTTGCAGAGTGGATTATATTTTGGGTGGGGGTATGGTTGGGGGATGTGCGGGGGGGATTGTGGACCAATGAGGGAGTTTTTCTTTTGCTTTTCAAGGAGAGGAGCAAACGGGGGGTGGGCGGGGAGAAGGGTGCAACAATGAATGAATGGAATTCCAAAATCTCTGTAGATGTTCACTGAAAGTAAAAAAAAAAAAAAGTAAATAAAAAATAAATATTATACCCATTTTACAACTTGGGCACTTGAGGCTGAGAAAGGTTAAGAAACTTGCCAAGGCCACATAGTTAGGGAGTGGCAGAGCATGCCTGATTAGAATCCTAGCCCAGAAATAGTATTTGAGGCACAGCTATACATAATCTGGCTTTTTTCCTTGGAAGACTTTTCTTTTGTCAAACTCTGATTCTGCTTAAACACTTAATGGACAGCTGCTCTGACTGTGTTGAATGTTCAGGCTTCCTCATCCACTTCTCTTCAGTCCACTTACTAACGCAGTCATTTCAGACATGCCTCTAAACCCCTCTGAACCTCTATTTCTCTACCTAGAATATAGGAATAATATACTTTACCTTAAAATGTGCTCCTTATAGACACTTTGGGCATGTTGCTAGGAGGGGCCATTACCTAGAAAAGGACATCATGCTGGGAAAGGCAGGGGTATCAGAGGACGAGAGAAAGACCACAGGTCGATTGGCACAGGGATTGCAACCGTGGGCTTGAGCACATGGCGAGGATGGTGCAGGACAAAGCAAGGTTCAGATCTGTGCTTCATGGGATCGCTATGAGTCTTAGTTGACTCGACGGCACCCAAGAACCACCACCAGCTTGGAATGTAGACATATGTCAACATTTGTGCCGATATGTTTCAACTTCGTACAATGATTCAATAGCTGCATCCTTTTAAAACACTGATTCATATAATCAAAGTGGATGATGGCAGAATTTCTTCAGCTGACCCACAGTTAAAGAATGCCTTTTCACCCTCCATTTGCCCTTTGAGGAGCCTCTGATAAAACTGCTCTGAGGCGCCTTTGCCTGGAAGATCCTGAAAGTAAAAAAATTTACGAAAAACCAAACCAGTTATTATTAAGAGAACCTCAACTCACGCGGAGCCTGTGTGTGTCAGAGCAGAATGAACCCGAAGGGCTTTCAGTAGCTACCTATTTCAAAGCAGAGCGCTGGGCCTTTCTCCGAGGCAGCTGTGGATGCACTCAGACCAACAAGTTTTAACTTAGCAACAAAGTCACCATGGAATACTGTTGTTGCTGTTGTGTGTGGTTGAATCAATTCCAACCCACAGCAGTGCCACATGACGAAGTGGAACTGTCCCTTAGGGATTTCTTAGCTGTAATCTTTAAAGAAGCAAATGATTAGGTTTTTCTCCTGGGGAGCCGTTAGGTAGCCTTAAACTACTGACCTTTCAAGTAGCAGCCAAGTGCTTAGAGGCTGTGCCGCCAGGTTTCCTTCCTTGAAAGTAGGAGTCCTGAAAGCAAATAAGCTAAGCCTGCATATCCCAGGAATGTGAAGTGCTGCACTGCCTGGCCAGGCCTTGTTTCCTTGACTTAGCTTCTTCCTTATCCTGACCAGTCCCTCCCCACCTGTTGAAGCAGGTCCCGTAGCTCCTGGGGTCTCTCTAGGGTGACCCTCTGCAGCTCCAGGGGTCTTGCCAGCATGATTCTCTGCAACCTTCTTATAACCCAGACATGTGACCCCAGTGATCTCACTGGGCTCACTGCACACGTGCCTGAGAACCAAGAATTAGGCATACCAAGGGAATGCTGCAAGGGTTCCCGTCATTCCTTGAGATACCCCTTGAGATACTGCCATAATAAACCCCATTAAAGTAAGAGGGTCCCTCTCAACACACAATGTCATAGGGTGAAACTTACAAATGCCAGATATGGAAGGTGATCCTGTGTCCTTTGGAATCCTAAACTCAAACCTTCAACTCATGATTCCAACTCCTGGCCACCCTCCTTTGAGCTTCTGAAGCTGTGAAACTCTATAGAAGGAAACTGCCCATCATTTTCCTTGGAGATTGGAACTACTGACCTTTCAGTAACATAATATGCCACCACAGCTCACACACTGTTCCAGCAAAAGAGTGTTCTGTGTCTGAAAAATTGAACAAGTGCTGTGTACTTCTGGAGATTAACAATGACAGCCAACAAGTCAAAGACTAATTCACAATTAAATAACAATAATTTGGGAGGTGGGGAAGAAAGGCAAATTTAAAAAAAAAGATCAGAAGGAACACTGCCGGCTTTCACAAAAGTACTCAAACAGGCAGGGAATCTTTTTTGAGGGGTGGGTGGGTGGGTATAGTGCCTCTCAGGCAGAATTTGTTCAAGTCTGAGGAGTTCTGGTGGCTTAGGGGTAAGGAATTGTGCTGTTAACCCAAAGGCACGTAGTTCAAATCTACCAGCTGCGCAATGGGAGAAAGGTGCGCAGTCTCCTCCCATGCCATTAACTGCCTCTGAAAAGCTGCTGGAGGTCAGCTATGAGTCAGCCTCCACTCGAGGGTACATGACAAGCTTCATTCACGCTGTGGAGGTGTATAGCCCGTAAGAATTAGTGCTTGTAACCTTAAGAAGTACTACTCTGGCAGTTCGAATGTACCAGCAGCTCCACAGGAAACAGATGAGCTGGCTTTTCCTGTGTGATTTACAGCTCAGGCCAGGGCAAGGTTCAGAGCCATTGTTCCCAGGGTCGCAGAGTCATAATTGACTCGATGACATATAACAACAACAGCAACCCGCTGGAGAGACAGCTATGAGTCAGTTCTAGCTCAATGGCAGGGAGTTTGATTTTTATTTATTTATTTTTTTTAAATCGAGCTGCTGCTCGGTCAACACCTATCTCCCAGCGGTGGCTCTCTCGTTGTTGTGCCACTGAATGGGTCAATCTAGGAGGAAAGGCCTGGCATTCTTACAGTCCAAAAGCCAGTCCATGAAAACTCTAGGAATCACAGCTCTCGGCTTTCCAACCCACCAGGAGGGTGGCACAGGACCAGGTCACGCTAATCCTATCAGGTGTGGAGTCCCCACATATTGGCAACAATAACAACAGCTGTCAGTAGTAGTCTGTGAAATATGTAAAACTCTGTTGTACGATGCTTGTCCATTCAGCTAATATCTGTTAAGAGCCCACGAGTAGGTTGCAACTCACTGTTAATGAGTGAATAAGTAGGTGGTGTAAGTGACTGAGTAAATGAGTAAGAACAAGCAAAACCAAGCTGGGGGTGGGGGTGGGGGTGGCGCTCGCCATGTAAGCCTGGGCTTGGTAAATGTCTTTGGTAAAGAAAACCAGTTACCACTGAGCTTACCTAACTCATGGTGATCCCTGTGGGTTCAGAGCAGAACCGTAAGACGTTCTGTAAAGCTGGTATTTTTAGTAGTCAATCACCAGGCTTCTCTTCCCAGGAATCTCTGCATAGATTCGACCACCTAACATTTGGGTAGCAGCCAAGTATGTTCTTGTAAATATTTTCTGCTTTGTAGACCATCTCCTCTTTGAGGAACAACTACTGAACTCTGCCATGGTGGCATGAAGACAGTTATAGACAACACGTAAAGGGGTACATGTGACCAGATGTGGCCAGATTTGCTGACACTTGATCTGGATGGGCAAAGTGTTCCATGAATGAGTGTTCAATCTCTAATGCCACAAAGGAGAAACATCACTCTTCACTGGGAGTGTATCCCAGGAGGACCTGGCCTCAAGGGGGATGGTGGCTTGGACAGGGTCACTGTAGGTGGCAGGGATCTCCGTGGGGGCCAGCCCCCACACCACATTCTCCCTGGTCACAGGGGACTTCCTTGCAAGTTGCCATCAGTCCTGCAGCTCTACAAGAGGCCCCTGACCCTGGTCACCCCCCTCAGGAAGCAGCCGAGGATTTCTGCAAAGGTCGGTTCAAGCGTGATGGGACTCAAGAGGCTTCCACTAGCAAATCGCCAGCTCATTTCTCTACATCGAGGCCTGGCTTCCTTGGCCATTACAGCAGCTGCAGCCGCACGCGCAGGGTTAATTTATTAAAAATCCCAGCTTGTAAAAGCAGGGCTCGCAGGCAGAGCCGGAGGAGGCAGGGGCATGTTGCACTGGAGGTGGCGTGAACTGCTATTTTCTTCTCTCGCAGCCACAAAAGGAAATGCTAGCGAGGTCTTCGGAGTAGGGGTGGCTGGTGGGGAGGGGACGCTGCTGGGTTTAATGGCAGGCATACCAGTCATTGGTCCTATTGTAAAATAGCTGTGGGTTCGGGTGCAGAAAATGCTCTGGTTCCTTTCTTTCCTCCCCTTGTAGGCATAAAAAGCCTCGAGCAAAACAAAATGCTGCTGATTTTGAGTCTATTTTGGGCTCCTGATCCTGATTGTCAGCTTCCGAGGCCTCAGCACATGCTGCCTCCTCAAAGAACGGTTTGAACGAGTTGAAATGAGGATGAATTGCTTTCTCGCTGTTGCTGCTGCCACCATCAGAGAAGAAAGCAGCCCCCACGGGCTGGGGCTGGCCCCAAGCCGCTCAGCTCTCCTCCCCTCTCCCCGGCTGCCCACCCACCCCACACCTCGGGCCTGCACTGCGCTTGCTGGCGCCCGACCTAGGCTGCCCACCCCGTGCCAGGAAGCTATTTACCAGAGGAAATAACTCTGATAAAGGGGATAAAAATAGCCAGCAGTGATGGAAAGCATTTTGTTGAGCGATCTGTTGACAAGAGGGGAAATGGAGCTGTGAAAAAGATAGGTGGCCGAGGACTCAGGGGAGAAGCAGGCGAGCCTGTGACAGCCCAGAGGCCCAGATGGACCAGGGGGTGGCAGGACCCAATGGAGCATCTCCTCCTCTGTCAGTGGTCCCAAGCCAGTGGTGTTTCATCCAGCCTCAGGGTGGTGGATGAGATATGTTATGCTTCTAATAAAAAGATTATCAATTCAAACCCACCAGCCGCTCTTCAAGAGAAAGGCTAATCCTCTCCCTTAAGGACTTTCACAGATTCAGAAACCATAAGGAGGGTCGCCAGGAGTTGGAATCTACTCGAAGGCAGTGTGGTTTGGCAACAATGAAGGGAAGAATCTGCAGTTCCTGTCATGAAGGATGACTGTCCCAGGATGAGTATTTGGAAAAACAACTCAAGAAGGAAGCACTGGACCATGGTGTAGAGATAACCAAGCGCTTGGCTTTTGGAACTCAAGTCTCTGGCCCTGACTGTGTGTCCTTGGGCAAGCCTGTAAACCTCTCAAAGCCTCTGTTTCTCATGCACGATACATAAGGGTTCTGTTAGAGCCACATCACAGGGATGCTGGGACAAAGCATTTAGAACATTTTCTAAAACGGCCTCATCAAGGTTTGAGGTGGAAAATTAATCTTAGTCAAAGAAAGGTGCAGCCTTTCAATTTCAGTTACTGGGACCCCTTTGGAAATATCTACGAGGTAACAGTGACTTTATTTTCTTGAAGACTTTGGTCACCAAACAAATGTCAATTACAATTGCACCTTTCGGATGCACCATACCAGTTCTAGCATCTGAAGAATCAATGCACTAAAGGTATTGGCTCAAAACTCTGGGAGGGGCTGGAGAGCCCAGAGAGCCATAGATGTGCTATATGATGGAGCCAAATAGAGCTGAACTGAAGACTTGAGGAGCTGTCGTGGTTGGTAATGAACTATGCGTACTGTCATACCTCATGGTGGGGAAGAATTAACACTGTCCATGACTCCACCAGGGGGACCTCTGGTGGCCTAGTCCATAGGGAGTTGCACCGTTAGCCCAAAGGCCATGCTTCTCTGCAAGTTCCAATCCATCAGTGTCTCTGAGGAAAAAAGAGGGCAACTTCCTCTCATGTAATATATAGTCTCAGAAACCCAAATGGAGCTAAGAATTGATTCCCACTCAACAGCAATGAGTTGTTTTGATAATTCTATGATGAGAGGATGACCCAAAGCTTCAGGTGCCAATTCCTCCTAGGCTCCATCCTGTGCATCTCTTCTCTCCGGTGATTTTAATCTGCATATTTCCCTTTGCAATAAACTACAACTGTCAGTATACAGGCACTCTGGTGGCATAGTGTGCTATGCGTTCTGTGTTGTGCTTCTAACTAAAAAGTCAGTGTTTGAAACCACCAGTTGCAATAAAAGATGAGTGGTCTCCTCTCAAAAACATTCACAGCCTTAGAAGTCAATGGAAGGTTGCTGTGAGTTAGAAAAATCTTAACAGCTTGGTGTGTGTAAGAGCTAAAAGTGAGTTCTGAGTCCTTCTCATGAATTATCAAACCTGGTTGTGGCCAATTCATGGCCAGTTGGTATGACATAAGGTGATTCTTAGAACTCCAGAACTTGCATTTGAAGTGAAATCCATCTGACGTGGGTATTGTCCTCTTGACTCTGTAGTTTGGAAAAACCTTTACAATTTTTCTTGTGCAAACAGTGAGAACTGCTGTGTGCTAGGAGCTCCTGGGGCATCGTGCACAGTGCTTCACCTGTGGAGCTTCAAACTGAGATATAGACAGTTCAAATCCAAGTGTCCCATGCAAGGAAGATGGGCAGTTTACTCCTACAGACTCAGAAACCTGACAGAGTGTTGCTCTGAGTCAAAACAACTCAATAGCAATGGGAATGGGTGTGCCAGGCACTGTCCTGGACCCTTGAAAGACGGTATGAGGAAGACTAAGTCCTATCCTTAGAAACCTAATCCTTTAGTGAACACAGCAGAGAAATGGGGAGTCCTCCCTAGAAATAATATAGCCAGTATTACTTGCCCTGAGACGGTCAAGCTGAAGAGCACAGTAGACCACAGAAAGTTCCCACTGAAAGGTGGTCCTTTCCAAATACTGCGTAAGACTGCTATTATGAATGTAGGAGGATAATTGGGAGGTAGGAGGATGGAGAGAGCAGAAATAGAACGCGTAAACAGTGAACACTGTAAAGGACCAGGGTAACGGAGGACCCACCTGGGAAAGAATTGACAAAAGGACAATATACTATGGCAACTGGCCAATAGCAACAGGATGCTTGAAAGAGGAAGGGCACTGGCAGGGGAGGGGTGCAGAGGATGGGCGATAGGGAGAAAGAATCGGGAAGGTGCAACGGGGACTTGATGACAGGGAGTGATGAAAGGCATGGATCAATAGTAATTAATTATATCAAACACAATGTATGCAAACTAACTTAAACACAAAAAGGTGGTCCTTCTCTTCTCTGCGACTTCTAGGCACTAGAATGTGCATGTCCTAACAACAAGCTAAATATATAAAGCTAATCATATTCATGTATTTGCATGAATTAATAAGCAGTAATTATATATTGTAGCAATTTCTAAATAGGATCCCAAAATAGCTATTACAGCAAGCCAAAATGCTAACAATGGTTATTTCTGGGTGTTGGAATAATGGGTGATCTGCATTTTCTCCCCAAGTTTTATAGAACTATGAAGCTTTATTTTTGTAATAGGAGGGGAAAACCACGAGGAAGAAGAAAACCACCCCAAAATACCCAACAGTTGGGAAGTCTGTTTACTGGCTTGCATACTGTGACTGAAGGGACCAAAGTTTGAAGCTGCATGAAGATAAAGATTTCGCATCAAAACATGGTACGGCTGCTCGCACTTGGGCACAGAAGCCTGATCTCGTACTTTCTTTCTCTGCGTAACAGGATTAGAAAGCATGTGTTAACTCTGTGCAGGACTGTAGACAGAGCAAGTAACTCTGATATCTACAGGGAGTTGAGCTGCTAGTCCAAAGGTGGCACCTTTCAGGCAGTTCGAATCCACCAGCTTCTCTGCAGGGGAAAAGATCTCTGTCAAGAGTCAGCTATATGATCAGTTCTAACTTGACGGCAGTGAGCTTGAGTAGATGGAGGGGAATCCACTCTACTGGTAAATCCTAGATGTGAGATCTTGGGCCAGTTATTTCACCTTCCCGAGGCTCAACGTCTGCATCCTGCATGTCTCAGTTGTCACCTTCTCTGTGGTGTCTTCTGTCCTGTCAGCCTGATCTCTTCATGGACTGTCTCCTGCACCAGGCCAGGAACAAGTTCAGAGCAGGGACTATGCCTTGTCCACAGTCTTTGCCCCTCATGTTGGCACAAAGCAGACCTTGAATATACATCTGTGAAATGAAAGAACAAAATGCCAAGGCCATCCTAGGCCCTGGAGCGGCACAGATGAACGGCCTGAAGTCCCTGCTCTCGAGGAGCTTACACTTGACATGGACCTGAGGCTCCGCAACAGAATACAGATGAGGACCAAAGTCTTAAAAGGCTCTTTGCTGTAAACAAGAAGAAATTAGGGGAGCAGGCAAGGAGAGGTGAATGTCTTTAGAGGATGCTCAAAATGGCCCTGTAATTGAGAAGTTGTGATACATGCATACAATGGAATACTATGCAGCACACAGGGCAATCATCTCAGGATAAACCTGAGTGACTAGTCTCAACTAGCTGACAGTTGTTGCTGTTGTTAGATACCATTGCACTGACTATAATTCATAGCGACTCTATGAACAACAGAGAGCAACTTGCCCTGTCCTGCACCAGCGGCGTGATCTCTGTCATGCTCGAGTCCACTGTGGCAGTCACTCTGTCACATTACCATGCTGAAGGTCTTTTTCTCTTTAAATGACCCTCTATCTTTCCCATCACGATGTCTTTCCCCATGATGTTAGGACCGACCCCTCCTGACAACAAGCTCAAAGCCTGTGAGACGAGGTTTCACCATCTTGCCTCCAGGGAGCACTCTGGCTGCATTTGTCCCATAACAGATGAATTCATTCTTTTAGCAGGGATCTTCACTACTCTTGGCCAACATTGTGATTATGGAGTACCAGTCATATGCCAGACTGGGCTAAGCACTGAGTATATATTTTCCTAATTCATCATCTCCTTAAATGTTTGGAAGTAGATATGTTTACCGTTGCCATTTTATAAACTCAGAGGTCCAGGACTGTTCATTCAGTAGCATGATCAGTTTCACAAAATTACTTAGTGACCGAGCCAGGATTGTAATCTGGCTAACAGCGGCCCCATCTCCTCCTCTGACGGAAAGCATCCTTTACACAGGCACGATCATAGGCCAGGTCCTGCCCTGAACGCCCTCTCCCTGTTGCAGGCATGGTTGTTGGCAGGCAAACACCTCAGACGATGTCTAACCTGTCCACCAGCTGCTCAGGGTGGGTTAATTAGCCCACCACCTCTGAGCGCTGAAAGCTGCTGGGCTGCCCGGCTTCACGCACCTGCCAAGAGCTGCCCACGCACACAGGCAGGTGAGGAGGGATGGGCCTTCGGGCTCTGCAAAGCATCCGACTCAGAACCACCCAGCGAGGTTCCCCTACAGGCCGGGGTGGGTGGCTGGCTGAGGCTTCATGCTAAGATGAGCAAGCATGGCCCTTAGGCTGTGTCACCTGGGAAGTGTGTAACCAGAAAAGTGCCCTAGTATCTCTAAGCCCTGCTTTCTCACTTCCAGAGCTGTCATGAAAATGAGATGATACAAGCCAAGCACTGCCCAAGTCTGGCAGAGATCGAGAGCTTGTGAAGGTCGGCTTCCTCTTCGGAGCTCACCTGTGCCAGGTGAGTGCTGAAATTGGAGCCCACTAGCCAAGCCTCCTGCACAACTATTTACACAAACACACACCAAACACTTATTGAGCACCTACTATGATCATGGCAATGTTATAGACACTAAAGAAAAGGCTACAAGCAAAATGGCTCAGTTATCAGTTATCAGAGGCTGGAGGGAGTGAGGATGGGGCGTTATTGCTTAGTTGGTGCAGAGTTTTTGTTTAGGGTGATTAAAATGTTTTGAAAATAAATTCTTTCCACAGCTGTTGAGTTGGTTCTGACTAGTAGCAACTCTATAGGCCAGAGGAGAACCGCCCCAGGGGAGTTTCCAAGGCTGTAAGTCTCTATGAGAACGGACTATTTCTGCTTTCTCAGGAGGAGCAGTTGGTGGGCTAGAACTGCTGACTTTTTTGTTAGCATGCCATTGCTTGACACCCTATCCTACCGAGGTTCCTGTTTGTTGTTAGGTGCCATGGAGTCTACTAAGACTCACTGTTACCCTGTGAACAACAGATCTGAGCGTTGATGGATCCTGTTCCATCCTCATGATTTTGGATATGCCCCAGCCCACTCTCATAGTCACTGTGTCATTCCGCCTTGTTGAGGCTCTTCCTGTCTGTCTCTGGCTCTCCACCTTTCGCAGCATGCTGTCTTTTCCCAAGGGCTAACCCTCCTGAAAAGATGCTTAAAGTAGGTAAGACAAAGTTCCACTAACCTTGCCTCTAAGGAGCACCCTGTCTGCACTTCTCTCAAGGCACATTTGCTTGTTCTTTTGGCAGTCCATGAAATAGTCAGTACTCTTCTCCTACACTCCAGCTCAAAGGCTTGAATTCTTCTGTTATCCTTATTCATTGTCCAACATCAGAAGCATGGACAGCAATAAAATGACTATGGCCTTGATCAGGCACCCCTTTCTCTTTAAGGTAACATCCTTTCTCTTTAGGATGTTAGGAGGTCCTTGACAGCAGATTTTTGCAATGTAACATGTCTCTTGTTTCCACAATTTCATTTTACTTATATCCATAATCATCACTTATGATAGTAGCAGTCAAGAGACCAAGAGATGAGCTGCGCAGGGAACAGATATCATGAACTAAATACTGGCAGAGGGAAAGGGTCCAGGATCTCTCTGATTTCAAATTCTAGTTAGGGAGTTAGAGGCAGGAAAATCCACAAAATGAATCTATATCAGCAATGGTAGGCCAGAGATATGCTAAGATGAAAATACAAGGAGGCGAAGAGGGAAGCGAAGCATAGGAAGGGAACACAGCTGGAATGTCAGCTGGGGTGCCCAGGGACCAGGCTCACTGAAAGGCAACATGTGAGTAAGTGAAGGAGGTGGCAATGTCTGGGCAAAAGAACTTTCCAGGCCAGAGGAACAGTAAAGGGCACACGCCTGCAGGCGAGAGCAAGCCTGGCAAACTGGAGCCCGCAGAGCATCTCCTGAGAACAAGCGTCCAGGCAGACACTGATGACGCACTCCACACCAGATTTCAAAGACAATGCATTTATTTCCCCAACCAAGGGGAAAATGCAAGTTTATAAGATGAAATTTGTGGTCAGTTTTTCAAAAGGGAAAAAATTGTCCCCTGTTAATGTGTGGCTGGCCATTTCTGGGAAGTTGTCCTTCACAAGCGTCAGCATTTTAACATATAATTACCCCAGGTAATTGTACTAATGAATATCAGCAGTAAAAATTCTAATGTAATCAAGATCACTTATTAGGACTTTAACACATGGCAGGCACAATGCTGGGATCTTTCACACATGCCATTGCCATTGCTGTCGCTCTTGTTTGGTTTCTTAGAGTTGATTCTAATGCATAATTAGTCCATGTGACAGAGTGTAACAAAGGTCTAGCGACTCTTAGGCTGTAATTGTTCTGAAAGCAGATTATCTGGTCTTTCTTCCATGAAGCTTCAGGGTGGCTAAATGCTTAACTGTTGTACCACCAAGGCTCTATGTATTTCATAGATGAGAAAATTGAAGTACAGAGACATTAAGTCACTTAACGGAAGGCTTGCAGCACCCAAACTGAAGAGCTAAGATTCATATGCAGACAAGCTAACTCTGGCATCTATGCACTCACCACCACGCTTCCCCTCAAACACAGAAGTGACTGTTAATAAGGGAAAGAAGGGATTGCCCAGAGCTGTCCACGTCGCTCTACACTCTCCCACAAGCCACGCTGTCTTCCCAAAGGAATGCGTTCAGAGCTTCCTCCTGTTTTATCCTGATACGTGGCCAAGTTCTTTTGTCAACAATATAAAAATCTTACAAAAATAAATTCTCTCTCTCTCTCTCTCTCTATATATATATATATATACACATACACACACATATATATTTTTTTCATTCATTCAATGGCCTTCTATAGCAAATGGTTAGCCCAAAATTCTGATCTCTGTTACATGTGAGAATGACTGAGAAAACAGTACTACAAACTATGATCAAGCCTCAGTTTCTCCATCTGCAAAATGAGAAGCAATGGGACGCCTGGGATCTCTTTCAGCTCCATGACTGTAGGGACCAGAACTGGTACCTGGACCCTGACATAACACAGAGCTTAGAGTTAGAAATCTTCAGCTGACAAGCAGAGGGCAGCAGTGTGGGTGAGCGGGCATGCTCTTGGGCATTACATCTGAGCCCATGGTTTGAAGCAAAGAACTATCTTCCCGACATTCCCTCAACCCTGTGATCTCCCCTGAGGAGTGAGGTGGTTCCACTCTGTGCCCACGAAGCTGCTCTCCCCAGAGTACATCCCTAATACGGCAAGTGCTCCCATGACAGAGGAAGACCGAAACATGGCTGCAACCACCCTCACCATTGCCTGCCCGTCTCCACACTTCCTGTCTTATCATTCAGCTTTGGAGGAAAGATGATTTCCAGTGGAAAGGGAGACATTAATGGTAAATGATGCTAAAACTATAATTTACTTAATACTTTTCTCTGTGCTATGTGTGTGTATAATTGAGGTAAAATTCACATAAAATGGAATGAACCATTCTATACAACTCAGTGGTGCTTAGTGCATTCATAATACTATGTGATCTTTACTTCTATCCACTTTGGAAACATTTTCATTATAACAAAACCGAAAAACCCTTGTGCCTATAAAGTAGTTCCACCCCTTTTCCTCTTCTCCCAGCCTCTGGCAACCACCCTTCTGCTTGCTGTCCAGAGGGACTTCCCTTCTTCAGAGATTTCATATAAATGGGATCAGAGAACATGTGGCCTTTCCACATATTGTGAAACCAGAGTGTGGCCTCTTTGGCTTAGCACATGTCAGCATATCATTTCCTTTTATGGCTGAAAAAGATCCTGTTGTTTGGATGTGATAGTATTTTATGTATCCATTCACCTTGTAATGAACATTTGGCTTATTTTCATCTGTTGGCTACTGTGAATAGTGCTCCTATGAGCACTTATATGCAATTATTTCTTTTAATACCTGTTTTCTTTCAGCTCTTTGATTTACACATCCAGGGGTCAATTGTTGGGTCAGATGGTAATTTTGTTTAACTTCTTAAAGAATATCTTCTTTCCCACAGTTGCTGTAAATTTTCCATTTCTACTAGCAGTATACAAGGATTCTAATTTCTTCATACTCTAAGCAATGCTTAATATTTGCAATGTTTTTGTTGTAGTCATCCTATTGGATATGAAATGCTCACTGCAGAAGATTAGCAACTATAACCTTCAATATGGATTACATCTCAACATCAAGCATCAAGAAGATGAAAATACTGACCAGTGGGTCAGTGGGCAGCATCATGACTGATGGAGAAAAGACTGATGTTGTCAACAATTGCATCTTACCTGGATCAACAATTAACAACTTTGACATACCAGCAGTCAAGAAATCAAAAGACATGTTGCACTGGGAAAGTCTGCTATCAAGGACCTTTCCAATATATTAAGGAGTAACAGTGTCAGTTTAAAGACTAAGGTGCTCCTGATCCAGTTGCTATGCATCCAAGAGCTAGACAATAAAGATGACAGAAGAAGAATAGATTATTTTGAGTTGTGGTATTAGAGAAAAGTACTGATTATTCCATGGACTGCAAAAAATAATAAACACATATATCTTTTTTTTAAAGTTAGGTTGTTTATTTTTCATTTCAATGAACATCTACAGAGATTTTGGGATTCCATTCATTCATTGTTGCACCCTTCTCCCCGCACAAACCCCTCCCCCCATTTGCTCCTCTCCTTGAAAAGCAAAAGAAAAACTCCCTCATTGGTACACAATCCCCCCCCCCCACCTCCCCAAACCCCACCCCCTAGCCCCAAATATAATCCACTCTACAACCCTCATTTCATACTCCTACGATAAAAATAATGCCCTAAAATATAATACTTTTAGACTACACATATATCTTGGAGTAAGTTCGTCCAGAGTGCTGCGTGGAGGCCAAGGATGATCAAACTTTGTTTCACATACTTTGGGCAGTTTTCTAGGAGTGGACATTCCTTGGAAAAGGACATCATGCTTAGAAAGGTGGACGAACAGTGAAGGACCCTCAACCAGATGGATTGACATGGTGACTGTAGCAATGGGCTCAAGTACATCAGAGCTGATGAGAGTGGACAAGATTAAAATCTGTTGTTTGCAGGGTTATTATGAGTTGTACTCAACTTGATGGCACCTAACAACAATGGATACGAAATGGATCTGCACTTCCCTAATGAATAATGGGAGTCCTTGCATGGTGAAAATGGTTAATAGTTGCTAATCAAGAGGCTGGAGGTTCAAGTTCACACAGAGATGTCTTGGAAGAGCTGCTTAATGATCTAATTCTTAAAAAAACAAAAACAAAAACAAAAAAACCACACCAAAAAAACCCAACCAACCAACGCCAGCCATTGAAAATCCTGTGGAACACAGTTCTGTTCTAACACACATGGATTTGCCAAACATTTGATTGACAATGTATGTGTGTTTAGGAGCACACACACACACACACACACACACACACACACACTGTGATGCTAACACGAACGCCTGGCCTCTTTGGTTGTTCAAATCTACCAGAAGCCCCTATGGAGAAAAATGAGCAATTTCTTCCCTTGAAATTAATTTATAGCCTTGAAAACCTAGGCTTGGAGGGTCAGCTATGAATTTTTTTCTAATGCAGATAGATAGATAGATAGATAGATAGATAGATAGATAGATAGATAATAGATAGAGGATAGATAGGTAGGTAGATAGATAATAGATAATAGATAGATGATATATAGGTAGATAGATAGCTAGATAGATATGGATATGTATGTGGTGTGTGTATAATTTTTTGTTGTTGTTGAAAATCAATGCAGAAGGACCTACACCAGTTCAACAGTTTACCCATCTACAGTTCAGTGGCATTGGTTGCGTTCTTTCAGCTGTGCAGCCAGTCTCGTTTTTCTTTTCTTAACTGTTCCTCCTCCATCAACAAAAGCTCACTGCCCTCTAAGCTTCACATCTAACCTTTCGAGTTTATTTTCTCAGTGTCATCCCAGGCAGATAGTTCTTTAAAAGACAAATGCTCACGGCAGCTATTCTTTGCTAATTAAGTTAAACTCTTGTTTGGTTTTGATCTGTTGTACTTTGGGGTGGTGACGAGTTGGAGTTGGCTCCATAGCATCTGACCACAACAACACTGGTTTTATGAAGAAGATACCATGGGGATGCTTTTAGTGTAAGGAATAAGGCTTAAAGATGATCTCAAGACAATAATTTCAGGGGCTCATCCAGCCTCAGTGCTTCCAGAAGTTTTAGATTCCACGAGAACTGAAAATTATGCTCTGCATTTTACTCTAATTGATTTTATGTGTCAAGTACTGTGATGTGAGGATTGCAGAAATGTGATTTCAAAGAGCTCAGGCACAAGTGAGGAGAGGAGAGGAGAGGAGAGGAGAGGGTAGGGGAAGGGAGAGGGGAGGGGAGGGGGAAGAGGGGAGAAGGGAG
>NW_006399859.1:4589849-4594678 GCF_000299155.1 Elephantulus edwardii
GGAGAGGAGAGGAGAGGAGAGGAGAGAGCATCAGCTGAGCTGACTTGAGGCAGACAGGCCATCTGCTAGGTGAAGATGAATACTGACATACCTCAGAGATACTGTGAGCTCAGGTCTAGACCAGCACAATAAAGTGAGTATCCCGATAAAAGTGAGTCACACAAAGTTCTTGGCTTCTCAGTGCATATAAAAGTTATATTTACATTATACTATAGTCTATTAAGTGAGCAATAGCATTATAAAAGATTTGAAGCCTTGCAAGAATTACCAAAACGTGACAGAGGCACTAATCAAGCACATGCTGTTGGAAAAAAATGACACGGATAAGCTTGTTCAGTGAAGGGGTGCTACAACTCTCCAGTGTGGGGTGTTTGTTTGTTTAAAAAGGTCCTATCTGCAAAACACAATAAAGTGTGTACGTCTTAGGACTTAGATGTAGAATGTTCCTTTGTTGTTGTTATGTGGTGTCAAGTCCACCACCACTCACATTTACCCTTTGAGCAACAGCCCGGCAGTACCCTCAGGATCTCTGATATACTTGAGCCCATTGCCGCAGTCATTGTACCAATCCTTCTTGTTGAGGGTCTTTCTCTCTTACTCTGATGCTCTACCTTTCCTAACACGAGGCCCTTTTCCAAGGACTGGTTCCTCTTGACAGCATGCCTGAAATATGTGAGAGAAAGTTTCACCATCCTGGTCTTTAAGGACCGCTCAGGTCTTATATCCTCTGAGAATATTCCTTTATCCCTAAAAAACTGATTTTTCCTATGTGGCTTGATCTGATGCTGGGATGCAGCAGTGAACAGATAGGCAAGGCTCCTGCCCTCATGGAGCTTACATGCCATTGTGGAAGGCAGACTGTAGACATGGAATCACAGAAGTGATCTATTCTGCTTGGGAAGAAGTCATAAATAGGCAACACTGGAGCTGGACCTGGCACAATGGATCAAACGTTAATGCATGGAGAAGGAGGAGGAAAGAACATTCCAGGCTGAAGGAAATACATGCGCTAGTGCAGGGAGGGGCACCAACCCCTGCCATCTTGCAAGTTCCTTGGCTTATTTATTCATGATTCCTTTAACACTTTCCTTTGATTACAAACATGTCACCCTTACACAGTTTTAAAGTGAAAAGGAACAGAACCATCTATAACCCCATTACTCAGAGAAAAGTGTTAATTTTATGACCATTTAGGAGCTGAAACCATTTGACCCCCTGCACCCTGTATCCAATGCCCCACAATGGAAATGTAAGCTTTTAGGTAAACCAGAGAGCTCAGCTTCTGCCAAAGCTGCTTGTCAAACAGAAGATGCTCCAGGGACCCGAGACGGCGCATCTGAAATACAAGTTAATGACGTTGGCTTGACTCCACTCTTCTTAATAAGCCCCAGTTAGATGGGAATTTGAGATCTCTCTGCATTCCTGGGGTGCACCTGGAGGGGGGAGGTGGAGGTGAGAAGAGATCCTATGTTTCAGTGTGGAAACAACTCTGCCCACTGCCCCCAGGACTTGGACAATGCTTATCCTCACTGCTCCTCTATTCTCTCGTCAAATGACACAGGAATAGGAATGGGGTCTCAATGGGAGGGATCAAGTGTGTGTGTATGAAGTACTTAGCAGCATCCCTCATGCACTGTATCCCTTTCCTGGTACACTTTTACTAAATTATCACAAATAAGATGCCTCCTGGTCTGTGGGGGAGTTCTGGTGCTACAGTCCATAGCAAATTGTACTACTATCCCAAAGGCTGTATGTATCCCGGACTTTGAATCCACTATTGACTCTATGGGAGAAAGACAGGCAGTTTCATCTCATTCTGATTTACAGCCATAATTGAGGGTAGACACGAGTCACAACTGACTCAATGGTAGTGAGTGGAGCTTGATCTATACAGGGATTAACTCGTAGCTGTAAGTCTAGCAGCTGGCCCAGTACCTGTCCCTGGGTCAGGATTCTCTGATGGGGTGAGAATGTAATAGGTAAATGACAGTAGGAGCAGCTGTCCCCATGTACACTGTGGCCCCTCGGCCTGACAATCCTTCCATACGCTATCACTTCTGCCAACTGCCTTCAGGTCACCTTCAGGTTGGTTCAAAGCCACATTTGGACATTTCTGCTTTTCTCTCTGTCACGAGGGACCACCATTCAGGAATCCTGACAACAGCTTGGTCAGTATGGCCTGATTTTCTTTGACTGTGAGGCATCCACAGTCAAAAATGAAAAGAACCAGCCGTGCCGACCATCCTATCCCCAGCAATGGTTGAAAGAGAAAGAGGAGAAAAAGAACCATCTATGAAACTGTTGACAGGGAAACTCTGGACTCTGATGGAGAGAGAAATATTTACTTTGCAGGGATAAATATTGCAGCAACAGCCTTCCGCTGTCCTATCTTAGGTCTGCTGCAGATTAATCTTGTCAGGAAGGGTCCTCACTGCCTGCAGATAAGAGAGCAATAGAAAATGCAGACATTTTTTTTTGTCCAACAAATAAATGAGCCTCTGGAATACACAAGAAGAACTCAAAGCATCAGGGTTTGAGGAATACACACCAACAACCAGCAATGTAATGTAACCTTGTTTGCTGAACCCGAAGTAGACTCGGATCACTTGGAGTATGACTCAGAGCTGTGACTCCCTGTTACTATGAATCAGAGCTGACTTGACAGCACCCAACAATAATGATAACTATAATGTTTGGAGAATTGTCTCTCATCGACAGACAGAAAGAAAGAATAATTCTAGAAGCTGAACTATATGAAGAAGAATGTGGCATCAGAATTGGAGGGAGACTTGTGTGTTATGCAGTTGACACAATCTTACTTGTGGAAAGTAAAGAGAACTTGAAGCAAAGAGAAATACTTGGTACAGAAGATCAAAGACTTCAACTTTCAATATGGACTATGGATATCTCATCAAGAAAACAACAATCCTCACCACTGGGCCAACAGGCAACATCACGATAGATAGAGAAAAGACTGAAGTTGTCGCTGATTTGTTTTACTTGGATCCACAATCAACACCCATTGTAGCTATAGTTAAGAAATCAAAAGATGTGCTGCATTGAGAAAAATCGCTGTCGAGAACCTCCCAAAATGCTAAGGAGCAAGGATATTATTGGTGTAGAGAGTAGAGTGTCTGATCCAAGCCAAAGCCTTTTCAATGGTTTCTGTGCATCTGAAATTGGACAATGAATAGGATAACAGAACAGAAATTGACACCTTTCAATTGTGGTGTTGATGGAAAGTACTGACTCTCCTGTGGACTGCCAAAAGACGGAAAGATGGTTTTGGAGGAAGTGTAACCAGGTTGCTCCTTAGAAGCAAGTATGTGAAACTTCATCTCACATACATTGGGCATATTGTCAGGAGGGCCCAGTCCTTGGAGAAGAATCATGTTGGGAGAAGTGGCAAGTCAGATAAAGAAGGAAGACCCTCAACAAGATGGACTGATGCAACAACAACTATAAATAACAATGGGCTCAAGTTTGTCAGAGGTTGTAAGAACAGCACAGGAGAGAGCAAAGTTCATATTCATTGTTCATAGAGTCATTGTAAGCTATGTCAACCTGATGGCACACAAAAACAACAGCTCACAGGTGAAAGCGAAGACACATGGACTTGTGTTAGGCCTACCTGGATCATGTCTAATTGTGATAGGAGCATGGGCCGTTACTTGGCTTTTCTGAGCCTGGATCTCCACTGTTGTCAGTTGCCGCTGAATTCACTCTGACTCATGGTGACCCCACGCAGAATGAAATCTTGCTCCGTCCTGTGCCATCTTCATCGGGGATGGTGTGTGTGAGCCTACTGTCTCAGCTATGATGTATTTGGAGGCCTTGCTCACATAGCAGTTTCACGGAATGATTTTTGGAAGAAGACTGCCAATTGCATTCTCTTAGTCTGCCTTAGTCTGGAAGCTCCACTGAAATCTATCCACCATGGATGCCTCTGCTACTATTTTCAATAATATTGGTATAACTTTTAGCATTGTAGTAACACACAAGAAACCACAGCATGACAAATTGACAGATAAGTAGGATCCTAGATAGAGCTTATCACATGCATTTTCCTAAGGTTATAAGGATGGCATAGTGGCTTAGTGTTAAATAAATGCATTTTTTTTCTTCCTGATTTTCTTCCTCTTGATCAACACAGACCATCCTACATAACCAGCCTTTCTGGAATATCTGAACCCATAGACAGTGCCAAGGTCAAGGCCATTTGTGCCACATTTCCCTGGACTCACTGTCTCCCAGGCACAGAGGTGATCACCAAGACGACAAAGAGAGTCTCGGTAACTGAGCCACACTGTGCTCACTGAGGTCCAGTGAGGAAGCCCTCAGGAGAAGAAAGAAGACGCCACAGGCCCTTGCTCTTCAGCTACCGCTGGATACCAGATAACGTTTGGTCTTCTGTTGGTGAATTAAGAGACCACAGGAGGACAAGGGAAGTGTCTTCACAGGTTGTTGATACTGTCGTACAGGCCCTTTGGAAAGCACTGCAAGGTGGATGCCTTGTGGGTGCACTCAACACATCTGTGCACAGACTTGACCTTGATGGTCTGTTCAAAGCATGGAGTGAGCTGAGACACTCATTTCAGGGCTATTATTTTCTGTAGGAAGGAGCCCCCCTAGTAAACTCTACTATCTGAAAGGTCAGTAGTTCAAAACCACCCAGTAGGCTCTAAGAAAGACCTTGCAATCTGCTCCCTGAAGATTATAGCCTAGAAAACCTGATGGGGAAGATCTTCTCTGTCAGATGATGTTCCTAAGAGTCAAAATCTGCTCAATAGCACACATCACCACCATCACCACCACCACCACCACCACCA
>NW_006399859.1:4594919-4664870 GCF_000299155.1 Elephantulus edwardii
ACCACCACCACCACCACCACCACCATCACCACCACCATCACCACCACCATCACCACCACCACCACCATCACCACCACCACCACCACCACTACCACCACCACCACCACTGACAATTATTTCTCTGCACCAAAAAAAGGAGAACTGTCAAATTACCACTGTAGGAACAGAAATACAATTTTAGTGTACTGGTAGTTCCAGTACTTATAAGTACTAGTACTTACTGCATTTCCAAGTTATGATGAACAGCATTTATGTCCATTTTGTTTGTTATGATTATTTTTGTGTGTGTGCATTTTTGGTCACTAATAGACAGTCCAAAAAATGTTGCAGCGATGGATTTGCTGATGCCATCATTCTCAGATACTCACTCACAGATGTTCAAAGATAGGGTTCACAAAGATATTGAGAATAAAAGGCAACATGAGCATTTATTAAGCTAAAAGAACTGAAGAACCAATTCAAACCTCGAGTTGCAATACTTAAGGATTCCTTGGGCAGAATATTAAATGATGCAGGAAGCATTAAAAGATGACGGAGAGAGTATACAGAGTCATTGTACCAAAAGGAACTGGTGGACACAGAAGAATTTCATGAGCAAGAGCATGTGGTGATGAAGGAGGAAGTTCAAGCTATTCTGAAAGAATTGGTAAAAACCAAAAACCAAAAACCAAGGCACATTGTTGACCCATTTCATCAAACAGATGCTGCCCTGGCTGTGCTCACCAACTTGTGCCAAGAAATCTGGAGATCAGCCACTTGGCCTACTGACTGGAAGAGATCTATATTTGTTCCCATTCCAAAGAAAGGTAACTCAGCAGAGTTGGAAATTACCAAACAATATCACTGATATCATGTGCAAGCAAGACTCTGCTGAAGACTATCCAAAAATGACTGGAACAGCACATCAACAGAGAACTGCCTGAAGTGCAGGCAGGATTTAGGAAAGGCCGTGGCATTTGGGATATTATAGCTAATGTCAGATGGATCTTGTCTGAAAGCAGAGAATACCAGAAGAATGTCTATCTGTGTTTCATTGATTATGTAAAGGCATTCCACTGTGTGGATCACAACAAACTGTGGCTGACTTTGAGAAGAATGGGAATCCCAGAACACTTGATTGTGCTTATGCAAAACTTAGACCAGGAAACAGTTATCAGAACAGAGCAAGGAAACACTGTATGGTTCAAAATTGAGAAGGGTTTGCATCAAGGATGTGTCCTATCTCCATATCTTTTCAATCTATATGCGGAACAGATTATCTGGGAGGCTAGGTTCTATGAGAAGTGTGGCATCAGGTAAACTCATCAAACTACGTTATGCAGATGACACAACCCTGCTTGTTGAAAATGAGGAGGACTGAAAGTGCTTTCTGCAGAAGATCAAGGATTGCAGCCTTCAATATGGATTGAAGCTCAATATCAAGAAAACAAAGATTCTTCCCACTGGACCAATTGACAGCATCATGATAGATGGTGAAGAGATTGAGATTGTTGACAGCTTTAGTTTGCTTGGCTCTACAATCAACACTCTTGGTACCAGCAGCCAGGAAATTAAAAGACAAATTGCATTGGGAAAGTCTGCTTTCAGAGACCTCTCCAAGGTACTGAGGAGCAACGAAGTCACTCTGGAGACTAAGGTGCATCTGATACAGGCCGTGGTCTTTGCAATTACTTGCTATGCATCAGAGAACTATGACTAGGGATGCTAGAAGGAGAACTGATGCCTTTGAGCATTAGTGCTGGAGAAGAGTATTGAATATACCGTTGACTGCTAGGAGAACAAACAAGTTCATCCTGGAGAGGGTGAAGTCAGACTGCTCCTTGGAGGCAGGATTCTGAAGCTCCATCTGACATACTTTGGACAGGTTGCAAAGTAGGATCAGTCCTTGGAGAGGGACGTCATGCTTGGAAGGGTGGAGGGACAGCGCAGGAGAGGAAGACCCTCGATGACATGGATTGATTCAGTCACTGGGGAAATGGGGATAGGTATGTCGGAAACAATATGATTGTCAAGGGATAGAGCAGGTTTTAGGGCTGTTGTACATAGGGTCACTATGAGTCAGAATTGACTCGACGACACATAACAACAATGGAGAAAAAAAAGAGAGATGTTTGACTTATGTCAGAACTGATTTATGATGAGTCTTTGAAATCAAACTGCACCATAACTGGGAACACCCTATATTAAGGTAACGCTGGAAGGGACAGACGGACTAGGGAATAGACTTCTCCAGTGATGAATAAGGGGATCACTCCTAGCAGGAAAGCTAATCGAGGAATAGGTGCCTTTAAGACTGATAATGGTAAGTAAATCTAAATTTGGGAATATGATTATGCTAGCAGTACAGCTCTTGCCAAAGCACTCTTGGATTGAGAGAAAGAAGGGCCCTTTGATTGGGGGACAAGTGGGTTTTAATCAGTTGAAAAACCAAGGAAATAAAAGCAGAGATTGTTGAAGGATTTTGAGACCACGTGATGAAGAGAAAGCAGAGGCTTTTGGGTGAGGTACAGTTTGTATGCTGCAGGATTGAAAACGCAGGGATGACCATCACCAGTCCCGCCAGCTTACACCGCCAGCTGAGGACACACGCTGTTATTAGCCTTGCTACGCATGGGCTGTGTGGCTGCTCAAGTTACTTGGCTTCTCTGAGCCTTAGGCCCCACCTCTGTGAAGCCCTCATGAGATACCCGGTGTGAGGAGCAGAATACTCTTTTAGACATAAGGTGCCTAGAAAATGCTGACTGGGTTCTCCTTTGATAAATAGGATTACAGGAGATTGTCTCTTGGTTCAAGCTTTGAGGGGAGGTCTATATATCGTAGGGAACTTTGGTGGCCTAGTGGGTAGAAAGGAGTGCACTGCCAACGCAGTGACAGCTGGTTCGAATCCCCCCCGCTGCTCTATGGGAGAAAAATGGGTCATTTTCTCCCATGTGATTTATAGCCTCTGAAAACCCTCCGGCGGGTCAGCTATTGGTCAGTTGTGACTTGACAGTAATTGGTTTGGGCTTTTTGGCTGCATGTCCTTATGCACCTGACCCACCCCTCACACCTGCTCCTGGTGAATGAAGGTCTGCTGTGTGTGGTGGGGGAAACATCTCCATGGCTCTGCTCCTTCGGATGATAAAAAACACTAAGCGCAGACTTGAGCTCTGTTCAGGTCCCCCTTAGGTAGGCTCCCCGGGGAGGTTGGTCAGGCCAGACTGAGTGGCGACAATGACATCAACAGCTAACAGGGTGCTTCTGAAGCCTCAGGGGAGAGACCCAGCATGATGTCAGCTCAAGGCCTCCCTTTCTAGCAGAGAGGAAAAACACACGACCTTGTGACTAGTGCCTCCTTCTCCACGATGGAGGAGGAAGATTTAAGAATAAATGAGGATCCCAGTCTCATCCCGCGGAGCCCTCACCCTCAAAACCATAGGTTGCGCTTTGCAATGTGTGCTTATGTCGCTCCCTGCTGGTAAAGAGTGGTCACTGAACTAGTTACAGAGAGGAGTTCATTGCCCCTCCCACAGAAGGTAGGACAGGTGTGGGGGGACTGTCTCCTGAGGCTCCCAGAGCTCCAGATGGGAACAGTCCCAAATCTAAAAACAGGTTATACTTCTGGAGAATGAAACCTAATTGTTGTGTGCCAAGGAGTTGGTTCTGACTCAAAACAACCATCTGACAGTGTAGAACCCATAAGGCTGTCCTCTTTACAGGAGCAGACTTCTAGGCCTTTTCTCCTTCAGAGTGTCTGACTGGGTTTGAACCTCTGACCTTGAGGTTAGCAACTGAGCATCTACCTATTGTGACACCAGGATTCCATATGGTAATAGCAAACATGTATTGACATTCTTTCCCACTTGAGATAAGGGATCCTTTGTTGTGTGCCCATCTTTCTCTTACAGAGCAGCTGGTAGGTTTGAATTGCCTGCCTTCTAGCTGGCAGTGCAAGTCCTTACCCACTAGGCCACCAGAATTCACATTGTTCACAGAAAGTGAAGAGCATTTGAAGCACTTGCTGTAGAAGATCAAAGACTACAACCTTCAATGTGGATTACATCTCAACATCCAGAAAAGAAAAATCTTCATCATTGGACCAATAGGCAACATCAGAATAGATGGAGGAAAGGTTGAAGTGGTCAACTTGGATTCACAATCAATACCCAGGTTAATAGCAGTCAAGAAATCAAAAGGCGTGTTGTATTAGGAAAATCTACTGTGAGGGACCTCTCCAAAGTTCTGAAGAGTAATAATGTCAGTTTAAAGACTAAGGTGAGCCTGATCCATGGTATAGTCTTTTCATTTGTTTCCTATGTATCTGGGTTTCATTGATTATGCAAAGGCATTTGACTGTGTGGATCATAACAAACTGTGGCTGACTCTGAGAAGAATGGGAATCCCAGAACATTTAATTGTGCTAATGTGAAACCTATATTTGGACCAAGAGGCAGTAGTCAGAACAGAGCAGGGTAACACTGCATGGTTCAAAATTGGGAAGGGTGTGTGCCAGGGATGCGTCCTGTCTCCATACCTTTTCAACATGTATGCAGAGCAGATTATCCGAGAGGCTGGGCTCTATGAGGAGAATTGTGGCATCAGGATTGGTGGAAGATCTATTAACAATCTGCGTTATGCAGATGACACAACCCTGCTTGCTGAAACTGAGGAGGACCTCATGCACTTGCTGCGAAGGGTCAAGGACTGCAGCCTTCAGTATGGACTGAGGCTCAATGGCAAGAAGACAAAGATTCTCACCACTGGACCAATTGGCAGGTCAGGATGGATGGCAAAGAGATTGAGATTGTTCACAGCTTCAGTTTGCTCGGCTCCACAGTCAACATTCTTGGCACCAGCAGTTCTCTAAAGTACTCAAGAGCAACGGTGTCTCTCTGGAGACTAAGGTGCGCCTGATATAGGCCATGGTCTTTGCAATCGCTTGTTATGCATCAGAGAGTTGGACGGTGACTAGGAAGGACAGAAGGAGAGTTGATGCCTTTGAGCTGTGGTGCTGAATGTACCATGGACTGCCAGGAAAACAAACAGATTCATCTTGGAGAGGATTAAATCAAGCTACTCCTTGGAGGCAAGGATTCTGGGGCTTCGTCTGACATACTTTGGACATGTTGCCAGGAGGGACGGGTCCTTGGAGAGGGACATCATGCTTGGGAGGGTGGAGGGATGGCGCAGGAGGGGAAGACCCTCTATGAGATGGATTGATTTCTGTGACTGGGGTAATCGGGATGGGTGTGTCAGAGGCGGTGCGGTTGGCGCAGGATAGAGCAGGGTTTAGGGCTGTTGTGCATAGGGTCGCTATGAGTCGCAAACGACTCGACGGCACATAACAACAACAACAAGCTGAAGTTTGGATAATGAATAAGGATGATAAAAGAAAAAGAATCTATGTCTTTGATTTACTGTATTGGAGAAGACTGTTGAATATACCACAGACTGATGAAAGTGTGATCAGGACTGCTTAAGGTGAAGTACAGCCACGGTGCTCCTTAGAAGCAAGGACGGGGAGATTTTATCTCAATTATTCAGAGATATAACCCAAAGGAGGGGCCAGTCCTTGGGAAAAATATCATACTGACAAGGTGGAGGGTCAGAGAAAAAGAGGAACAGTCTCAACAAAACGGATCCATACGATACGGTGAGTGTAACAATAGCTTTGTGCCGTCAGAGATGATGAGGACGGGCAGGACAGGGCAACATTCAGATTGTGAGGCTGCTATCTAGGAGTTACAGTCTACTCAACAGCACCTAACAACAACAACATTTATTGCGCATTTGCCAATACAAAATGAAAATAAATTTTTAAAAAAGTAAAAAAAAAATTACTGACCATTTATTTCAGTGAACTATTTACTGACGAACCAAGCACTGTCCCACACACTTCACTGGCTTTATGTCCCTTCACTCTTCTGATCACCTGGTAAGGTAGTCATCACTAGTATTCTCCCTATAAAACACACACAGGAGCCTAAAACTCAGGTGTGCTGTAAGTCATATGTTCAGTACCTGGCTGTGTGTTTGGTGAATGCAGGTGAGGCTGGCTCCAGAGTTCAGAGTCCACCATCTTGGGTTCTCCAACTTCAACTTACAACTGGTTCATCTTGGATGTACATTTGAAATAGGGTTCCGTGCTCCATGCTCACTAAATCTGGATTTAGCGGGTCTCAGGTGTCCCAGGAATCTGCATTTTAACAAATTGGCAAATTCTGTCGCAGATGGTCAATAAGTGCTGTTTTAAGACATGTCATGGAGCATCTTAAGAGAAGAGAGAAAGCAGAAAGAACTGAAGAACCAATTAAAATGCCAACTTGCCATACTGAAGGATGCTATGGACAAAATCTTGAATGGTTCAGGGAGCAACAACAGAAGATGGAAGGAATACCCAAGGTTACTGTATCAAAAAGAACGAATGACAACAAACCATTTCAGGAAATGGCATTTTATCAAGAACTCAAGGTGATAAAGGAAGCTCATTTCACTGAAGGCACTGGCAGAAAATAGGGCCTCAGAAATTAATGGAATATCAATCGGCATGTTCCAACAAATAGATGAAGCCCTGGACATGGTCACCACATTGTGCTAAGAAATCTGGAAGATAGCAACTTGGTCAACTGACTGGAAGAGATCCATATTTGTTCCCATTCCCAAGAAAAGTGACTCAACAGGAGTGGAAATTATTGAACTGTGTCATTAATACCACATGCAAGCAAATAATATCAAAGATTATTAAAAAACATCCAGAAGAGTCCATCAACAGAGAACTTCCAGAAGTTCAAAGTAGACTTAGAAGGGTTGGGAACACCAGTGACATAGTTGCTGATGGCAGATGGATCTTGGCTGAAAGACACAAATACTAGAAAGATGTCAATTCCCATTTTATCAAGTATGCAAAGACATTTGGCTGTGGATCACAACAAATTATTGAGAAGAATTATCATTCTAACATAGAGAATAATGGGAATTCCAACACTTAATTGTGCTCATATCAAACTTATACCTAGACTAAGAGCCTATTGTTTGAACAGAGTAAGGGAACACTGCATGATTTAAAATAAAGATGTCTGTTAAGCTCATATCTTTTCTCCAGACTTACTCAATATGTATGCTGAGCAAATCATTCAAGAAGCTGGATTTTATGAAGAAGAATTTGATATCAAGATTGGAGAAAGACTCATAAACAACCTGTATTACGCAGACGATGCAACTTTGCTTGCTGAAAATGAAGAGGACTTGAAGTGCTTGCTGCAGAAGATCAAAGACTTCAATATAGATTACATCAAGAAGACAAAAAGCCTTACACCCTGGGTCAAAAGGCAACAGCATGAAAGATGGAGAAAAGACTGAGGCTGTCAACAATTTCATCTTACTTGGATCTGTAATCAACATCCCTCATACCAGTAATCAAAAAAATCCAAAGACATATTGCGTTGAAAAATATGATTCAACAGGCATGGAAATTATTGAACTATATCATTAATATTACATGTAAGCAAATAATATTAAAGATTATTTAAAAACAGCCAGAACAGTAAGTCAACAGAGAACTTCCAGAAGTTCAGGGTAGATTTAGAAAAGGTTGGGGGCACCTGTGCTATAATTGCTGATGCCAGATGGATCTTGGCTGAAAGATGAGAATACTAGAAGAATGTCTATCTCCAAAGTGAGGAAGATCAAGATGTCAGCTTAAAGACTAATATGTACCTGCTCCAAGGCATGGTCTGTTTGATAACTTTCTAAGCATCTGAAAGGATAACAGAAAAAGAATGAATGTCTTTGAGTTGAGGTGATGAAGAAGAATACTGAATATCCACGTACCTCCAAAAGAACAAAGTTGCCTTGGAAAAAGTACAACCAGAGTGCTCTTTGGAAGCAAGGATGGCGATGCTTCATCTCACATACTTAACACACAGTGTTAGGAGGGGCCTGTCCTTGGAGAAGGACATCATGCTTGTAAAAGCAAAGGGTCAGCAAAAGAGAGGAAGACCCTCAACAAGATGGATTTATACAATGACTGTAACAATGGGTTCAAGAACATTAGAATTGGGAAGGATGCCATAAGATAGGGCACGGTGCAGGCCCATTGCTCATAATGTCACCGTGAGTTGCCGTGGACTCCACAGCACCTAGCTACATGGGGTAACTAACTACATGAGACATCAGCTGCCTCTTCTCTAAGGTCCTAAATTCTGTATACACTGGATGCTTTCATCTTTGATTGTTACAAGCAGGAAAATGGACTCTCATGTCTAAAGATCTTCAGTCAAAAAGAGACCATGACTGAATTCCACCTTAAGCCTCAAATTTACCCATAAAGTCTATCCATACTATGAAAGAGTCTCAGTTCTGCAGCCTGGGACCCAGCTCAGAGCTCAGTCAGTAATCGTACAGGGGGAGAACACAGGGAGGCGACATCGAGCCTCTGACAAACAGGGCGGTCGTGGAAAAGAAAGCCACTGCTCTCTGGCTGTGGTTTATCCATCTACGCCATGACAAGAACCCGGATCTCCCCTAAAATCTGTAAGGTCTTTCTACCCCATTCCAAATCTTTGTTTGCTTCAGCTTCCCATGAGCCCTAACAGTAATTAAAACTTAGCTGCCCAGATGTCTCAGTTTCTACTTTCTGATGAGTTCAGATGTTAAGATAATTAGGCCTTCACTTTGATGCTTGAGAACAGTTTAGTTACCTCTTCCCCAAGCAGGTATTCTAATAGAGTTTTACTCCAAAGGCTTGGTTTTAACAGGGATGTTTTAGGTCTCAGGGTGAATTCCTGGGAATAAATAGATGAGGCTTATGGCTAGTCAAGAATGCCTTTGACTCCTTTCATCCCATCACCAATGCATGTGGTTGTCTCTGACTAGAGGTTTGATTTTCCCCCCCCTGCTCTCCCAACCCTTGGTAACCAATATCATAGTCTAATCGCTACAAGAACCTGCCAGTTCTTGTTGTTAAGGGCTGTTGAGTCAACTCTAACTCAGTGAACCCTGTCCCGTCGTGTTTCATCCTCACCTCCTCTGACATACCCATTGTCTTACAGTCACGGTTTTAATCCATCTTGTTGAGGGTCTTCCTCTCGTATGCTGACCCTCCATCCTGCCGAGCATGATGTCCATTTGCACGGACTGTCTCCTAAGAACATGCCCAAAGCATGTGAGGCAAAGCTTCCCCATCCTCGCCTCCAAGGAGATGTGTCAGATTGTTGTTGGGTTAGAGGTTTGATTTCTTAGCAGCACTGCCTTGCTGGCTTGGAGTGAAAGAGATTAACATACAGGCTCCACCGCCTTCATGCTAACCACAGAACCACTATCACCATACTGAGTGAAGCCCAGCCGACCGTGGGCCTCTATTTCTCTCATTGTAAATGAGGAACAGGATTTTGTTTTTCACGACTCTTCTAAAAATCTGAGATTTACAGTTATCGGTCAGCTCTGTGCAGGTCATATGTGAGAGGTCTAATGCCTGGTTAAATATTTTCAACTTCAATCTTATCAGAGGGCTCTCTGGTGACCTAGTGGTAAGGAGCTGAGCTGCCAGACCAAAGGCACGTGGTTCGAATCTACCACCTGCTCTGCAGAAGGCTGGGCAATATCCTTCCATGTGATTTACTGCCTCTGAAAACCTGCTGGAGGGTCAGCTCTGGGTCGATTGCAACCAGACTCAAAGACACACAACAATTATGACCTAAGGCTTTAGCCCTACGTAACTTCCAGACCTGAACCCTGCCCTACCCTGCGTCCTCCTCCTTCTCATCTCTGACATACTTGGGCTCATTGATGCGGTTATGTTTCAATCCATCGGGCTGAGGATCTTCCTCTGCTTCATGGAGCCTCTATATTTCCAAGTATGATGTTCTTTTCCAAGGAATATCCCCCCTAATAACAGCAAAACAACATCGTTAATTGCAAAGAGCTTTTCATTTCCTGAAAAGCACCTTGGCCTGTATAAGATGTTCTGAAAATTATTGGGATTGTCAATGAGGCTTCCTACAAAGCAAGAGGACTTCTGGCCCTATGTGGTCGGACACTGTGTGTAAGAACTCAGCTGCTGTCCTCAGTCTTATGTGGAGACACTGCACACACTTCCTGTCTAGGGAAGCTGGGAGGATAAATTGGACAACATAGGCAACTCCACTCAGTGGATGTCCATTTGTGAGGTGGCTTTGCTGCTTTCACTAGTGACCCGCTGTAATCCCAGTTGCCACAGAGTCAGGCTACTCAAGGCAACTCCATGTGTGTCAAAGCAGAAAGATGTGGCCGTCTGCTTCCATGAAGATCTCTGCTCACAAACCTTACAGGGTCACCGGGAGTCATAATTAACCCCACAGCAATGAGCTTGGATGGTTAGAGAAGCTTGGGAAACACCACATGCATATCCTCTCATTCCATTGGAAATTCACTATGCATGTGGGCATTTCAAAGCTTTCAAGGAGCCCTAGTGGCACAGAGGTTAACTGCTCAACTATCAATGAGAGGTGGGCGATTTCAACCCACCCAACTGACGCTAAACAAGGAGGATCAGGTTATGTGCTCCTGTAAAGAGTAAATCCTGGAAAATCCATGGGCAGTTCTACTCTGTTAGGCTTTTGTGTATCATCAAGTTGGAACCAACCCATAGCTGACCCTCTGGTGGGTTCTCAGAGGCAGTTAATCGCAGGAGAGGAGACTGCCCATGCTTCTTCAACAGAGTAGCTGGAGGACTCAAACTGCATGCCTTTGGGATTGCAGCACAGCTTCTTGCCACCAGGCCACCAGAGCTGTCATGGAAGATTGCAAATAAATTTAAATCGATTCGATGGCACCTAAGAACAAGGAGCCTTACATAAAGAGACTTGTTTCATTTTGTTTAAACCAGAGTTTCTTTTTTTCTTTTTTATAGTTCAATGGTGACTAATGTTTTTAACAAAGAAATTGTCTTTTTCATATTTGTTCATCATTTTTTTCATTTGTTCATATTTTTTCCATAACTGTGGGTGTTTCATTTGAGAATGGGGTGCAGATTCTCTGGCTTCTTCATGCTGAACAGGGATGTTCAGATGAAGGGGGAAAGGGAGCCCACGTTAACACTTTACTGGTGGTCCCAAGTTGAAGCTGCATGCCTTCTTGTTCAGTTAGAAGATGTTTTCTGCCCTCTGGACTGAAAAGTGTTTGCCAAGGTGAGTCCAGTGGGGATGGCTGGCTGAACCCTGAGGCTCCATCCTCCTTCGCTTCCTTAGCTGACAGTTATATTTCCCTTTTGTCTCTAGAACTGGGCTCAAGGTTAAGGTCTGGAGCAAGACTCAGCATTCAGGTAACCTACAGGAAAGGGAGCAAACCTAGAGAGAACAAACTTGTGAGTTACAAAGAAAAGGGCATTGGGGGGTGTTACTTACAGATGTATTGGAGAAGGAGGTGAAGAAAAGGGGCTTAGATAAAATTCCTTGTACACACCAGGTGGCTCTCCCCAGTGAACTGACGGGTCTTCCCAGGAGCCATGTGGCACATCCAGGGTACTAACACAGAGTTTCTTAAACTTAATTAACTTTGGAACATCAGTTCCCTTTTCTAATACCTGTTAACAGCACAAGGAGCGCAGGTGGCTTCATGCACATGGGCTCCTTGTGCTACGTGCCGGACTGCCAGTAAGAAGATCATGGGCTGTTTTGTTTCCACTCCTTGAAGGCAGCATTCTAAAGCTCTATCTGATATACTTTGGGCATGTGGCAAGAAGAGACCGGTCCTTAAAGAGAGACATCATGCTTGGGAGGGTGGAGGGACAGCACAGGAGAAGGAAGACCCTCGATGAGATGGATTGATTCAGTGACTGGAGTAATGGAAGTAGGCCTATCAGAGACAATAAGATTGGCTCAAGATAGAGCAGGCTTCAGAGCTGTGGTACATACAGGGTTGCTGAGTCACAAGTGACTTGACAGCACATAACAACAATAACAACTTCAGAAACCTGATGAGGGTCATCTGAGCTGTCACAGACTCAGCCACAGGTGGTTGGGTTTGGGCTATTAACATTCTATTCCTCATACTTCACCCCCATGTTTAAGTGCTCCTAAGAGCACTTAAATTTAAGACTCATTTTCTAATCCAGATACACAGAGAGATAAAGTGGCATGCTCAAGACCACACAAGGTGTCATTTCAATGACAATGAAAGCAATTATGTGCATAGTACTTTAGAGTTTTCCATATAATCCCACTGCCTTCACACTAGGGCAATGGTTGTTAATCTATAGACACATTCCAAGTCAAGGTTTTTACAGGATAAACATCCCAGCAGACCTCTGAAGAGTGAATTTATCTTTTCCATTGTAAAGATGGGAAAGCTGAGGTTACACAAAATAGGTAGTTGACTAAGATTTGAACCCAAAAAGTTTAGCTCCACAGCCCGCACTCTTGTGCACCCCCAAGCAGAGGAGAGGCCGTGTTCTTTCTCAGGGGTTTTACAAAGTTTGTAATTAGCTACCACATCTCTCAGGAAGCACATCTCGGCGGCTCTCTCTCTCTCTCTTTTTTTTCGTGGGGAAATGATCAAAGGAGGCCATAACAGCATGAAAATGGAGGCTATTTTACCCGTTCTAAACTAAGCAATGAAAAACAGCTTCAACAAAGGCCTAATTAGAAAGTCACAACTTGGAAAGCGACCAAATGCAATTTTGATGAGGATCAAATTTAATAAACGCACAGCGTCTGTTTCCTGCAGCTAGAGCTGGGCATGCACGTGAGGAGAATGGCTAAGGCGAGGGTCTACTGGAGACGTCCAGGTCCCAGCTCCACTCTCCACTTAACCAGTGGCCACAGCATCTACTCTGACCCATGGCAACCCCACGCGTGACAGGGCAGAACTGGCTTCCACAAGGTTTCCAAGGCTGAATGCTCAGAAGCTGATCACCAGAATGGTTTCCTGAGGAACTCCTAGATTCAAACTTCAGCCTTTGTTATTGGTAGCCCAGTCATGTTAACTGCTTACATCACTTACAGACTCTCCCAGGAACAACAGGCAGCAGCTAAAGAGCTGCCTGTTCACCCCCACCCCCTCCAAAGGGTGGGAGAGCCCAGGAAGCAGCAGAGTTTGCTGAGAAGGGGAGTTCTGACTCACCAGAGGAGGCCCTGTACTGTTCAGACTGACTCTGGGAAAAGCAGAGGATCTGAGCATCCAAAGAGACAGCTTCTGGGGTCTTGGAGCCACATTTCCAAAAGGCAGGTGCTTCGGCATGTTCTCTACCAAGTATGTAAGAATAGCAATTCACGCAAATAGCTGCTTCTCAAACACTAGGAAGCTGTTAGTCTTTGTGACTATACCCCCTTTTGTCATCCAGCCTCAGCCACTCTGCTTTCAGTGATAATGCCAAAGAACCAAACCAGGAGCTGCTCTAATTACTAGCACCAAGCTATTAGTGCCCTTTTATAAAAGGATGTTACTAAAGAGATTGAAGAAAATTATAAAGATATGTTAAGACATAGAGCTTTTGTGGCGAAGTCCATAGAGAGTTGCTCTAACTGAAGGTGATATCTCTCGAAAGGTTTTGATATCTCTGGCAGTTCAAATCCACCAGAGGCTCCAAGGAAGGAAGATCTCCTCCTGCGTGACTGACGACCATTGGAAACCTGCAGGCGGGTTCCAACTTCACAGCAACGAATACAGTAGTAGAACTCATCTGTCGTTAGCACCACGGAGTCAAGTACAACTTACAGCAAACTAGAGTAGTGCTTTTAAAATGGGGCTTGCTGTTATTATTTGTTAAGAATTTCTTTTAGATCATTCATCTAGCATGACCACCACAAGACTAGTCAGTGCCTCAGAGGTATAGCTGTGCTCTGTGTCCAGAACCATGACACGCACATGCCCCCTTTTTAACAGTCTGCTGAACTGACACCTCAAGCTGGCACAAAGGTTAACTACTCAACTGCTCACCAAAAGGTTGGGATTTGAGAACTGCCAGAAGTACAGGCTGGGCTTAGGATAAAGGGTCATGGCACTAGGGACATCATTGCCAATGTCAGATGGATCTTGGCTTAGAGCAGAGAATACCAGAAGAATGTCTAACTGTGTTTTCTTGTCTACGCAAAGGCATTTGACTGTGTAGATCACAACAAATTTGGCTGTACTAAGAATGGGAAACCCAGAACACCTGATTGTGTTCATGTGAAACTATACTTGGACCAGGAATCAGTCCTCAGAACAGAGCAAGGAAACACTGCATGGTTCAAAATCAGGAAAGGAGTGCATCGGGATGTGTCCTGTCTCCATACCTTATCCATCTATATGCACAACGGGTTTTTCAGGAGGCTGCTCTTTATGAAGAGGAATGTAGCATCAGAATTGGAGGAAGACTCATCAGCAGTCTGCATTATGCAGATGGCACAAAATTGCTTGGTGAAATTGAGGAGGACCTGAAGCATCTGCTGCAGAAAAGTCAAGGACTTCAGTCTTCAATATGGATTGAAGCACAACATCAAGAAAACAAAGATTCTCACCACTGGGCCTATTAGCAGCACCATAATAGATGGAGAAAATTGAAATTATTAGCAATTTCAGTTTGCTTGATTCTGCAATAAACACTCTTAAAACCAGAAGCCAGGAAGTCAAACGACTAACTGCTTTGGGAAAGTCTACTATTAGGGACCTCTCCAGAGTGCTAAAGTCCAAAGATGTCAGCCAGAGACTACGGTACACTTGATCCAGGCCATGGTCTTTGCAATTACTTGCTATGCATCAGAGAGCTGGTAAATGATTAAGGATGACAGAAGAATTGATGTCTTTGAGTTGTGGTGCTGGAGAAGAGTATTGAAAAAACCATGGACTGTCAAGAGAACAAACAGATCTGTCCTGGAGAGGGTGCAACCAAGTTGCCCTCTAAAGCCAAGGATTTTTTTCCCCCCTAAATTATATTTTATAATGGTTTACTTATAAAGTTCATATACATTGGTTTTTATACCAGATCTTTCCCCTTTCCTATAGTCCCCCTCATCAAATTTTGTGACCCTATGATTAATCAACTCAATTTCCACTATGGTTGGACATTTAGGCTGTTTCCATGTTCTTGCAATGTGAATAACACTGCCATGAACATTGGTGTACAAGTCTCTGTGCCTCAGTTCTCATTCTCTCAGGGTATATTCCAAGCAGTGGAATAGCTGGGTCATATGGAATTTCTATGTTCAGCTTTCTGAGGAAACACCAAACATCCTTGCAGAGTGGTTGTACCATTTTACAATCCCATCCACAATGTATAAGAGTTCTTATCTCTCCACATCCTCTTCAACATTTATTACTTGCTGTCCTGCTAATCTTTGCTACTGTTGCTGGAGTAAGATGGTGTCTCTTTGTGGTTTTGATTTGCATCTCTCTGACTGCAAGTGATTTTGAACATTTCTTCATGTGTCTGTTGCCATCCTGATGTCCTCCTCTGAAAAGTCTTTCCATGTCTTTTGAAAGGGAAAATTGTCAAGTGTATTGGAGAAGAAATAGACCTCTGAACAAGCGAAGTACTTCTGAAAAACAAAAATCAAGCGTGTGTGTGTGGGGGGTGATGAAGTAGGAGTCATAGCACTCCCTGACCTCCAAACCTAACTACTCAACAGTGGTAACCAAAACAGAGTGGTGCTGGTACAATGAAAGGCACATAGGCCAATGGAACAAATTGAGAGCCCAGAACTGGGCCCGTTTATCTACAGTCAACTGATATTCGGAAAAAAACCTATCAAATGGGGAAATGACAACCTCTCCAACAAATGGTGCTGGCAAAACTTGACCTGCAGAAAGTGGAAACAGGAGCCACATCTCACACCATACACAAAACTCAACTCAAGGTGGAGCAGAGACCTGGGAATAAAGCCCCAAACCATAAAGTTCATAAGAGACAAACTGGGACCAAGCTTAAAGACCTAGTCTACGAAGGCAAGGATTTTGAAGTTCTGTCTCACATACTTTGGGCATGTTGCTGGGAGGGACCAGTCCTTGGAGAAGAACATCATACTTGGAAGGGTGGAGGGACAGCACAGGAGAGGATGACCCAGGATGAGATGGATTGACATAGTGACTGGGGTAATGGAGGCAGGTGTGTTGGAGACACTGAGACTGACTCAGGACAGGGTTCAGGACTGTCGTACATAGGGTCGCTAAGAGTTGCAGGGCACTTGACAGTCCATAATAACAGCAGAGCAGCAGTGCATGAGAAAGACCCGACTATCTGACCCTATAAAGATCACAGCACAGAAAACCAGGGCACTTGTGCTTTGCCACATGGGAAAGCATCATAGCGAACCACTGCACTGACAAATGACTTGAGTTTCCAGGTGGTGAAAACCTGTCTTCCCACTGAGAGTGTCTCCAGGTAGGTCTGTCACAGGAAATGCTGGAGTGGTGCCCCTGAAAGGTGGCTTCTTCTCGGCCACCCACACAGCCCGTTTCTTGGGGTTTATCTTTGCTCTATCTGTGCATCCAGGGAATTGGACCAGAACAGCACACTTCAAAATGTGTTGCATAGGCCACCAGGTTCCTGAAATAGTTCAATACAGAAAGCGCTTGTCCAGGCCAAAAGGGCTCATCTGTGCAAAAAAAAAGGATCAAATGTTAGTCTCTGAAATAACTTGCAATAAAGAGGGGTTGTATTTAGCCCACTATTTCCTAAGCTTTAGAAGACATTTTCCTTTCTCCTTTCCACTGGTTATGCATCTGAGAGCTGGACAGTGAACAAGGATGACGGAAGAAGAATTGACACCTATGAACTGAAGTGTTGGAGAAGAGTACTGGATACCCCATGGACTGCCAAACTGCCCAAATATATTCTTGGAGAAAGTGCAGCCGGAGCGTTCCTTGGAGGCAAAGATGACCAAGCTTCATATCACAGACTTTGGCCATGTTGGAAGGAGAGGCTTTTCTTTGGAAAAGGACATCATGCTTGGAACAGTGGAGGGTCAATGAACGAAAGGAAACCCCTCAACCAGATGGATTAGCAGTGACTGCAGCAATGGGCTAACCTATGTCAGAGATGAGGAGGATGGCACAGGATAGGACAGAGTTCTGGTCTATTGTTCACAGAGTTGATATGAGTCAAGTTATTCTTGACTTGATGGCTCCTAACAACAACAACAACAACAACAACAACAACAACAACTCACATCTTCTGGAACCAGCTCTCTGCAGGACACTTTGACAATACGCTAGACAATGTCTGAAGCTGTTTCTGACCTCTTGTTCTTTTCTTTCCATCAACCAGTGTTTGGCACGGTCCTCTCTATCTGAGTTCCACAGGAAAACCCTCAATTTCCAAAGAGAGGGCTCCACATGGGCTCACATGGTATTAAGCAAATCAAGCGGCCATCCCTTCATCTTACGTGAGGTTGCCCCCTAGTGGCCACTCATTCTTGCAGTTTTCGTCTATTCACTTATTACACACATCTGAGTGCAAGGAACCCTCTTGATCATAATCTATTACTCCAACTGCAAGTGTAGCCTCAGCTATCTTCCGTCTGGAAGAGAACCTCAACTTTAACATGGGTTTGTTACATTTCTCCCATGGAGCAGCTGAGGCTCCACATGTCTTCAGGTTGGCAGTGTGACTCTTTACCACTGGGTCATAGCTCCCTTTTAAAATATTTATCTGTATCTATATATATCAAGACATTTAAGCCAGAATGCAATGAAAATGACATGAATTTTGCACATAGTTGGGAGTCCTGAGTTTGAGGCATGGTACTGACATGATGCTGATATTTATGGGCGTGATGTTCTAACTAAGTTGCTCTACTTCTCTGACTTTGCATCTTCTCATCTATAAAATGATACCAATTGCACAAGGCATCCCTCCTCAAGTCCAAATCAGGTGTGTTAAAATTCCCATAGAACTGACGTTGTGTCTGAGGAAAAGTATGCCTCGACCTAGGCTAATGGCAGACCATAGCTCTCAGAGACTCCTGATTTTTTCCATTTGGAGCCCAGAACAGCGTAAATTGTGCAAGAATAATATAAACAGCATTTAATCAAAGGCAGCTCTACTTCAGCAAGGGAGACATTTATTTCATGACATTTTCAATAAGAGTTTGCATCACAGTGGGTAAAAAAAAAACCCCAAATATACAAATAAAACATCCAATATACTCATCATTAGCTATAAATTGGAAGGATCTATGTAGTCCAGAAGTAGAGTTTAACAATGTGAGGTCTTAGGAAGATGGAGGAGATGCCAATTGGAATTCAGTTGTGTCTTCCATAAAGATAGACTGAAGTACTAACCTCAATCTCTATGAATGTAATCTTGCTTGGGGAGATAGGAGTCTTTCTTTGAAGATATGTTCAGTTGAGTTAAGGAGATATGATAGGTCCTAATTCTGTATGCCTGGTGTTTTAGGAAATGGGAGGGGAGATAGAGACAGACTCACAGGGAAAAGACCACGTGGAGATACATCGGCAAGCTGCAAAGGAACGTCAAAGACTGATGGCAGGATCCGGAGAGATGGGTATAGACAGTTCACTTAGAACCTTCAGAAGAAATGTTCTGTACTCCCAGTCTCCAAAACTGAGAGAGAATACATGCTTACTCTTAAAAAAAGAAACCCTTCCCAAACCACAAGACTATTGCCTTTATGTTAGAAGTGGCTTATAACTGACCTTCCAGCAGGTTTTTGAGACTATAAATCACATGAGAGGAAACTGCCCACCTTTCTTCTCTGGAGCAGCTGGTGGATTCAAGCCACCTGTTTTGGGATTGACAGCACAACCCCTTAAAGGTACCCACTTAATGTGTTTTGTGGTGCTGGAGGAAAGAACTGAACATCCCATGGACTGCCAGAAGAAAACCAGATTATGTCTTGGAGAAAGTGCAGCCAGAATGCTCCTGGGAGGCAGAGATGGCGAAGTTTCATCTTTCATACTTTGGATGTGTACCTAGACAAGCCTCTTCCTTGGAAAGGGACACCATACTTAGAAAGATAGTCAGCAAAGGAGAGGAAGACCCTCAATGAGAGGGATTGACACAGTGTCTGCAGCAATGGGCTCAAGTGTGTCAGAAATGATGAGGATGGCACAGGACACAACAGGGTTCAGGTCTGTTGTTCACAGGGTCACTATGAGTTATACTTGATGGCATCTAACAACAACAACAACGTATTTTGTTACTACAGACCTATGAACTTAAAATAGTTGGATTCACAATTGAATGGATTAAGAAGTTGTGGTACATTCACACGCTAGAATACTAGGCAGCACTCAGGAGCAACGATTTGGAAAAGTACTTCATAACTTGGGAAAGACTGGAAAGCATTGTGCTAAGTGAATTAACTCAGTCTCATAAGGATAAATACTACATAAGACCATTATTGTGAAAATTGAAAGACAACTAGTAAAATGCATATGGGGATCCAAGGGGGGGGCAGAGGGGTGAGAAGGGGCATGGGGCAAATCATAGAGTCACATAATTTGGTGGGTGGAGGGAGGGTGGTAAAGAAAATGAGAGTGACCTGGTGGGGATCTGGAAAGACAGGGTTAATGGTGGGCATTGTTCAATGGTGATTACTTTTATAAAACAAAGAATGGGAAAGACAGTATGAAACACAATGTGAATGAAGAACAGTGTGAAACACAGTGTAAACAAACTTTGTATGCAAACCAATATAAAACAAATAGTTTTTTTAAAAAAAAAGTTAGATTAATAGCATTTCCTCACAGAGCTGAGAACCCAGTGACAGGATACCACAGAGTACCTGGGGTAACCAAGAAAGCCAAGAGCAAGCCCCTGTCATTAACCCAGTTCTGATGCATGGTTACCTCGGGGCTTAGCTTCCTTGGCTTTGACTGTCAGAGAAGCAGGCTGCCAAGTTTTGCTTCCATAACATGACTTGGTAGGTCCAAATTGCCAAACTTGCTGTTTCGTTGTTAGTTGTTGTTGTTAGGTACAATTAAGTCAACAACCACACAGAATGACCCTATAAACAACTGATAAAAACATTGCCCTGTTCTGTATCATCTTCCCAATCTCTGAGGAAATTAAGGCCCACTGCTGCCGTCACCCTGTGACTCTATAGCATTCAAGGTCATCCTCTCTTCAGAGGATCCTCTGCTTTTCTGAACACGATGTCTTTTTCCAAAGATTGATCCCTCCTGACAACACACTCCAAGTACGTAAGCTGTAGTTTCTTCATCTAGTCCTCTAGGGAGCACCCTGGTTGCACCACCTTCCACACAGACTGGCTTGTTCTTTTGCCAGTTCATGGTGTGTCCAATACTCTTTGCCAACATCAAAAGCACCACTTCTCCTTGGGGTTTCCTTATTCATTGTTCAACTTTCATTTATATATGTTGTTGTTGTTGTTATGTGCCATCGAGTCACCTGCGACTCATAGCGCCCCTATGGACAACAGCCCTAAACCCTGCTCTCTATCCTGTGCCTTCGACACTCCTACCCTCATTACCCCAGTCACTGAATCAATCCACCTCATAGAGGGTCTTCTCCTCCTGCGCTGTCTCTTTCCACCCTCCCAAGCATGATGTCCCTCTCCAAGGACTGGCCCCTCAAGTATGTCAGACGAAGCCTCAGAATCCTTGACTCTAAGAAGCAGTCTGGTTTAACCCTCTCCAGGATGAACCTGTTTGTTTTCTTAGCAGTTCATGGTGTATTCAATACTCTTCTTCAACACCACAGCTCAAAGGCACCAATTCTCTTTCTATCCTCCCTAGTCATTGTCCAACTCGCTGACGCATAAGAAGTGATTGCAAAGACCATGGCCTGTATCAGACGTACCTTAGTCTCCAGAGAGACACAATTGCTCTCCAGTGCTTTGGAGAGGTCCCTAACAGCAGACTTTTCCATCACAATACATCTTTTAACTTCCTGGCTGCTGGTGCCAAGAAAGTTGACTGTGGAGCCAAGCAAACTGAAGCTGTGAACAATCTCAGTCTCTTCACCATCCATCATATGAAGCAAATGAAATTATTATGGCTTGGGTTTTGCACACTTAGTCTTTAAGCGGACATCCTTGTCCTTGACACTTAAAGAGGTGCTTGACAGTAAGAGTCCTTGACAGCGGATTCGTCCAGCCCAGCACATCTATTGGTTAGGTGAGTAGTTGAGTGAAAAACATTTGTACTACCCAGTGACTTAGATGTCACTTAGTCCCTTACTGTTAAATATGCCAATGAACCTATTTTCTTTGAAATGCTATCTTTTCTATTTCATGCCATGCAGAGAAGGGACTTATATGCTTCATCAAAGGGGTCCTTGGCACAAAAAGGGTTAAGAATCTCCTGCTGTGGGGCCCCCACCCCTAGCCCATCAACAGCTTAGTTTCCCCTTGCAATCCTCAACTGTTTACTCATTTCATTTTACTGCGATCAGGTTGCGTACTCTAATTTTGTAGCTTGCACTGTTAACTAACCATAAATGTATTCTCATGGCCCTTCTTGCACACTTCTTCTTTAAAGGCGGCATAATAGGCCATTTTGTCGCTGCACCGTAATTCACCATTCCCCTATGGTTTGCTATTCAGACGAGCTTGAATCTGTCACTTTTATAAATGGTATGGGGACAGGCATCTTCCCCCATAAAGAACCTGCTTAAATTAGGTGATTTCCTTAGGCAAGATTTCAGGCTGAGGCAAAGTGAGCATTTTCTGGGAGCTCCCGTCTTCCCAGAGAGAGGGGGCAGAGAGAAGGATTTAAAGCCAGGAAAAGGTAGGCTGAGAAGCAGAAAGACAAATTGGAGGACCGGGCTGCCATCCATGGACACATAATAAGCATGGACTGGGCTTTAATTCCATTGCCTATTTGCTGTGCTATGGTTTGCATGTGGCTGTGATGTCAGAAGTTATGCTCCCAGTATTACAGATCGCAGCAGGGTAGCCCAGGCTGGACAGTTACTGACCAAGACCAGAGCTCTGGAGGCCTAATGGTAAGGAGTTGTGCTGCTAACCCAAAGGCAGGCAGTTCAAATCCACTAGTTGAGTGGGAGAAAGACGGGCAATCTCCTACTGGGCAAAATAGTCTCTAAAAACCTGCTTAAGGGTGAGCTATGAGTTGGTTGCAACTCAACAGCAATGAGAGAGAGGGGAACCATTTGCGTGTGTAAAACATCTGCATGACAAGTTATTGTGTTGCTGTACTCAAGGAAGAGCCCTGGTGTAATGTAATAGGCTGCTAATCTAATGGTCAGACCCCATCAGTCACTCCACAGGAGAGAAAAATGGGCAGTCTTCTTCCATAAAAGCTCACAAAGCTGATGGAGGGTCCCTGTGACAGAATCAACTCTATGGCAGTGTGTTTGGACTGCTCTTGGGAGCGCACAGTTATGTAGTAGTTATGTAGTAGTGGTGGTTGTTGTTAGGTGCCAATGAGTCAAGTATTATCCACAGTGACCCGATGAACAATAGTCTTGAATTCTGTCCTATCCTGTGCCATCTTCACACCTCCTGACACACTAGAGCCCATTGTGGCAGTCACTGTGTTGACCCATCTGGTCGAGGGTCTTCCTCTCCTTTGCTGACCCCTGCCTTTCTAAGCATCATATCCCTCTCCAGGGAATAGTCCCTCCTAGTAACATGACCAAAGTATGTGAGGTGAAGCCTCATCATCTTTGCCTCTTGAGAACACTCTGGCTGCACTTTCTCCAAGACATATCTCTTTGTTCTTTTGGCTGTCCTCGTGATGTTCACTGCTCTTCTCTGACATCACAGCTCAATGATATAAAGTCTTTTGTTTTTACCCGCTTTTTAAAAAAATTGAGATTTTAATGAAAGTTTATAAAGAACTTGGATTTCCACTCATTCATTGTTGCACATTTTCCTCCCTACCCTCTCTTCCTCCAGTTCACGTTTTTCTTTGGAAAATTTTTTTCATTGTCATGCAATTCTTCTGTCATCCTTATTCATTTTCCAGCTCTCAGATGCATAGCAAGTGATCAGAAAGAACATGGTCTGCATCAGATGCACCTTAGTGCTCAAATGGACGTCATTACTTTTCAATAATTTGGAGAGGTCCCTGACTGCAGACTTTACCAGTATAATACATTTAGTGATTTTCTGACTACTGGTACCAAGAATGTTGATTGAGGGTTCAAGTAAGATGAAGTTGTTGACAGTTTCAGTCTTTTCTCCGTCTATCACGATGATGCCTATTGTAGTGGCTGCTGTGATTTGCCTTTTAGATCCCTTTTTGAAACAGAGACCCTCATCACTCGCTGCCCTACTCAGGGCATGCTGGCTGTTCTGGCTTATGGCTGGTTCCGTCCACGGGAACTACTGTTAATGGAAGGTGCCTCACACAAGGGTATGTGCCCTGCCTCACTGGCGGGCAGGTGCAAAGGCTTGCCCCTCACTCTGGAGGTGCATCTCAGCTCGAGCATCACTGTCTGTCCTCCTCCACCTCCACGCCTGCTTCCCCTTCGTTCCCCAACAGGGTACCTTAGCTTCCTGGTGCTGCTGTGACATAAAACCACAAGGAGGTTCTTTACCGAATTCAGTCATGTCAATTCCTTTCTTGTGGGCAGCCCTGGGCGGGTGTTCCTTGGCTCTATGTCTTATTAAGATACGTCACGTATTTGTCTTCTCCAGTACGTGTCCATGTCTCTGTGTCTCTGATACTTTTCATTTGACTCCTAAGTTATGTGGTTTAGGATCTACTCTGCATCAGCAAGGTCTGAGCAAATTGATCACACTGCATTAGATTGGATTCTGAAGGAGGGTTATAGCACATTAGGGTACATTCATAGCTTAGGATTCCAGTATTTATTTTAAGGAGGCATAACTAAGTCTATAACACAGGTCTTGTTACCAAGATCACACACACACTTCCTGCATGCTGGTCTGCATCTCAGATTCATTTCTTGGGCAGCCCAATTTAAGATGATTAGGTATTTTTTTTATTTACTCAAAATTGACTCACTTCATTTACTCATTGCCACTGGGTTGGAATTGACCTATTGCTGAGCCTCCACTGGGCTTCTGATGCTGGAAACTGCATGGGAATAGATTCTCCACTTTTTGTCCATGGAGAAACTACAGGGTTCCAAGCTCTGAGAGAGCCTTTGAGTGAGTGGTGCAATTCCTGTGCCACTAAAGCTCCAAGTAAAACGGACAGAAAGGCTAAATTATTACAACGCTCACCGACAGATAATCTTAAAAAAACCCCAAAGCCTTCAGCTCTTCACAAGGGGTTTAAAAAATAATTTAAAAAAAAATTAGGCGTTGGTAAATGTCGACAGTAACACAGCATTTTGAGTATAATTGATGCCACTGAATTATACACATAAAAATGACTTAAGTATCCAATTTTAGCTGTGTGTAAAGTGTCAGGCAGCGATGTCAGAGGTTGATGGTGAGACCCCACCAGTAGCTTTGAGGCAGAAAAATGGGGATTCTCCTTCCATGAGAACTTTCAGTCCCAGAAACACACGGCAGGGTCTCAGCTACCAGGCAGAATTGACTCAGTGGTGGTGGGAATATAACACCCCCAAAAAGTTTTGGTTTTTGTTTTTTTTTTTAAATTCAAGTTAAACAAAAACAAGATACGTGCAATCCAATGCTAGTCCTCACGGATCCTTTCACTTTACAGATGAGAAAACAGCATCCTCAAGGAAAGGGGACTTGAAGTTATAGCCTAGAAACATCTGAGCTGGGATTCAAAGCTAGGCGAAAAATCCAGGACTAGTCATTGTTTTCCGTCCTATTTTTTTCCATCCTTAATTAACTTGGCGTTCAGGGTAACTCAATGTCTAGACAAAAGCACATCGACTCGTGGGTGAAGCAGGGTCAGCAGGGAAGGCTGGCATCTCCCATGCATTTCTTCTGATCTCTAACCTCCAGAGAGAAACCCTACACCATCAGGTGATCTCGTGTGGATATGGAGAACAGAGAGCCCAAATTCAGCCCTGCCTCTGCCATTCATGAGCTGTGTGGCTTTATGACAGTTTATTTACCTCTCTGAACCACAACGTCCTCATCCTTGAAATAAAAATGCTGAACTCAACATTTTCATGATTAATAATGGGTAAACCTTCCAAACAGATTTTTTTAGCACTGTTGTTGGCCATTAAGGGGCACTGTTGTTTAGCTGCCACTGAAATAGCCCCCCAACCTGTGATGCCACAGGTGGCACGTGACTAGACCGCTGTGGCCCATAGTACCCATGTAGTTGTGTACCGTAGAGGTGGGCACTGGTCCATAGTTGACCCTCTGGTCAGTTTTCAGAGGCAGGTAATCGCACTGGAGAAGACTTGCCCGACCTTCTCCTGCGCAGCAGCTGGTGGATTCGAACCATGTGCCTCCAAGGTTGCATTGCAACTTCTTGCTTCCTATAAGACCCTTCTCATTAGCTGATTTCTGGAAGTGGATCGCCCAGCCTTTCTTCCTAGTCCATCTTACTCTAGAAGCTCCACTGAAACTTGTTAAGCATATTACCAACACGGAAGCTTCTACTGTCAGGGGGATGGTAGCAGTGGATGAGACAAAATTGACAGAAATGGAATCCAGGTTTCCCATACAAAAGGCAGAATTTTACTTTCTTTTACTGCATCACCACAACCCCTCACCCCAACCCCTAGCAATATTTCTCTCTGGCAACATTACTTCCTGAGCTTAGAACACAGCGTCTTTTTTTAAAAAAAAACAAAACAAAACACAAACAACCCACACTCTGCAACCCTCATTCCGTACTCTTATGATAAACATAATGCCCTAAAATATAATACTTTTAAACTATTCTCTCCCTCATAGGTTGCGTACCAATGAAGGAGTTTTTCTTTTGCTTTTCAAGGAGAGGAGCAAAGGGGGGATGGGGAGAAAAGTGCAACAATGAATGAATGGAATTCCAAAATCTCTGTAGATGTTCATTGAAATTTAAAAAAGAAAAAGAAATAAAAAATTTTTAAAAAGTAAAAACATTACTCTAATAATGTAAGAGAAAATGAGAATAACTTTAAGTCACAAAATTAATCTTCAGGTGACTCATGTCCAATTTCTAAAGACATTGGTACAAAACACAAAAATTCATCAGAGTATTCTCTAGAAAATTAAAAACCATCTAACGAAGGAGAGGAAGACCTTTGATGAGATGGATCGATCCTGTGACTGGAGCGGTGGGAATAAGTGCGTTTGAGATGGCTAGGTTGGCACAGGATAGAACAGCATTTAGAGCTCTTGTACATAGGGTCGCTATGAGTCGCAAGGGACTCGATGGCACATAACAACAACAACAAATGTAAAAAAAAAAACCCCACAAAACCAAACAACAAAACACAACACAAACAAACTGGAATATCGAAGCTTTTCAATATAAAATTATATTTTTCATTGTCAGAAGGACAATGAAGGACAACATTGTTAGCAACCCTTTGTATTATCTAGTGCAAGGCCCTTTGATTTTTATCAGCCCAGAGGCCTGGGAAACCCGGGATCCTCTCAGTGACTCGGCCAAGACTGGTCGGCAGAGGGCAGCACTGCTCCGCGTAAAGCCGCGGGGTTCTCGCCCCTTCCCGCCTCCACCACCACGACTTGCCAGCTCGCCAGCACCGAAGGCTAAGATCCTCTTCTCTGTCTGCCCCCCTCATCCCGAACCCCACCAACTGTGGTGGGTCTCCCCAGGAATGCAACGGCTTTCCACTCTGCAGCAGCCACAACTGGATTCAATTTGTAACGCTGAAATAGACGCGAATGTGCTCTTACATGAAACACATCCGTTTGTTACAAACAATACCGCCCAGAGGCGGAGATTCCAACCAGGCGGAAACCAGACTGAAGCCACCAGCAGGGAGGCTCCAGGGTCCTGGGCACTTGACAGTCTGATGGCTGAGGCCAGCAGGGAGAGAGGGAGGACGTGTGTGTGTGTGTGTGCGCGCGCGCGCAGGAACAATCTGATGAAGCTACCTTGCGCCCTGAGACTGGGGTGCCAGAAGAGAGACTAAAGTAAATCAGGAAAAGGGTCCCCACACTTGTCCTCCTCACTTCCACAAGGAATATGAACAAACCCTAAGAGCAGAAGGGCCTCACTCCGCCTGACAGCTGAGACAAATCATGTCTGTGTGCTGTAAGTGGAGCTGAGGCATCTGACCTGACAATCAAGAGATGGACCAGAAGCTTTGGAAGCCTTGGAGTCTCTAGAAAGAGAAAGCTGGCTGAGGCATCATCATATTGGACTGGGGTCAGGCATAGAGAGCTCGCTGGCTTTCCTCAATAGCTCCTCAGAGCGGGGCCTCTCCAGGGAGAAGGCAGTGTCTCTTCACGGGTGTCTTTGCTTAGTGCATCACACAGCCACAGAGGGCAGAGGGCAGCCCAGTCTGCCTCCTCCTCCTCTCCACAGACACAAGGGACAAGGAGCCCCACGCATTCCCTCATTCCACTGTCTTCAGCAGCGCTCTCTCGCTCCCTCACACACAGACATAGACACACACACTACAAGGTTAATGTCAGACAAGCAAGAAAATTCCTCCGTGGATAGATCAGCAGCCTGGGAAACAGCCCCTCAGAGAGAGCCACTCTCAGGCCAAAACCCCTCACCCAATGAATGCAGCTCAGTGCTTTCTGATGACTTCACTGAAATAATTCTTTTTTCACTTTCTCTCTGAAACACCTTAATATCCATGAGGCTGAATAATCTACCTTTCTGCTTGTCCTTCATGCCACAAAGCAGCCCACTTACTGCTGTCCCATGGCCTTGTGGGGGAACCAAGCTTTCCTCTTCATCCTTTGCAGGAGATTTTAGGCAGGGGGTGGGAGGTTAGAGGAGTGTGTGCTGGTCGTGTGAGTTCTGCTGGCTCTAGGTGGGTTGAGGGGAAGCAGGGGTGGTGGATGGGCAGGTGTCCAACAGTGAAGGAGGTGCCCCCCGTGTGGTCCCATAACCATGTTGAGCCATCCCAGGTTCTAGGAAGGGATTCAGAGATGGGGGTGGGGGGTGCAGAGGGAGAGCATGAGTGAGACCTGGCACTCGCTGACTGTAAACTGTGAATTCCCTGCAGAAGCTCACATGCCCACCACCCTCTGGTGGCTCCATCTGTCCATGGATTCCCAATTACTCCTGCCTTGCTCTCTCAGCCTCAGGCAAACGATAGGGCTAAGTGCTTGCACTTGCCCCTCCCTGCCATCTGCACCCCATGGGCTCTGCCTGTGTCATCCTACTGACCAGGTCTCACAGCCTCCTTTCGCCAGCGCCCAGGCCACCCCAGCCTCAGCACCACATTAATAATTCACTGGCTGCCCCCTTCCTCTTCAGACAAAGGGAAGGAGAAGGGGAGGCCACAGAAACGCACCCTCAGCCCTGGAACCCAAGGCTGCAAAGCCAGGCAGTTAGTGTGTTTCCAGAGAGGAGAGGTGGGGAGAGAGCAGGGAAACTGAAGGGAGAGAGAGAAGAAAAATCGAGGAGCAGGAGGGAGAGAGAGCTGGACGAGGAGGGAGGAAAGGAAGGAGATAGCCATTCCAGAAGTTATGTCTGCTTCACTAGAAAGGCACCATTCTGTCAGAACTGAAAACCATCTCCCCCCACTGCTATTTCACCCTGGGAATGAGAGGAAGCAGGACGTCGTTAGGTTTCACAGACTATTTCTTCACAGTTTCTTATTGTGTTTTGACAAGAAATCTGCTTAAGCTGCTATTCTGAACCAGGGGGTGTGTAACCTCCATCAGCTTTGCCAGTTCCTGTGTTCTGCAACATGACACAAGGAAGACTGACAATGTGCACACCTGGGGAGCTCTGGGGTGGGGCCAAGGAGCAAACACCTGGGTTCACAGCACAGGACTTGCTGTGTGACCTGTGTGTGCCCTGTGACCCCTCTGAGTCTTAGCTTGTCCCCTCGTGGGGACAGACTGAGGTAACAATGGGACACACAGTACCTGTGGAAGAGAACACCTAAAGAGAACACATGGTGATTACCTTCCTCGTGTTTACAGTCTGTCCTGCATGTGGGGATTTGGATCATGATCGTAAAGCAGCCTACCAGCCCACATAAAGTTCTTGCGTTGTTGTTTTTTTTTAAAGTTGTTGTCAAGTTGGCTTATTTGCTCCTTGTGCATCAGGGTAGAACCATGTTCATAAGGGTTTCAGTACACAACTTTACAGAAGTAGATTGTCAGACCTTTCTTCTCAGAGGCACCTCTGGGTGGGCTCAAATTCCCTGCAGAGCTGCTGGGTGGATTCAAACCACCAATCTTCTGGCTGGCAGCTACACATTTAACCATTGCACCACCAGGGTTCTTTGCTTACAATTGTTGTTGTTATTACGTGCCCTCAAGTTACCTCTGATTCATAGCGACCATATAGCTCTGAAGCCTACCCGGTCCTGAGCCAATCTGACTCTGATACACCTACCCCCATCTCAACTGGGGTTTTCCTCTCCTGCACTGTTCCTCTACCCTTCTGAGGTTGATGTCCTTTTCCAAGGATCAGTCCCTCCCAAAGTATAAGAGATAGAGCTTCTAAATCCTAACTTCCAAGGACAAACTTGGTTTCATCCTCCCCAAGACAGATCAATTTGTTGTCTTGGCAGTCCATGGTATGTTCAAGATTCTCCTCCAGTATCACAACTCAAAGGCATCAGCTCTTCTATCATTCTTAGTCATTACCCAGCTCTCTGATGCATAGCAAGTAATTGCGAAGATGATGGACCAGATCAGGCACACCTTAGCAAAAGGCAAATTGCATCAGGTAAATCTGCTGTCAGAGACCTTTCCAGAGTTGGTTACAGTAGTAGTGTCGTATCTCTGCTCCAGCTTTTAGTAGGTATTTACCCACAGAAAGTCATTTAACCTCTGCAAACCACAGTTTCTTCATCTGTGAAATGAAAATTGTTCACCTCAAACATATGGGACTGTTAGAAGTTTCAGGTTTAAAGGATCCCAGCACAGCGCCTGCGCATAAATGCATAAAAACTGTGCCTCCTCTTCCCCTTCTCTTTCTTCCTCAGAAGGTATGGGCATTGAGGCTCTGGAAGGAATCTTGGAGTTTCCCCACTTAGGGATTTTCTTCACACAGCCAATGTATTCAATAAGCTTCAGAAATCACTCCTTTTCTCCCTTCAGACAAGTCCTGTCATATTCCCTGTCCTCATTGCCAGATAATATCGTAAGCAGGTCTCAGAGCATTTCTGGTTGCCTCAGGTATTGGAACAATCCCATTTTCAGGTCATAAAAATTCCAGAGCAATCTAATCAAAACTTGAATCTCTTCTCCAGCTGCTTGGGAGCGGAGATGTGACTGAGGGTCCTCAGATGAGCGGAAGCCTGAAGGAGGCGGGGTTACTCTTTCTCTCTGCTTGCTCATCTCCTTCTCCTCTTGTCACCCAGTTTCTGGGGAGGGAGCTCTGGGGGTACAATCCATGGGGAGCTGCGCTTACCTGGCAGCTCAAATCGTTGGGCATGTCCATGGCAGCAGCTCCATGGGAGAAAGTGGGTAATCTCCTCTTTGCAGCCTTGGACACTGATTGTATTGAGTTCAGAGGGTGGATGGGACAGGGACGGTGGCAGAAAGGACAGATCCTGCCACCAGAACCACCAGTGCCATCTGGCTTATGGTGCCCTTGGTGTGGCAGATGACCTCAGTTTGGGTTTTTGGCTGAGGTTCACAAGGTCGCCACACTACACCATTCACAAATCAGAGACCCTGTGGGGTGACCCCTAGCTTCTCCTCCTGAAAGCCTATTCTCCAGCAGTACAGCTCACACAGTGTGCTGAGCTGGGGGTGCCCTGACCCTGAGAAAGAGTCCTTTCAAGCACAGCTGAGCTTGGCTACCTTTCATTAGCGTCTCTCCCCACTGTTGGTGGAAGGGTCTCTCATGGAAACTGCCCACCTTGTCCTGTCATTGGAGGCCTGTCCAGCCAGAATCTCTCTGCATCAGGGAGATCACAAGTTCTTGAGGACACTTGTCTCTTTAGTTCAAAAGGTAACACAGATCAGTGTCAGGGTGTGATCACTTTCTGTGGAGATGAGTGAGCATCCTCCAGGAACACAGCAGTAGTTTCCCTTCTTACTGACAACCTTAGGGTTTCTTCTGGGTGGTCCAGAGGTACTTCCCTTCTTACCTTTCCCCAGGCTTCCTTTGCTGCACCCAGAAGTAGAAGCAAGACTGGATGTGTCCAATCTTTAGTCCAATAAGGAATGGCCCAGTCCTTGACGTTAGAATACCTGGGTACGCTGCCTCAACTCTGAAGTTTTCATCAAAGCTCCAGGGCAGACTTATAGATGCCAGGGGAATACCCAAGACCTGGCCCTAAGGTAAACTTTGAACTGGGAACTCTCTAGAGGTTACCGTTCAGTCAAATAATAGTTTGCCTTATAAAAGAATAATGCTACCCTGAGTACTGGGCTCTGTTAAAGAATCAATGACATGAGATCCAAGAGTCAACATTTACCAAAAAAGCAAAAACGGAAAGGCAAGGAGGAGAAGGGAAACTAGATCCATGGAAACAGAACAAATAGAACAGAAATAATGAGAATGCAGACACATTATGAAAATGGAAACCAGTGTCATGGGAAAACTAGTATAAAAATATTAATGGGAAGCTACCTAACTTACTTTGTTAATGTTCATAATAAAATACTATTAAAAAACAAATCTCCATGATGACAAGAAATGTCCCTATTAATACTGTTATATTCAGAAAGAAGAAAATGACTTTTCTAAAGGCAAAGGGTGGGACATTCTCTTGTTTAAGGATCCGGTGATTTCCGAGGCCCTTGTTGCTCTGGGAAGCGATAATGGAAAAGAACATAGGTTCATGTTTCTTTTCTGTGTCTGTTTTCCTAGTTCAGCCAGACTCCCTGAACTTAATACCAATGCTGGAGTTCTCATCTTCCCGTGGGAGAAGCGAGTTCCATTCCCAGCCACTGTACCTCATATGTAGCCATAAGCCATCTGCCAGTGGAGGCTGTCATGCTGCTGTGCTATTCAGCAGGTGTCAGTGGAACTTCCAGACTAGGAAGAAAGGCCTGACAATCCACTTCTGAAAAATCAGCCAGTGAAAGCCCTATGGAACACAATAATCTAATCCACGACTGCTCAAAGGGATGTCACCGCACTGAGAGTATCTTATTCTGTTGTCCTGTGTCGCCACGAATCAGGGTCAGCTCAGCAGCAGCTCCAGCAGTAAAAGACATCATCTCATCCTTAAAGTTGTTGTTGTTGTTAAGTGCTGTCGTGTCACAGGCGACTCATAGAGACCCTATGAAGGAGAGTCTTTGACACTTGGGTGCCTTTCATCCTCTCTCCAGATCCTTAAAGATGCATGTTTAAATACTCTTTGTTGTTAGGTGCTGTGGGGTCAAGTAAGGCTCGTAGCGAGCCTATGAACAACAGATCTGCACCTTGTCCTGTCCTGAGCCGTCCTCCCCTTCTCTGAAGCACTTAGCCCACTGCTGCAGTCACTGTGTCAATCCATCTCATTGAGGATATTCTTCTCCTTAGCGGACCCTCCCCCACCTTCAAAGGAATAGCCTCTCCTAGCAGCATGCCCAAAACATGTCAGATGAAGTCCTGCCATCCTTGCCTCTGAGGAGCACTCCACTCACAGTTAGAGGGTTCTCACACATATGGTTTAGAGTGGATGACAGGATATTGGCACACACTCTTCGGTTATGAAAGCAAACCATGACTGTGTGGGTTCATAAGCCCCATCCTCCCCTAACCACCAGAACAACCATGGGCAAATGACTTGGCATCCCTCTGCCTCAGTTACTGCATCTGTAAAATGGAGCAAAGTGTCGTTTCTATCTCTTTAGACATATAGATGTCTTGAAAGGCTATACCAGAATAAAATGCAGTGCACAGTAAGGGCACAGAAATATTTGCTGTTAGGAAGTAAACAATAGTAATTAAATTCTCTCTTCATCTGACTTCACTTTGATCATTCACATCTTTGCTCCTGCAAAGATTCTGCTTTTATTGTTATGTCCTTTCCTCGAGCCTCTTTCTTTTTCATCTGTGAAGAGCTCTTTGAAGACACCCATTACTGAAAGCCGTAAAATCACCAGGTAACGGACATCAATACCAAGCCTAAACAGAGAACAGAGAGGCGTTCAGGGGAAAACGTGGTGGGCCACAGAATCAGGCCGCCAGAGCTAGCACTGAACCCGGTGACTCACCTGCTAGGGCATTTGTAGCAAGGGCCCAAACACCCGGAGGTGGGCTTTCCTGCCTGTCAGTCAGAGGTGATGCTCATGTCTGCTGTCCCTTTCTCCATTCACCCTTCAAACATTTCTTGGGGTCTGCCACATGCAGATAGTGACACACACTATCCAGAGGACAAGGGGACCTGGTGGTACGGTGGTTGAATAAGTCGCATACTAACATAAAGACTGACAGTTCGAAACCACCATCCACTCTTCAGGAGAAAGACACAGCGGTGTGCTTCCATAAACATTTACAGCCTTGGAGATCCCTATGGGAAGTTCTCCTCTGCCCCCTAGGGTTGCAAGGAGTTGAAATCAATCTGATGCGAGTGAGTATCTATCATACAACAGCTTCATTTTAATCAATAGGAAATTGAAGCCTAGAAGGATCTCAAGTTAGCCCAGCCTTTAAAATAAAAATGCCTCAGTCCTTTTATTAGCAGTAGGAGTCCTGATGACTGACTTGTTAAACCATTCAACTGCTAACCTCAAAGTCAGTGCTTTGAACTTGCCAACACTCTGAGAGAGATATTGTTGTTGTTGTTGTTCTGCGCTGTCGAGTCGCCTGTGATTCATAGAGACCCTATATACAACAGTTCTAAATCCTGCTCTATCCTGTGCCAATCTTATTGTCTCTGACACACCCACCTCCGTTATCCCAATCACTGAATCAATCCATCTCATCGAGGGTCTTCCTCTCTTGTGCTGTCCCTCCACCCTCACAAGCATGAGGTCCCTCTCCAAGGACTGGTCCCTCCTTGCAACATGTCCAAGGTATGTCAGACAAAGCTTCAGAATCCTTGGGAGATGAGGCTTCTGTAAACGTTTTACCTACCACTGTCATCAAGTCAGTTCTGACTCACAGCAGTCTTCCACCAGGTTCCTGAGGCTGTGAATTGTCATCTCCCGCAGAGCTGGTGCCTCTGAACTGCTGACCTTTCTGCTATCAGCCTGATAGATCTTGGAAACCTTAAGGACAGCTTTATTTTGCACTACAGGGTTGCTATGATTTGAAATCAACTTGATCGGAGTGGAATTTAATGAGTTTCTTATTAGAATTAAGATCATTACTGGTTTTATTGTAGGAGAAGCTGTTCCTTGGAGAGGGACATCATGCCTGGAAAGGTGGAGGGTCAGCAAGAGAGAGGAAGACCCTTAATCAGATGGATTGATCCAGTGAGTAATGGGCCCTTCTGAGGATGGCACAGAATAGGATAGGGTTCAAGTGTGTTGTTCATAGGGTCGTTGTGAGACTACTTGATGGTACCTAACAACAAAAACAAGATCATTACAAGAGTCTCTGGGTAAACACTTGCCTACCAGCCAGAAGATTGGCAGTTTGAACCCATCCAGAAGTGCTTTAGAAAACAAGGCCTGGCAATCTGCTTTAAAAGGTCCCTGCCTTGAAAACCCCACGGAGTGCGGTTCTAGTCTGTAACACGAGTCAGACTTGACTACACAGACAGCAGCTACCACGACCACTGTCACCAGCTGTCACCACGGTGCATTCTCTAGAAGAGACCGCGAGGGTGAATGTGTGGGCTGCGCTCTGGGTCCCCGCCCACCGCCATCCCTGGACACATACACCTCTTTCTGCTGCATTTTTCCTTAGTAGTTAAGAGCTCTGAAGAAAGAGAAGATGAAAGAAAAAATTGGGAGGCCACATCAAAAAGTAGGGGAAACTACAGCAGCTGCTGGAGGCTCAGGCCTGACACTCTGTGTAGAATAAGGATACACTTTGAGCACCTGAAATCGTAAGCTGGGAAGGGGTCAAAAGTTCTTTTCAATCAGCTTTTCGAGAGTTTACAATTAGAAAACAATAGAAGCACTTTTACTGCTGGCAGTTGTGCGTTAAGTACCGCTCCACGGGTAAGTGCTTTGTCTACTGGGCACCCCATCAGGGACTGGTGAGAGCAACGCAGGCGTTACCAGCAGCCCTGACACTCTCTGACGCCAGTTCTGCTTCTGGGCCTCTGCTCGGCTGTGCAGTTTGCTTCAGTCTTAGCAACCTTAATTAACAATTGTTTCCCATCACCTGGGGATCAGGCCTCTGAAATTTCAGTTGGATCATGAGCATGTGGGGCAATAGCAGTGCTGTATGTAAGGCTGGGGGTAGCTCCCTGCAGGAAATTGGGATTCAGAAACTCCAAGTTCAAAATTCAAAGGCACTATAGTGGCCCAGCCCATGCATTGCCACCTCTGATTCTGCACCTGTCATTCAGAAGTGAGGAATCCTGGGGGGTGACTACTGATTAATGAGCTCAGATGCTAACAGAAGGTTGGAGGTTCAGGTTCACCCAAGTGCCTCAGAAGAAAGACCTGGCTGTCTATTTGAAAAAAAACAAACAAAAAAACCAAAACCAAAACAACAAAAACACACACACCAAACCCCAAAGATCAGCCATTGAAAACCTCTGTGGCACAGCTCTATTCTGACAGAGTTACCATGAGTCAGAGTCAGCTCAATGACAACTGGTGCCAATATGCAGAAAGGAGGCAAAGTACCTACATGTGGGGTTCCAGAGTCCACTGTTAACTATGGTCTAAACCTTAACTGGCCTTCTCCCAGATCCTGCTCAAACCAGTCAGAAGTCCTATTGCTTAAAGGACCTCTTAGAATATTCATTTCATAGAGGGAGAAATTCTTGCACCTGGGTGAAAAAAAGTGACCTGTGTTAACGGGTACAACATCCTAGGAAAGAAATGAGCTGTAGTATACAAACAAAAAGAGTTCTTTTTACTTGGGGGAAGAGAGAGGACAGAAGAAATAGAAAGAGGAAAGGAAGTGAAATTCTTTTCTGGTATGGATTACATCTCAACATCAAGAAAACAAAGGTCTTCACCACTGAGCCAGTAGGCAATATCATGACAAATAGAGAAAGGGTTGAAGTTGCCAATGCTTTCCTTTTGCTTGGGTCCACAATCAACAGCCTTCACATTAGCACGCAGGAGATCAGGATATATACTGCAGTAGGAAAGTCTGCTGTCAGGGACCTCTGCAAAATATTTAAAAGTAATGATGGTAGTTTGAAGATTAAGGTGTGACTGATTCAGGCATGGTCTTTTCAATCACTTGCTATGTATCTGAAAACTGGACAGTGAATAAGGATGATAGAAGGAGAACTGAGGCCTTTGAGTTGTGGTGTTGGAGAAGAGTACTGAATACCCAAAGGACTACCTAAAGAACTAACAGATATGTCTTAAAAAAGGTGCAGCCAGAGTGCTTTGTGGAGGCAAAGAGCTTCTTTGGAGAAGCTTCCTCTCTTATATTTTGGATATGTTTCTAGGAGAGGCTATTCCTTGGAAAACCACATGCTTGGAAAGCTTGAAGGGTCAGCAAAAGAGAGGGAGACCTAACAACAGCAACAAAATTCCTCAAAGAAACTTACAAGATAAACATCTCCAAAAAGTGTATGGTACTAATTATGGAGTTGAACCAGGTCTTCAAAACAATTGGCTCCCATTTGACGCCCTGCTGAGACTGTGCATTTCTACCTCAGATATACTGAATCAGAATCTGCATCATCACTGGGGAGTCTTGTTAAAGCACAGATTCTGAGTCAGTATATCAGGGATGGAAATGCAAATTCTTAGCAGGGGGTAGAACTGAAATGGACCTTTTTTTCACTGCCTGGTTTGTATAACAGAAGGTTACCATGGTAACCAGCCCCTCCTGAAGACAACCCCCTTCTCCCTGAAGTCGCTTCAACTGCAGGTGGTTTTGAGGAGCTGTGATTCAAAGAAGACACTGTCCAGCCAGCCCAGCTGCTAGGCTATTTTCTTACCACTCCTATGCCCATGTGTCCCCCCTCCCGGAACCATTGCACCATGGGGGTTTCAGCGCCACTGGGCATCCGTTATGCAATGTAGTGGCCCCTCCCTGGACACACTCTGCCCTACCCAGCCACAGAGCAACCAGCCTGGAGAAAGAGGAAGCCCCCAAGCCACACTTCCAGCCTTTCCTGTTGTCTGCTCCTCAGAAATCCATCACACCTTGTTAGAGACCCAAAATGAAGACCAGATAGGGATGCAATTTTTTTTTCAAGAAAATACACATTTGTTTCTGTGCCTGCTGAAGTAGAATTTTCTATAGTCTCCTGGAGAATTACTTTCCTTGAATTAAAAATGAAGCTTCATGCATTTGCAGGATCCCTTGGATAAATCTAACAGAAACTTCCTCTGGGTCACAGGAGTCTGGGCAGAGGAGGACCCCTCCTCCAACCCACCTGAAGCAGCTTGGCTTCTGTTTCTGTTATTTTAGATAGTGCAGTGGCAGGCAGGTTTGCTTTAAAACAAATAGCAGCGTTTTGTCCTTGAAAAATAGTAGCTCATTTCCCCTAGTGTTTAATTTCTTCAGTGTTTTAAGTCCCCAGCTGTGCAGTGCCCTAACAAAAAACAAAAAACCAGAAAAAACCCCCCCAAAAAACCCCTCACCTGGCAGTTTTCTGTGACCTGTTTGAGAACTGACTCCCACCTGTTCAATCCCAGCCCTTTTGGGATGAGGCTTGGGGCCAGGACTTTGAGACCAAAGGTGCAACCACTGTTTTCCATATTTCCTCCCCAGGTCATCCAGACGCCCACACAAAGGGAATCCATGCTTTTGGGCCCCACCCAGGCCATGTGCAGGGCAGATCACCCAATAAGCAAAATAAGCACAGACTACCTGTGAGGTGATGAAAACACGCCACACTGCTCAGCACAGGCTAGTCACCAGACACAAGTACATCCCCGTCTGCCCTTGCTTATCGCTTAATCTCACTGTGGAGACACGCTGTTCTCTCAGCCAAAGAAGATGCTCTGAGGAGACAGAAATAGAGCACGTGTACAGCAGCTCATTCACTTGGCTGCCAGCGCCAAACCAAGCCCTCCTGGCGGCACGGAGATGCACATCTGCCTGCCTCATGAGCCTTTTTTACAAACTCAAACCCACTCACTGTCATTGAGTTGAATTCCACCATACTGACCCTTTGGAATAGCGTAGAACTGAGACATTAGCAGAGAAACGCATCCCAGAGTGAAGCATGGAGAACTCAGCCCCTATCTGACTTTAGTTTCTCACACATGGAATGTGAGCTCAAGGAAGACAGAGTGTAACTCAAATGCAACTCAACACCAGTTCACACTGTGGATCAGATGCTATCTAGCCAGGGCATTGGACCTGATTAGCCTTGAGGGGCTTGAGATTTGAACCTGGTCTATTTGACCCTAGTCTACACCAACACCTCTGAAACACGGGGCACTTGGCCTGGGGCTGGATTATCACACGGATTCCATTCTGTTTCTACTGGAGGGACTCACACAGGGGAAAAGCCTAGACTTAAGAGAGTACTGGGACCAGAGCCCAGCTCATGTGCATGCACTGTCAATCGCTCAGGTCAGAGCTGCCCTGCTCTGCCCCCTCAGCAATTGAGTATTTACTATGTGCCAGGTACAGATTAAACACCACACACCTATGAGATATTTAATAAATACTATTTGAAGGAATGAAGTGCAAATTATATACAGGTTGTTGTTGTACACCGTCAAATTGGAACTGACCCATAGCTGACCTCGAGCAGGTTTTCAGAGACAGTTAATCACACAGGAGGAGACTACCCATTCTTCTCCCATAGAATAGCTACTGGCTTTGAACTGCATACCTTTGCACTGGTGGTGCAGTTCCTTACCAGTAAGTCACCAGAGCTCATATACAGGTAGTCCCTGACTTACCAAATGACTAACAACCATTTTTTGTTTTCTGTACATCATAGTTGGTAATACAGCCAGTGTGTAATTTTACCGATGCCATCATTCTCAAATGTTCAACTTCATGATGTATTATGCCAAACCCTTGAAGTTTTATAAAATACTGATGATGATGATAAAGACCAGTAATGATGAAAACGAAGCTAAAATAAATAAATGGGACGTCCCACTGACTTCAGAACTAATTAATGATGGAGTTGTTGGAATAGAATTCCAGTGTTCAGTTGCAACGACCTTTAGCTGTATTAAGTACAAGCACAGGCTTTGGTTTGGAAGGGAAAAGGCATGATTTACATCTGAATAATATTTTTTTTTAAGACTGCAAAGACTCATGTCTCATATTTTATGACTAATCTTGAGGGGAGTTCTGGTGGCCTAATGATAAAGAGTTAAGCTACCAACATGGTTTGAATCTGCCAGCTGCTCCACAGAAGAAGGAAGTGCAATCTCATCCCGTGCAATTTACAACCTCTGAAAAGCTATTGCCCATTCAGCTATGGATCGGGTTGGACTTGATGGCACATAACAACATATGACCAGACTACAAATATTCATGTCCGTGATAATATCTTTATACAGGTTAGCGTGCAGCCCAAACTGAGAGCATGGCCCTTGTGGAAATGCATGGGGAGCCAGGAGGATCTGTACAAAGAGGTGACAGCTGGCCTCTGGTACAGCTGAGAGGTCTGCCCAAGTGGGAGAGGAGAGACTGGGGAAGAAGCAGCTGAACGCCTACTGAGAGCTCTTTATATCTCATTCAAACCTGAGCAGTTCTCTTAGGAGAGGCAGACATTGTTATTTCTCTTAGTGGATGAGGCAATGCAGGCTCAGGAAGGTTAACTGACTAGTACAAATACCACATAGCTCTAAGTGGCAAAAGATTAGACTCCAAAGTCCAGAGTTGTTAATCTCTATTCCAGACTCATGTTTTCTCCATAGAAGAGGGCAAGAAGAGGTCACATCAGTGAGTGCAGGTGGCTTTGTTGTGATGTGGAAGCAGGTGAGTAACCATGGCACGCATGGCGCTGCTTCGTGGAGAGCAGCAGTTACTTTCAGAGGCAGAGAATCCAATAGTCAAGTGCAGGTTTACTTGTTCTTAGTTACTAGCCTGTAGTGAGTGATAAGTAAGACATCCGCTCTATTACTTACTGATGATGGGACCATGTACCCATCATGTGACTTGTTCTACTCAGAAAAATGGAGATGAGTGGAAATAATAACTGTATCTACTTCCCAAGGTCAGTAAGAACATGAAACAAGATACAGCTGTCAAACATATCGTGTTTTCCACATGGTAAGGTAGTTATTGATAGGTCCCCTGATGCCTTCAAATTGTGGTGTTGGTGAAGAGTATTGAATTATCACATGGGCTGCTGAAAGAACAAATATGTCTTGTAGGAAGTATTACTAGGGTGCTCCTTAAAGGTAAGGATGGTGAAACTTTGTCTCACTTACTGGGGGCATATTGTCAGGAAGGACCAGTCCTTGGTAAAATACATCACGCTTGGAAAGATGGAGGACCAGCATAAGATCCTCAACAAGACGCACTGACATGATGACTACCACAGCAGGCTTGATCATAGCAAGAGATCACGAGGCTGGTACAGGATGAGGAAAGGTTCCAATCTGTTGTTCACGTGGTTGCTATGGGGTGTGGGTGACTCAATTAGTCATTCAATCACAACCACAGGAAGTTACATTTGTGAATAGGATCTTGTTGTGTGAGAATGAAATCCCTGTCCACACAAGTGTTCAGCCATGGTGAAAAGGCCATCTGCTGGAGATGGGTGGACCTGATTCCTGACCTCTAAGGTCCCTCTTATCTCAGCCATGTTGTGGCTCTCACTTTGAATTCATAAGGAAGACATTGACCCAGCGGCACAAATCAGAAGTGGAGATATTATTTCGCAGCTTAATTTTAAAAACCAAACACCCTTTCCAGCCAAAGGCAATTACACACTGATCCACAGGAAGGCAGAAGCATATTTCAATTGAAAACTGGCAGTTCCCTCGCCGTTGCCATATGGAACCAGGACACCAGGTGGCCCAGGTCTGAGACCAATCAAGGGGTCCAATTGGAACTAAATAAAATGACCCCCTGGAGGAAATGGCTCCAGTGAGGCCCACAAATCCCCATGACATGTCATTTGGGCATGTCTCATGTCAGCCTGAGCCCCAAGCTCTGCCTGATGCCCAAGGCCTATGTTTTCCCTTGGGTGGGACAGAGATGAGTGGGCTCAGCTGTGAGCATGTCCTTGTGTCGGGGAGGAGCCCACAGGCACCGTGGAGGAGTCCTGGCCTCAGCCTGCTGTGAAGAACACCCCTGGGACAGTCAGACTCATATGGGGACTCTGCCATCGGCCACTAGTCCCCAAAGGTAGACAGCATAACCCAGTGCCCTCATCTGGCCTCAAACTCGTACTCCCTGAACTTTGGCTCCATCCAGAGCAATGGTCTTAACACAGATATCCTACCTCTCCTTCTGAACAGTTGACCTTTCCTCCTGCCATTGGAATGCAGATTACACTTTAGGTATGGAAGGGGAGGGAATGGATCGTGCAAAATGCAGTCTATAGGAGAATTTGACTATTGGGCTATTTATCAGCCACTCAAGATCTAGGGCAGCAGCCAACCAGTCTGCCTCCACTCTGGAAGTAAGAATCCAGCCACATTGATGACTGCCTCGAGTCTTCTCTCCGCAGCTGTCACAAAGGGCAATATATTTTGCACGACAAAGAACAAACACTGAGCTAAGAAAAGTAACAGTTCTTTTCTCTGCAAAACTCAGAACTTTTCATAAACTAAAGTGCACTGGAGAGGACCAGTGAAAGAGAAGGCTCTTTACTAGATGGGTGGGCATAGAGCAGTGACAGTGGCCCTGAGGATGGCAGAGATCAGGAGGGTGACACCAGTGAGGGCACGGTGTCGATCTTTTGTTCATAGAGTCATTATGAACACAGTCAGCTCAATGGCACCTAACACAGAGTGCATCGGGAAACTTCAAGAGAGCAGGTGGGGGAGGCTGGTATGAGATGCAATATTTTCCAAACTTTGTCTCCCAGTATCTTCAAAGGAACATTCTGTGATACGCTAGCATCCCTTGGAGAGTGAGATTTTGGAGACCAGTGGTGGTTTTTAGGGGCAGTGAAGTCAGTTCTGACTCCTGTGTACAACAGAATGTAGCACTGGCCTCATGCCATCCTCGTGATTGCTATTGCACTTGAACCCATGGTCACAGACACTGCACCAATTAATCTCATGGAGGGTCTTTCTCTTTCTTCACTTCTACCAAGTATCATGCATTTTTATTTTATTTTTTTCCCCCAGAAACTGGGTCTATCCTTTTACCAGGCCCACATTACGTGAGACAAAATCTTGTTATTCTTGGTTTTAAGAAGCATTCTGGCACCATTTCTTCCAAGACAGGTTTGTTTGTGCTTTTGGACATCCAGCCCTGAGAATTTGAAGCTCGGTTCTGTCATTTACCAGGTGCATGGTTTATTTCAGGCTCTGTCTTGCCTTACTTAATGGGAACGATGATATAGATGGTCCTTGCAGAGCTGCCAATATAATTCGTAGTTAAATGAGCAAACGTATATAAAATGCATAGCATGGTGCTTGATAAAGTATGTTGCTGTGTGCTGTAGAGTCAAGTCTGACTGCTAACACAACTAGGCTGTGATCTTTATGGAAGCAGATTGTCTCAAGGCATTTATCTGATGGGTTTAATGCTGGCCTTTTGGTTAACTAAATGGTTAATACCAAATACTTAACCAGTGCACCACTAGGAAGCCTTTGGAAAAATACTAAGTGCTCTATTAATGGTTATAATTAGTATTGTTGTTATTGGAATGATTTCATGGTAAGGAATTAAAGTGACTTAGAAAAGAGACCTCGGGCTTCTCTTGACAGGGAGCCAGAAGGCGAGAATCAACGAAGAGACTTTGCATTGTAACCAGTCCTGGTGGGGGACAGGAAGAAGCCCAAGGGATAAGCTGTCACTAAAGGTGAGTAAGAAGGAGGCAGGTGAGACATTCTGCCTCTACAGCCTAATGCAGAAAGGCGTGCAGAGCCTGCCCTACAAAGGGCTTTGGGGACTCAGAGGGGCCTTTCATGGAGGGTGACCAGGAATAGCCATCTTGTTTACCCTCTCACTAGCTGGGAACAATTGGTCTTCTCAGCCAGGCTATTGTCTCCAGTAAAGCAGGCATATAACTCCCATTGGTGCTGATGGGATTATGTGTTCCTATCGGGAGAGAAACAGAGCCCAGGCTTGAATAAGGGATGGGGGGCACAGCGCGTCCCCCTCTGCAAACCATCTCAGTGCAGCCATTCGCTTGATTATCAGCTAAACACAGTGAAGCCTCTTTCAAGAGAACTATTCAACCCTGAGCATTTGCAGCCTGGCTGCTTCTTGATAACTTTTCAGGGAGGAAACTGATTGCATCAAATTTGGGATGCAGTGAAAAGGGTTCAAAACACCCATGACATCAGATCTTGAATCAAAATGGCAGCTGACAATGGGCTTTCCAAACGGCTGCGCTGTTTTCATTGGCTTTCATTCCCTTTGCTCCCATCCCCCTAAAGAATGTTGGAAATCATTTGCCCTCCCTTGAACCTTGTCAAATTGGTATCTAAAATTTGTCATCACACATGCACATGCATTTACTTGGTGTTAGTAGAAAGTAGAACAAGCATACATTTTATTAGCTGAAATAAGATTAGGGTTAACTATAATTTTATTAGATGAAATAAGATTAGGTTGAACTATAATTGCAATAAATATTTCATGATATGATTTAAAAAATCAGCTTGAACTACCTTAATCTAATAAAGCACTCTAGATCAGAGAGCGATTCCATATAAGTTTTATCAGTGGGTTGTATCCAAAATAGCTTAAAATTGCTAGTCCTAAAAAAACATGTTAAGTGCCTTGAAAAGAACCAATATCATGACCTAGAGTGTTCAGGCTGTTTGGATGCAGGGCTTCCTAGCACAAGCCCAGAATATTGTTTCTGGTGCCAAGACAGGAACATTCACTATTCCAACAAACACCAGATACAATGGAGGTTGTAATTCACCAGCGACTCCAAAAGAGAAAGATGAGCAATCTCCTTGCACACAACTTAGAACTTCCTCAAACTTGCTGGAGGGTCAGGTAGGAGTTCTCGATGGCAATGAATTTCAATTTCTGAGTTAATCACTGAAGATGGCTTACTCCAAGCCAGTAATATAATGGATCCCTTTGTTGACACCTTGTTGTTGTTTGGAGTCAATGACTAACTCAACGTACAACAGATGGTTTGAAAGTTCCCATTGTGATTTGGGATGAAGCGTCTACTTTTCTGTCAAGAGGAAGAAGAGCCTCTGTGAGCCCAGCCTCACTTTTGGCGTGGATTAATCTGGGGGAAAAAGGACAAAAATAAGTGAGAATCAGTTAACTCTGCCACGGCAAGTGCTGAATGGGAGGCATCACCTTCTCAGCATCTGCACCATCCCCATTCCATGGGTAAGACTGAGGGCCTGCTCTAGAAGACAGGTTAACTGATAGGTATCTGCAAGGGGAATTGTCCACCCTCATCTTGTATAAATCTTAGTTCCAGAGGACCTTCTAGAACCACAACCCAATTTAACTTTGAAAAAGTACCCCTAGTAGCTGTCACCTCAAGTCTTCTTCTAAGGTTTTAACCCCAGAGGTTAAAATGGCCTGTGAAGGTTACAAGTGCTCCTGGGCTGGGGCGCAGTTTGGGTGGGCTGGAAGGGGGAGCAAACAGGTGAGAGGTGGGACCCTAGCCCTCTTTCAGTTCTGCTGATCCTGACTGACTAGATGCAGGAGCCCAGAGCCAGGCACAGAAGTGACAAATCCTTGTTCCTGTTGCAGAGGTCAGAGATAAGAGGTCTGCTTATAGGATAAGTCATTTGAAAATCTTATTCAAATAAGAAAAAAAAAAAGCCCAAATGCCTAAGGTTCATGAAGCTCTGATCTTGTGCAATGGATTGTTTAATGCATAATGTTATTGTTTATTTCCATCAAGTCAAGCACGACTCACAGCAACCCTATGAACAAAAAGCCTGAAGCCTTTCTAGAACTATCGTCATTTCTCAAAGTTCATAGAGTTTCCAGAGACATGTTGTTTAGGAAGTGGATGCCACTCTTACTTCCAAATAAAGCATAATATTTAGAGTTAATATCATTTATAAATATGTCTTGGAGAGGGTGCAGCCAGAGTGCTCTTTGGAAGCTAGGATGATGAAGCTTTGTCTCACATACTTTGGGCATGTTGCTAGGAGGGGGCTATTCCTTGGAGAGGAACATGATACTTGGAAAAGTAGAGAGGGTTGGCGAAGAGAGGAAGACCCTCAACCAGGTGGATTAAAATGGTGACTGCTGCAATGGGCCCTAGTGTGTCAGGAAGTGTGAACATGGCACAGGATAGAACAGGGTTCAGATCTACTGTTCATAGGGTCGCTATGAGTCATACTCAACTTGTCAGCATCTAACAACCACCACCTCACGTAAGGAGCTTGGTGGTGCAATGATTAAGTGCTTAGCACTTAATTAAGCACAAGGTTGGCCATTTGAACCCATCCAGCAGCTCTGCAGGAAGAAGACCTGGTGATCTGCTCTTGTGATGATTACCACTTAGAAAACACTATGGGGCAGTTAGATTTTGTCACTGGGGTCACTGTGAGTCGAAATTGACTTGACAGCAAAGAGCACCACCACCAACCTCACTCAGACCTGGCGGAGATGGTCTATTACTGGGCAGTATTATTACATGAGTGTCGTAAAGCTTCAGAAAGGGGAGCTATCTTGCCCACCATGGAAAACAGCAGAACTTCTGGAAAGGATTTCCAGTTTTGAATTATTTTACAATTTGAGAAAATCAGGGCCTGAGAGAAAAGAGTGATGAAGAGTTATCATTTAATGGGTATCAGCACAGTCGCCAAGTTAGAACCAACTCATCGCTGACCTCATACAGCTCTGTGACTGTAAATTGCTCAGGAGGAGAGACACGACCTTCGGGTTTACAACAGATGGAAACCCTGTTCTACCTTGCACCATCCTTACAATCTTTGCCATTGTCGCAATCAATCCATCTCTCAAGGCCCATCTCTCTTCAGAGTGGCTAACAGATTTGGACTGATGGTCTTTTAAAAAAAAATTATTTTTATTTTACATTGGTTCGCATACAAAATTTATATACACTGTGTATCGTTTATGTCCATGGTGTTTCACACATCCCTACATTTACATTGTGTTTTAAACAATCACTAATACACATCATGTTTTATAAAATCAATCATCATTGATCCATGGCTGCTATTACCCTGTCCTTTCAGGTTGGATAAAAGTCCAGAGGGGTGAGGGGAGGAGAGGAACACCAGGAAATGAGAGTTTGGGGAGTGGAGGAGGTGGCGAAGGAAAGATCCAATGGGGACCTGAACTGATGATCTTCTGACTAGCAGTCCCATACATTACACACTATGCCACCAGAGTTCCTTGGCACAGAATAGCTATCTAATAAATGCCACTTCCTTACTGATCCCCTAAGCTTCATTTATCTGGCTTTGTGATTCTAATCAAGCTATGTAACCTCTCTGAGACTTGGATGAAAGCTCAGCCCATTGGCTCTTCTGCTCCTGCTCCTAGTCATGGTGCTGGAGCCCAATCTATCAGTGGCCAGTGCCTCGGGCCTGTCTGTTTAATTCTAAGGGCTTCATCAAAAGGTCATCACCTGAGAGGTCCTATACCCTTGACCTTGGGAGGCACATACAGTGTGTGCTTGTCCGGGGCTCAGCTGCACAGGAAGAAGATGAAGCCTCATGTTGTTGAGAGTGAACTGAGAACCCTAATTCCCAACCCTCAATATCAGGCCTGGCTAGACCCACTGAACTGGAAACGTCAACAGGGAATGGAATCAGGCTCACGATTGACGAGACCGTGTGATCAAAGGCAGTGCGTGAAACTGCTAAGATATAATTTATTAATAAGGGATAAAGAGAATGCTAATTAGGGCAGAGATGGCAAGGAAGGCAAATTCCCAAAGCTAAACTTTATGGGATGCTCAAATGATTATCATTTTAATTAAAAGTATATCATCCACTACGAATGGCAAGCCACCTCATGTCACTCTGAGGACAGTCTAAAGTGCAGCTGCTGTGTCTTCTGGGGTACAGAAGCCATCAGCTGGCGAATGAAGCCCGGCCAAGCTGAGCTATAGTTCCCCGCCGGCTCTCATCTGAGGGTCTCATTGTGGATTGGCCAGGGTCCCACCTCTCCCCTCTGCACTCTTACTTTGATGAGTAAAGTCTGGCCACGTCTCCTGCTGCAGAAACACCGTTGTCCTGGGATCCACGGCCTCCTCAGCTTTCCCTTTCATTGCAGGAGCTTCTCTCCAGTTCCTGTTTTACCCACTTCCCCAGGGGGCGCTGCTGAGCCTCTCCACAGTATCATCTGAACAATTTTGCTGAAATGCAACTTTATCACCTCTCCTGCTTGGAGATCCTTCCACGACTCCTTGTTAGCAAGACCAACAGGAAATGCAATGATTTCTTGAGCAGTGCACTAAGTATTCAAGTGGCATTCTCAGTAACTCTAAGATAAATCTTAATTAACTCTATTTCCAGAAGAAGCCATCTGAGGTTCAAATGCTAAATCATTGGGACAGTCACCCTCTTCAGAAGGGGCGGTGTGAGGGTGTGAAACAAGGTCAGTCAGGAACTCATTCCAAAGTTTGCCGTTAGCTTCTGTGACTCCTTCACACCCTCCTTTCCTGCTGCCTCAGGAACTGCATTGCTCCTTCAGCAGTGTTAAGCTCCACATTAGGGTCCCTTTTTGTGGCCCAGACCCAGTGCACCATCTAGGATCCCCTGTATCACTTCACCTGTGTAAAAACTGCAAGCCAGTCCCTACCCACCCTTCCCTAACCACCTGCCAGAGATCTCCTCCTCACTGCCCAGGCAGGGTCATCTGATCCCTTCTGTGTATTTTCACACCTCTCTGTCTCACCTCCTTTGCTACTCTATCTCCCCTAGTCATCCACTTCCCAGGAGGCAAGGACTGAGCTATTCACCGTGGCAGCCACAGCCCTAGGGCAGTTCCAGCCAGAGAACAGGTGATCAAAGTCATTGACCAAAGTCATGTAAGCAACAATGAGCCACATATTGCCGGGGGTGCTGCGGAGAGAGGAGAAAACAGCACAGGATAAGCCTCTGTTCTCAGAGAGTACGTGGTCCAGTGAGAGAGATAGGTGAGAAAGAAGGAAATGAGCAAGTTGAGAACAGAGTGGGAGAAAACCTCTGAAGAAGTAAAAATTGACGTGGTCAGGAGTAACTGGAAGGATAGATGAGGAGGAACATAAGATGGTATTGCATGGAAAGAGGCCTGAATGAAGAAAAGGAACCACCTGGAAGGGGAACAGCAAGTGCAAATGCCCAAGGCAGGGGCAAGGTTGATGTGACCAAGGAATAGGGAGAAGGTGCCAGGGTGGGATAGAGAACAACAAAGCTTGTCGCTGACACGTCAGCATGAGGGAGGCCCAGGAGGACAATCATTGTAAAGGTCACTAGAATCTGTGACAATGGGCTCATCTCTTACCCAGCCCTGCAGGTAAACACCAAAAGAAGCAGAAATCTCTGGAAGGTACACCCTGACGTCAGAATATGTGCAGAAGGGGTCAGCTGATGACTGTCTTGGAAGAATGGAAGAATTGTCTGCACTAGTGGTTTTCAGCCCAGAGGTAACCTTGGGCCCTTGGGACAATCTAGTAATGTCTGGATACGTTTTTATTGTTATAGCTGGGAGGGCTGGTGGTACAACTGGCCTCTGGTGGATAAAGGCAGGGATGTTGATAAAACTTCTATAATGCATAGGAACATTGACCCCCACAAAGATTTATCCATCCTAAGTGGTGCTGAGGTTAAGAAATGTTGGTGTGCACTATGCAATGGAATGCTGACCAGGACTGATGGGCAAGCTCCATTGCCAACAGCTGGCTCCATCTGCTCACAAGATTCATGTTCAGATCTACTGTCTCACTTCCTCCTCCTCCTCCTCCCCAAGAGACCTTCTCATGACAACAGAGACCAGGTGGCCTTCACTAGCCCCTGCTGGATGAATTCAGGAGCCCCACTCAGCCCCACTTGGGGAGAGTATGAGCCTGCAATTTGTAACTAATGTGGTCAAAGAGCAATGAACTTAGAATCCACAGAACTTATACCATTGAGTATAAGTTATTGCTATCCCCAAACATTGGAAGAGTTCCCTTCCAACTGGCCTTTCCCGGGGTCTTCTGCACAAAAGCTAGGGAGGTGGAATTTCTTCAAGCACAGTAGGAATCTAAGACAAGTGATAAGTCTCATTTATATGGGGCAGCACCCTAAAGTTACCTTGCTGTATTATGGGAAAGAGTGGTCTGCAAGCTCTGGCCACTGTTATTCAGGGTTACATGGCAACCTCAGCAGGGAGGCAGGGGACTTGGGGGGAATCTTGGCCTGATGAGTGTCCTGCCCCCTTCTAGGCCTCAGTTCTGTGAAGTGGTAATGATAATATTTACTTTGTAGGGTTGTTATTTTCTAGAAAAGTCCATCAGGTTCACTAAAGGGGAGGGTCATTGTCAATGAGGGAAACCTCCATGAGATGAACTGGCTGGGGCTGCAATAATGGGCTCAGACCTGCTGGCGACTGTGAGGGTGGTACAGAGCCTGGCTGTGTGTGACTGATTTGGTTTCATTATGCAGGAGGTCACCATGAGTCAAAGCTAATTAACAGCAACTAGCAGCGATAGGGTTGTTGATGGTGATTAATGATTACATACTGTAGCAAGTATTGTTGTTATTATCATAATGTTTGAGCTGAAAAAAAAAAAGCTTATCAATCACTCCGTCCAACTCCTTCACTTTATAGATGCAGAAATTGAGATTCAAAGAAACTAAGAGACTGGCTTCTTCTCTGGGCTTTGCGGGGTGGGGGAACACATATTCACACAGTTGTGATGAAGAGACTGAGGAGAAATTCAAACCCAGGCATGTCCAAAGGTTGAGCCCTTCTGACTGAGCCAGTGCTAGCTGGTGCCATGGACGCCATGGATGGTCACCCCAGCTGTCCTGCCTGTGAATTATGTATCCTTGGCCAGACGCAGTACCACAGAGTGGACACACCTCCTTTTAAAGAAGAGCTTTAACTGGCTCAACTTTGCATTTGCCTGGAACTGGGTCTGTAGTATGTGTTCTCACTCAAAAACGCCTTCCACTTAAGTGTCTCCTTCCACACAGAGTCTAAAGAACTAGGTTTGGGCAAATGGATTTGGCAAAGGGCTGCAACCGAAAATAGAAATATGAGGTAGTCTGCTCGCATAAAGATTTGCTACCTTGGAGCCCTTAAAGGACAATTCTATTCTACCCCAGAGTCTCTATGAGTTGGAAGTGACTTCATGGCAGCTATTTCTTTTGGTCATAAGAACAAACATTAGAATGGCCGCCTGGGGTTTCCAAAGCTGTAAATCTTTGCAGAAGCAGACTGCCACACCCTTCTCCTGCAGACTGGCTGGGGGGTTCTGATCTTGGACCACTGTCGCAGTCGATGTGTCAATTCATCTCATTGAGGGCTTCCTCTCCTTTGCTGTCCTGCTTTCCCAGCGTGAAGTCTTTTACCAAGGATGGGCCCAATGTGCCCTCCTGACAACATGTTCTAAGTATGTGAGAGGACGTGTCACATCCTCGTCTCTAAGGAACGGCCTAGTTGCACTTCCTCAGATGCAGATGTGTTTGTCCATTGAACACTGTTCACCAATGCACTCTTCAAAGGCCTCGATTCTTCTTTGGTCTCCCTATTGAATGTCTAACTCTCACATGAATGAGGAGTACTTGAAACCCATGGTTTCAGGCATAGTATCTAGCAACATCCAAGTCACCACAGAATCACAAACTGGCAGATGAAAGATGGCATTAATAATAAGACACACTCATTCTCCCTACCCCCCATTGTAAAATCTCTGAGATTGGGATGTGTACTAATTTAACTTGAAGTTCTTTCCCTTAAAATGAAATAATGATAGTTTTCCATTCAATGACATCTTAGATTTGATGAAATATGGCATGTCATTACTGCAGAACGCCCTGTGGATTCCAGACTCATCAATCACAGTAGCTTTTCAACAGCTCTCCTCGGTGAGAGTAATAGACATCACAAACACAAACAAGTGGAATGGAATTCCTGATCCACCACTCTGCCTCAATCTCAGTAAAAGGCAATTCCGTCATTCAGGCCAAACCCCTGGCATCGCCCTTGACTCCTCCCTTCCTCACATAATCTCCAGCCAACTTATCCAAACTACCAGCAAATTTTGTTGGCTCACTTCAGCCTGAAGCTCGTATGTAACCAGCTCCCACCAGCTCCATTTCCATGCCCCTGGTCCAAGCCGTCCTCATCTTCAGCCAACTATTGCCGTCAACTCCTTACTGGTTCCCCTGCTCACCTACAGCTTCTGCTTAAGGCAGTAATCAAAGTCAGCCTGTGCTGAGAGGAACACTTCAGCCATGTGTGACCACACCAGGCTCTCCTGATCTCTCCAGTTCCCTGCTGGCGTAATTTCCTGTCTTATTCCAGCTTGCTTTTTCAGAATCAACACTTAGTGATATTATTCTCAGAAGTTCATAGGTGTTACAAAGATTCTCACCACTGGGCCTATTGGCAGCATTATAATGGATGGTGAAGAGATTGAGATTGTTCACAGTTTTGGTTTGCTTGGCTCCACAGTCAACACTCTTGGCACCAGCAGCCAGGAAATTAAAAGATGTATTGCAATGGGAAAGTCTAAAGTGCTGAAGTGCAGAAATGTCAGTCTGGAGACTAAGGTGCATCTGATACAGGCCATGGTCTTCGCAATCACTTGCTATGCATCAGAGAGCTGGACAATGACTAGGGATAATAGAAGGAGAATTGATGCCTTTGAGCTGTGGTGTTGGAGAAGAGTGTTGAATATACCATGGACTGCTAGGAAAACCAACAGGTTTGTCCTGGAGACGGTGAAGCCAGGCTGCTCGTTGGAGTCAAGGATTCAAAAGCAGTATCTGACATACTTTGGGCATATTGCAAGGAGGGACCAGTCCTTGGAGATGGACGTCATGCTTGGGAGGGTTGAGGGACAGCACAGGAGAGGACGACTCTCGATGAAATGGACTGATTCAGTGACTGGGGTAATGAGGTTGGGGGTGTCGGAGATGGTGAGATTGGCACAGGATATGGCAGAGTTTAGGGCTGTTGTACATAGGGTAACTATTAGTCGCAGGAGACTTGACGGCACATAACGACAACAGCACTGTGTTAGGTAGTTAACTGAAAGACTGGCAGTTGGAATCCACCCAGAGATATCTTGGTAGAGAAGGCTCGTGATCTACTATGGAAAAATCAGACACTGATAGACCTATGAGCACAGTTCTACTCTAACACACATGGAGTCACCACAAATTGGAGTCAATTCTCTGGAAACTGAGTTTGGTTTTGTTTCTGCATGAATGTAGTCTCTTTTCATTCTCTTCCAGAATCTAAGCGCAGTTGAAGGCAAGATTTCTGTTACCATGAGTCAGAACTAGCTCAATGGCAACTAACAATAATAGTGTCGATATTAATCTATACAGTATTGAAAGAGCTAGGCTATCACTTTGAGGACTAAGGTGTGCCTGCCCCAAACCACAGTGCTTTCAATCACCTCATATCCATGTGGAAGTTGGACAATAAGTAAGGATGACCGAAGAACAGCTGATGCTTTTGAATTGTGATATTAGTGAAGAATACTGAATATCCCATGGACTAACAAAAGGACAAATAAATCTGTCTTGAAAGAAGTGCACGTAAGTTGTTCCTTGGTGGTGAGAGTGGCAAGATGCCATCTCATATACATTGAGCATGTTATCAAGAGGGGCCAGTCCCTGGAGGGGACTAAGCAAAGAGTTCTCAAACAAGAGAAAGACCCTCAACGAGCTGGATTGGCTCCATGGCTGCAACAAGGGGCAGAAACATAGCAACAATTGTGAATATGGTGGAGGGTTGGGCTAGTGTTTCGTTCTATTGTAGGCTTGCCATTGCAATGAAATGAACTAGATGGAAACTAGTAACAACATAAAACAGCACCTGGTAAGTGCTCAAAACATAATCTACCAAATGAGCCATTTCCCACCAGAGGGTGCTTTTGAAGGATCATTCATTTGGCTTTGAAGTCAGACAAACTTGAGTTTTAATGACAAACTCACTGCTGTGTGGCTCCGGTGACTTAGGAAATGAATTCAAACGCTGTAAGACTGTTTCTCATCTGCATAATGGGAATTCTTTTGTAGGGCTGTTATGAAGATTAAATGAGTTCAAGTGCATAAAGCACCTGTCTGCACAGTGCTTGACACATAGCAGGTGCCGACTGTTACTGTTGATTGCTATTGTTACTATTGCTGTTACTGTGATTTCTAAATTTAGCCGTGGAGCTGTGGGGCTTGTCAGAAAGCCACACATTTTAGTGGAAGGTGAGCTTTGCGCTCTGCAGGCAGGTAGACTTGGCTCCGAATCATCATGATGCCATATATCAGGAGTGTGAGCTTGGGTAAACCACTTAATCCCTCAAAGCTTCAGTTTTCTCATACCTTAAACAGAGGTAATGACCACATCTGTTTCACATTAAGTTGTGAAGACTTCTGGCATCAATGGTAGGCACATCAAGCCCAAAGCCCACAGTTGACTATAAGCAAATATTACCAAGAATTACTGTCCATCTAGGGAGCTCTGGTTGCCCAGTGACAGGAAGCTGTGCTGCAATCCCGAAGGCATGCAATTTGAGGCTACCAGCTGCTCCACGGGAGAAGGATGGACAAACTCCTCCTGTGGATTGACTGTCTCTGAACACCCACCAGAGGGTCAGCTATGGGTCAATTCTGACTCTACCATACACAACAACTCCCCATCTATCTGATCTCTTCCCTGATTGTTCCCCAAATCTTCCCCAGTCCCAGCTCCCAGGGCTCAGGACACTAAAGTTGAGCCACACATAGGGGAAAGGGCTTGCCTTTGTTTCTCTGAAACCACACCACCTCTGGGCAACAATTACAGTGAGACATCTCAGTACCCACATCTGCCTGGACATCGTGAGAATGCGGATCCCTAGGACAGGCAGCTCCTTGTCCTGCCTGTCGCCCAGTTCCCCACTCTTCCTGAAGGTGATTGTGGTAGTGAACTGACAAAAGGACTCAAGATAAGCCCTGATGCCACCAGCATGCCTTGCCTTGTCCTGTTGATTGCCGCTGGAAAGAACAGAGAGCAGGTACTGTTGAGTCTTCTGTTTTAAATATCCTCCACAGTCCTTCTACCACCCATCTGTCAGCTTGGAGTACTGGGGTGGCTTCTGTGTTGCTAAGGTACCAGGAGTGATGCCACTGGTATTTCTAATACTACCAACAAGGACTCCCATGAGGATATGTTTTTGTTTTGTTTTCCTCCTGGTTTATTTACAAAGTTCAAATACACTGTTTTTCACACAGAGGATAGGTTTTAAGGAGAACTTCCAGACCAAGGCAGATTAGGAAGAAAGGCTTGATGAGCTACCTGTGATCTTGAGGATGGAGCAGGATAGGAGAAGCCTCTGATCTTTTGTTCATACAGTTGCTATATGTTGTAGTTGACTCGAAGGCCCAGAACAACAATAATAACATTATGAGGCTATCATAAGACTGGGCAACTTTTCTTTCCATTATAAATCAGATCTTCGTGAGTTGGAGCAATCTTATTTAAACAGGAGAACTTGCCCACACCTGTGCCATCCCCAGGAGTTGGCAGCCTAAAGACGGAACAAAACAGACATCTTGGTGGGGGTGGGGAGGGAATCAGCAAATGTCTCCTGAGCGTCTCTGCAAATCTGTCAGATGTATAACTGGTTTAGGGGTGGGATTTCCAGTCTTTGTAATTACATCTAGTGAAAATTACCAACAGTGTATATGAGAACAGAATCAAGAGCAGTTTTCAAAAAGAATTGGGAGGGGGGGAAAAGACACTGCTTTCTGCCATAGTCCCTAAGACACAAAGTAGGGGTTGGAGTTACAGACCATGAGGGTGGAGGGATGTAGAGCTCTCAGAGGTCATGAAAACGCAATCAGCTGCCCAGCAAACACACAGGCTGATTTATCGAGGCTTTTGCACAAGGTCTTCCTCTAAATCTCCTTGTTTTCTGCCACCCTTGTTCCTTTCTCCTTCGTTCTCTCTCGCTCCTTCCCAGTTTGAAAGGTGCAGTCTGGAGTGGGGGAGGAGCTAACACTGTTTTTTATTTTTATGTTTTCTTGATGCAAAGATTATTAATTCTTCATGCCTGCTGCCCAACCAAAGGGAGTGAGTGGTGTGCACTCACTAACCTCCTGGGAAACACCTCCCTCATATCTCCTCTCTCCCTGACAAGAGAAAAAATTACAGCCCAAGCCCCAGGTCTGAGTATGAGGTATGTGGAGGCAGTGGCTCAGGGAACGGTGGGACCTCAGCACAGAAAAGGCTAGATGTGAAGGTCAGGTTTCCTACAGGCTTGTAAAGCAGGTGGTGATGATTCAAGGTTACATGTATTCAGCAGGGGCAGAGCACCTGAAGGAGGGACACTGGGCTCTGAGAGAGACGGAAAGGGGCTCTGTCTGGTGACACAGTAGGCTGAACTCTGGGCTGTAGTCGGCTCCGTTCAGATTTACAGCCTCAGAAACTCAAGGGGCAGTTTTCAGTCCTTCAGGGTCATGATGAGTCAGAACCTACTTGATTCTGGGTCAGGTTGGGTTCTAAAGGGGAAGAGCGAGGTGGGAGGAGCACAAGGCTGCAGGCACCTCAGAACTTGCTTCTGCTCCTTCTTCATGCCCAACTCCCAGACCAGCAACCCATACACCGCAGGTGAAGGAAAACAGGTCATGCCCATGTCACACAGACAAGGCAGGTCCTGAAGCTGGCCTGGAGAGAGAAGGTGGGACAGAAGATTTAACCCTAAGGCAAATTCAGGGTTGTAGTTTATATGCATGACCAATTCAAATGCACACAGTTCGAATCCACCAGCCACTCCATGGCAGAAAGATGGACAATCTCCTCCCGCACATTTTTTTTTTTTGTTTTTCAGGTTTGAGGTGATTTCTGTTTCTCCTAAGAATACCAAAAAGCTGTCACATGGGGCTGGAAGTGAACTACTGTTTACAGAGTAACTTCACGGTTTTATAGTGGAGAAATTGGACAAAGGCAACATCAATTTCAGTCGTGTCTGGTATTGCTAGCATGTGCCTGTGAGATGATGAAGTGAGATGTTGTGAAAAATCACACGTTACCTCTGTGACCTCCCTTCCCTAAAGTGGACTGAGAGAAAAACATCAGGTGAGTCCTATGATATGTCTGACTTCTCCAGTACTCCTTCAAGCTGGCAGCGTCATTAAGCACTCACGAAGTCCAAGAAACTAGCGCAGCCAAGAAAAGGTTTTTAGTTTTTTGTTTTTTTTAAAAAAATTTTTATTTTATTGTTTTTGTGTGAGTGTACCGTCAAATCAGATCTGACTAGTACAGGAGGAGATTGTCCCTCCTTCCCCGGCAGAGCATCTTGTGGATTCGAATCGTGCGCCTCTGGGATTGTAGTTGCAGCTCCTTACCACTAGGCCACCAGAGCTCCCCTCAAGAAAAGTTTTTCCTTCTTCAAAAATTCATCCACAGATCAGCAAGATGGGTCTTCCAGTCAGAAAGGCAGCGAAGTTGTCCGTGAGGCCTCTAAGTAACGCCTAATACAGTGCCTTAGGTTCCAGCCACTCCTGTCCTTACTCTGTGTGCTCCATGGCAAAGATGGGCCTCAGGGCCCTGCAACAGGTTCCCCAGCCTCTGTCTGGATGCTGTGGCTCCAGATACCATGGACCCTGTGGCTCGGCTTCCCAGCGTGAGGCTGGGTGCTGCTGCTCTAATGTGTCAACTGAAAGATATCTGGAGAATTATCTTCCTCATCTGTAAAATGGGTACAAAAAGTATTGACTTTTAAGGAAAGAAACCCTGATAATGCAGAGGCTTGGGTCTTACTGCTAACCAAAAGTCAGTGGTTTGAATCCACCAATGACACCATAGGATAAGGAAGCAGCAATCTACTTCCGCAAAGATTTGGAAACTCCAGAAGAGTTCTATTCTCTCTTACAGGGTCACTGAAGGTTGGAATTGCTCTAACGGCAATGGGTTTTAATTTGGTATCCCAAAACATAAATCATTTGCTGGTTTGTTATCCTAGACTGGCTTGCGTGTTGCTATAATGCTCCAATATTATACTACTGTTATTTGAAATACTAGCAAAGTCACCAATGGTGCACAGAGTTCAGCGGAGCTTTCAGTGTCAGACAAATAGGAAGAAAGACCCAGCAATCTACTTCCTAATGAAAACCTAGGAATCACAACAAAACATTGTCTAGAAAATGCCAGGAAGATGAACACTCTAAGTTGGCAAGCACTCAAAATACACAGTAGCTGTAACAACGGACTTGCACACACTTGGACATTCTGAGGGTCTGCAAATGGCACAGGACTGAGCGGTCAGCATTTTATTCTGCTCTAGATGGGGCTGCTGTGAGACACAGCCAACACTACAGCAAATGAAAACAAGGATTATGTCAGGATTAAAAGCGATTATCCCATTTGAAGCACAGAGTACATTACCTGGTCCCCACTAATGCTCAATGTATGTTAGCTGGTAACAGTAAGTAACAGCAGTGGTAATTAATAGTAATAGTAATAGCAATAGCAACAGTAACAGTAATAAATAGTAATAGTAATTAATAGTAATAGTAATTAATAGTAGAACAACACTTAGAGAGGTAGAACCTTATCCTTACATTCTCATGTGAAAGAAAAGTAAACTTTTGTCTGGTCCAAACAGCTGATCTTTGAGTTTTTGTTGTACTGTTACTTAGGGTTTTCTTTTCTCGCTTGTTCTGTGCCTTAATAAAATTTCTTAATTAGCATTCTGATTTTAAAAGTAGTAAAAGTGTTACATTTATAATAAGGTTCAACTGGATAAACCCCAAATCATTATGATAGGCTTACAGGTTATAGGAGAGATCTTTTCCCTATTTGAAATTCTAATTATATTTATATTTATATTTCACTAAAAACTATCTTGCAGAAGGGAAAGAAAAGCTTTCTGGATACATATATATATATATCTCCTTACAAAAAAGGGGAAAGGGCATGTATGCTGAACTGCTGAACGCCCTTTCAGCTACTGTAACCTTAGGGTAATCCATATGTTGTTGCTGTTGTTGGTAGGTGTCATTGAGGTGACCACAACTCAGCGACATTATGTCCTGCAGATATCAGCCCTGCCCTATGCTGCACCATCCTCATCAGCTCTGAGAAACTGAGACCGTTGCTATAGTCACTGTGCCAGTCCATGTCGCCGAGAGTCTTTCTGTCTTTTGCTGACCCTCCATCTTTCCAAACATGATATCCCTTCTCAAGGACTGGCTACTTTTAATGATATGCCCAAAATATTATCTTTGCCTTTTAAGAGCATCATCCTGTGTGCACCTTTGCCAAGATATTATTTCTTTGTTCTTTTGGAAGTCCACGGGACTAGCCACCCTGAGGGAGAAATATGTGGCTGTCAGTGTCCATAAAAGACTTTCAGCCTTGGAAATCCTGTAGGGGAGTTATCCTTTCGTCTTTGGAATTGCTATGAGTCAGAGCGGTCTATGGTAATAGCCTTGGTTTATTTTAGTAAGAAACCCGAGTAGTGCAATTAAAAAGCTCTGGAGTCATAGTCCATATTATATTGCACTACCATCCATCTCTGGTGACTGGAATCTACGAGTGACTCCAAGGTAAAAAGGTTAGCAATCTACTCCCATTAAGATTTATAGCCTCAGAACCTCACTGAAAGGTTGACCTATCTTAGAAGCACGTTAAAAAAAAAAAACAAACAACAAAAAAACCCACAAAAAAACAACCCACCAAAAACCAAAAAATACAACCCTTTCCAACAGGGTAAAAAAGAATCTTATTAACTTGGAAAAAATATTCTGTAATGACATATCTGATCAGATACTTGCATCTAAAATGTATAGAATACTTCAGCACCTCAACAAGAAAAAGGTAAACAATTCAATTGTAAAATGGGCACAGGATATGGACAGACGCTTCACCAAAGAAGACATTCATATGGTGAATAAAACGTTCAAAATCCTTAACTATCAGAGAGATGCAAATCAAAACAACTATGACATATCATCTCACTCTAGCAACAATTGTAAAGTATAACAGGGCCACAAACAACAAATGCTGGCAAGGTTGTGGAGAGATTGTATGCACACCCATGTTTATTACTGCATTATTCACAACACCAAAGAGATGGAAGAAGCCTAAATGTCTATCAACAAACAAATGGATAGAAACACTACGGTACATTCACACAATGGAATACTATGCAACACTGAAAAGCAGTGAACTCATAAAACATTACACAACATGGGGAAGCCTTGAAGACATTATTCTGGGTAAAATATCTCAGTCACAAAACAACAAATACTGCAAAACACCACTGTTATAAAATAGGATTCACACAGGGGGTTGGGAGAGAATTGGAAAAGAGTGCATAGATAATGAACACTGCATTAGAACAGATGAGGAGAAGAACTGTCCAAATGGAATACATGATTAGGTATTATATGCTTGACAACAACCTGGGACAAGACGTGCATTGCAAAATGGACTGGAGGAGGAGAGAGGAAGAAAATATACAGCAATGGATGAATACAATTTTTTAAAAATTTAAAAATTCACTAGAATTCAGTGAATTTTCTTTTTAAAAGAGTAGAGCTATAGTTAAATGCTAGATAGAATGCTAACTAACAAGATTGCCAGTTCAAACTTACTGAGCAGCTCCTTGGATGAAAGAACTGTTTCTGGGAAGATTAGCTCCTGTCATCAAATCAATCCTGATTCACAGTTCCCAGTAGGGAGAGCACAACTGCCTCACAGGGGTCCCAAGGCTGTAAACCTTCACAGAAGTGGCCTGTCTCAACTTTCTCCTGCACAGCAGCTGGTCAGTTCCAACTACCAACCTTTTAATTATTAGCCTCACACTTTATCTGTCATTCTCCTGTAAAGATTAGAACAACAATGCTCCACAAAAACAAACAACCTCTCTGGATCAGACTCTGCCACGTGAGGTCACTCAGAGTCTGAATCAGCTGGGCGGGACTTGACATGCACAGTAAAGGAGAAAGGTGAAACCTCTTCAAAGGGAAGATGGGAAGATCCTCACCAGGAAGTGTTGTCCACTAAGGAAGAAAATACAGGATGAAGAGAGTGTGTATATGACGCATGCTTCTCCTGTGGTGACTCTCACAGGACATCGTAACTTCAGTGGGAACAGCTCAGCCTGCCACCACTCCGTAGGGAGCAGCAGCTGTATCACACAGGTGGGCAGCTCTGGGCTGAGTTGTCTCCTTCCACCTAACTTCTCAACCTCTGCAAACACTCCTCTCCAGTGAGGTTCTCCGTGCACTAGGGCCTGTCAACACTTTTCCAAACAAGATGTGTACTTTCCACATCACTAGCGACAGACCACAAGCTTCCCTCGCTCGGCTGGCACCCACTCTTCCATTTCAGCTGGGCTGAGTCTGCTGACAGACCATGACGGAAGCATATCCTACGCCACTTTAAAGAATTTACACTGTAGTGGCTTGGGGCTGGCCCACAACAAGGCCTGCGAATTTCCCATGATCTGAAACACGGTGTTGTGAAGAAGTCACTGGAGGTCAGTATGTTGTTTCAGCTCAGCCACCAACTCGCCGTGTGCTCTGGGGTGAATCTATGCACCTCTCTGAGCCTTAATTTCCCCTCAACAGTGGGGTATGGACACCAAGAGCCTTTCTAACTCTGATGAGCTGTTGTTGTTGATTGCTGTCGAGTCAAGTGTGACTCATAGCGACTGTGTGAACAAAAGGCCTAATGCCTTTCCATAACTATCATCAATTCCAAGATCATAGAGTTTCCAGAGGCATGTGGTTTAGGAAGTGGATGCCACTCCTGCTTCCAGACCTGTTTTACAACTGGGAGCTCCACCAAACACACTCCATATTGGGAAACCATTCTGGTATTTGATATCCCCGTGGCACAAGGTTCAGCATCACAGCAAACCCAGGTTATTTCATATAGCACATTGACAAACAATGATGTACAAAGTGGAAGAGTGTTTCTCCAGATACAACAGCACTAGTTTAATTCAACAGTGGTTAAATGTCATCAAGTTGAATACGACTAAGAATAAGTTTGCACAAAAGACCTGAACTCTGTTCTATGACTAACATGATTTCTGTACAGAACTCTGTTCTATAACTACCATCATTTCTGTACATTTATAGAGTCTAGAGAGTTTGTAGAGTTTAGTGAGCTTGCAGAGTTTCCAGAGACATCTAGTTTAGGAAGTGGATGCCACTCCTGCTTCCCAACATGAATCAATCTGGAAGCTTCTGGTGAGCTGCAGTCCTATAAAATTAGCTCTGGCTTCTATGGAGCTCAGCTGAATTTATAACCCAGGAAACAATTTAAATGCCATTTTGATACGTCATTTATAGAGAAATGAATGTCCTTCATAGGGTTAATAACCCATGAGCAAATTCAAACCAGGGAGCACTACTACTAATAAAAGATACCTCCAGTTTCACTTAAATATAAAGGCAAATCTCATTTTATTGTGCTTCACAGACACTGTTTTTGTTTTGTTTTACCAACTGAAAGTTTGTGGTAACACTCCATCAATCAAGTCTGTCAGTACTCTTTTCCCAACAGCCCATGCTCACTTTGAGCCTCTGTGTCATATTTTGGCAATTCTTACAATATTTCAGACAGATTGCTTTTGCACTTTTAAATATACAACCCACGCACTGCCGTTGAGGCAGGTCCAACTTAGCAACTCTCAGTTGGGTTTCTGAGGCTGTAAATCTTAATGGAGGAGACGAATGCACTACAGTGTAGTGTAGACATAAATTTTATATGCACTGGGAAACCCAAATGTTCATGTGACCAGCTTCACTGCAGTGGTCTGGAAATGTCTCCAAGATAGGTTCTTAATTGTATTTTACACAACACTAGTCTCACACAGTTCTAAGCACGAAGAGTCTGTTAGCTGACACTCAGAGGCCTGGACACTCTCAGAGAAATAATTGTAGGAGATTGAGATGCTTCTAAGGAATAATCAAGAAAGGGAACTATCTTTTAAAGAAGCCCCAGAACTTCAAGAGACTTAAGAAAATCTAAGGCACCGGTTTCCGGATAAAAAATTCAGATCTTAAAAATATATCCTACAATGTGAATAAAGAAATGTGTGTAACACAATGTATATAAATCTTAATCTTGTATGCAAATCAACAGAAAATAAAAGGAATTTTAAAAATATATCTTTGTTTAATGGGAGAAAAATGTTTATCAACACTTCATATTCCCAAAACCAAAATCACAGGACCTCAGATTACTAAGAAGAAAATAACACAACTTCAATTTCCTAAAGAAAATAACCGTATCTCAAATTCCTAAAAACAACAGTACCTCAAATTCTAAAACAAGAAACGTAGTACTTCAAATTCCTAAAAACAAAACAAGAGTACCTCAAATTTCCAAAACAAAAAACAGTACCTTACATTTCTAAAAACAATACAGCAGTACCTCAAATTCCTAAAAACAAAACAACAGTCAGGCTTCCTGGACTGGTTGAGACTGCAGTATTTCTGAGACTAATATCCTGGGACACTCTTCCAACCTTGACCTAAAACTAACCCCGGAGTTCACTTGTGGCTGAATAACTGGCAAAAAAAAAAAAAATTAATAGATTTAATCTGTAAGAATTTCACTCCTTTAAAATAAGTTTACCCGAGGAAGGGCAAGGGTGAGGGGGTGATGAAGGAAATGGAAAAAGATCTTGTGTGGAAAAACAAGGTATTCAAACTTTGTAAATAAATCAGTATAAAATAAAAAAATTTAAAAAAATTACCTATATAAAACGAAACAGACAATATTTACTTAATAATTAAATATAAACAAGAATGTGAGAGGTCGGGGAAATTAGATTAATAAAAAGAGAACAACAAGAATGAAAACAGTGAGAAAGTTTACACACTGTGAGGAATGTAACCAGTGTCACTGAACAACCTGTAGAAAACTGATGAATGAGAACTTGAACTGCTTTGTCAACTGACAACAAACACACCATCAAAATATTGTTTTAAAAATATATACTCTCGCTTGGTGGTCTGAAGGCCTGGTCTTCTCCCATAAATATGAAAACCTTGTATGGCAGTTCTACCCTGTGGGTAGAGTATGGGTTCAGTATGATCCTGATTCGACTCTTCAACACCTAGCAATAGTGATGCAGCAACAGTAAGGAGATAGGAAGCCTCCTGCCTTTTCAAAACCATTTACCTCCTGTGTAGCCCTTTTAGGCCAAGGTTCCACCAAAGCCTGGTGCTGACATCAGCTCACTGTCTCCACAGCAGGCAGCCCTGGGAGCTTGGACTTGCTCAATCAATGAAAACATCAAGTGTGCCAGACATGTCTGCCTCACTCTGAGCCCACCGAGGAGCTAGGGGTTCAGGCATGGCGCCGGACCATCTGTCATTAGGCACTGCTGTTAATTGCTGTGTTAATGAACAAGGCTTGAATTGGAAGCATGGAATGCACACACAGATTTAGATAAAACTTCCTCTGTACTGTGTCTTGTCCCCAAACAATGTGGCATTGTCTCAGGACACAAAAGTAAAAGTGATTGAGTGGTGGGGAGGACATGAGATGGTGCGTGACCGAGTCAGCAAATATCCCGAACAGCAAAAGTTGCCAACTTTTTAAACCCAGCACCTAGATGTCCCTCTTCCATCTGGCCACTCACCACACACTGGTCATATGGTGGATACTGGGTAGAATGCTGTGCTCCAGAGATGACAGGGATGTGCGTTATACTTTTAGGGGTCTCAGCCTGCCAGGAGAGACAAGCTAGCTGGACAAATGCAGCAAATGCAATATGACTATGTTAGAAGAGAGGTCAGCCGATGTCACCAGCCTGGGATATCAGGGAAGGCTTCCTGGAGGAGAAAAGAAGACCTGAGCTAGATTTTTAAGGAGAAGCAGAAGTTATGCACGGAAATAAGTGTAGGAGGGTGGCACAGCCAGAGGGAGCAGTCAAGACTCTAAGTCAGAAGGTACGAAAGAATATCCATCCACATTTGGGGAAGTACAAAGAGTTAAGGATGGTAGGGCCCAGGCATGTGATGGAAGGGAAGGATGAGGAAGGTGAGAATGATGGAGGGTAGCAGAGTGCACATGGTGGAGAGCCCAGAAGAGGAGGAAGTCCACAAACGTTGCTCAAGCTCTCCTCCTGTGCAAGGGGTGGGGCTAGGTCTCCTCAGATCCCTGCCCAAAAGAGAAGACAGGTGACGGCACAGAGCATTTCAGAAGGACATGTAGGCATAACTCATTCTATCTCAGGGAGCTCTGATGGTAAAATGCTGACTTCCAATCTTAAAGGCACACAGTTCAGACCCACCAGTCGCTTGGCAGAAGGAGGGACAATTTTCTCCTGTGTGATTTACTGCCTTTGAAAACCTGCTGGAGGGTCAACTATAGGTCAGTTCCAACTCAATGGCACACAACAACAACAACAACAACAGTTGTGTGCCGTTGTGACAGTGTCAACTCATCAAGACACCATGTGTACAAACAGATCAAACACTGAGCAATCCTGTGCCATCTGTAGTTTCTGCAGTGATTAAGTCCACTGCTGGAGGAAGTGTGTCAATCTATCTTGCCGAGGGTCTTCCTCTCTTTTACTGACACTCTACTTTTCCAAACATGATCTCTTTTTTCAGGGACTGATCCATCCTGAAAACATGTAAAGACAAAAATCTCATATTCTTTCTTCTAAGGACCACTCTGACTGAACTTCTAAGACTTACTGGAAGCCCATGTTATATTAAATATTCTTTGCCAACCTCACAAATCAAAAGCACCAATTCTTTAGTCTTCTTCATGGTCTGATTTTCATGTTCATGCGAAACAATCGAAAACTCTGTAGGTAAACCAGTGTAAAATAAAAATAAAAATTAATTGGAAGAAATAAAATAAACAATAATAAAACAAGTGAATAAGCAAAGCACTCCTTAAAAAGAGAAACAAGGTAGAAGGCATCTCACTCCCTCATTTCAAATCCTACTACAATGCTGTGGTGGTCAAGACAGAGTGGTACTGGTACAATAACAGACACATAGATCAATGGAATAGAATTGAGAACCCAGAAATCAGCCCATCCACCTATGGTCAACTGATTTTTTACATAGAAATTAAATCAGTTAAGTGGAGAAATGACAGCCTTTTTTTTTTTTTAAATGACAGCCTTTTAAACAAATGGTTTTGGCAAAATTGGAAAACTATTTGCAGAAAACTCAAACAAGACCCACACCTCACATCATACAAAAAAAGCAACTCAAAGTGGATCAAGGACCTAGGTCTAAAACCAAGGACTAGGAAGATAGTGGAAATGGTGTCCCTGAAAGTAGACTTGGAAAAAAAAAATTGGTATTGACATGTCGGATAAGGGACTTATATCTAGAATTTATAGAATACTCAAGCACCACAACAAGATAAACAACCCAATTGCAAAATGGGCACAGGATATGAATAGACACTTCACCAAATAAGACATTCAGATGGTGAAGAAACACATGAAGAAATGTTCAAAATCTCTATCTCTGAGATGCAAATCAAAACAAGGATGAGAGATCGTCTCACACCAGTAAGAATGGCAAAATTCAACAGAGCAGCAAACAACAAATGCTGGCAAGCTTGTGGAGAAACTGGAACCCTTATTTACTGCTGGTGGGGGTGTAAATTGGTGCAACCATTATGGAAGGCAGTATGATGCTTTCTCAAAAAGTTGGAAATAGAAATACCATTTGACCCAACAATTACACTTCTGGGAATATACCCTACAGAAACTATAACTGCCACCCAAGCAGATATATGCACACCTATGTTTATTGCTACTTTGTTCACAATAGCAAAGAGTTGGAAACAACCTAAGTGCCCATCAACAAACAAAAGGATGGAGAAGCTGTGGTATATTCACACAATGGAATATTATGCAGCACGGAAAAACAAAGAACTCATGAAATATTATACAAAATGGGTGACCATGCAGGACATTATGCTGAGGGAAATATCTCAGGCACAAAAGGGCAAATACCGCATAATGCCACTGTTATAAAACAGGACTAACATAGGAGTTTGGGGGACACTAAGATGGAATAAATAATATAAATGGCATTGAAACAGATGAGGGAGAGACTGTATAAAAGGAATATATGATTAGTTATTATTGGCATGACAAGAGCCCAGAATAAGAATCGGCATAATAAAGTGGTCTGGCGGAGGACTGTGTAACAACGAAATAACTTTTTTTAAAAAAGTGAATTGTAGGGGAGGGGGGCAGAGAGGAAAATGTGCAACAATGAATGAATGGAAATTCAAATTCTTTATAAACTTTCATTATCATCTCAATTAACCCCCCTCCCCATATACACAAAAAAAGAAAATACCATGGATTGGGTCAGATGCATCTTAGATTCTAAAGTGACACTTTGACTTTCTAGCATTTTAAAGAAAAAAAATTTGCATAGTGCATTTTATTATGATTTATTGCAGAGGTCTCAGACTAAACTCATAAACTCTCCTAGATATGTCTAAAGAAATCAGCAGTCTGGTAAGTGACAGAAGGCCTTTCTGTAAAGGAAGAGCTGGACTTCTACCTCTGGGCATCACTTGGACAGATGAACTGGCGTTTTGCCAGCTGCTTTGTGGGTGTTAAAGCTTCCGATCCTATAACTGCCAATGTCTCATTTTCTGGGTGAGGAAAATAAGCTCCAGGAGTGTTGTGAGCTGAATTGTTTCTCCCACAAAGCAACGTCCAACTGTTAACCTCCAGTACCTGTTGTTAAGTGCCATCAAGTAGACAATGACTCACAGTGACCCTGTGAACAACTGATTGGAATTTTGCCCTATCCTGCAGCATCTTCTGGCATTGTATCCAATAAGGTTATTCACAGGGAGTTTTTGAGGGTCTGTTATTTCAGAAGTCTATGGCCGTTACTTCTCTTCCCTGTCTTCCTCTGGAAGTTGAACTCTGTCCCCAGTGGGTGAGCTTGCTGGTATTTGAAATGCCAGTGGCATAACCTTCAGCATCACAGCAACACACCAGTCACAACAGTACAGCAAATTGACAGATGAAGGGTGGCCAGTACCTGCAATGTGGCTTTATTTGGAAAAAGATCTTTGAAGATGTAATTAAAGTAAGAGTTTTAGGAATGAAATTATCCATGATGAGGTTGAACCCCGGATCTAATGCTGCTGCTGTTGTTAGATGCATTAAAGTTGGTTCTGACACAGAGCGATCTTAAGTCAACAGAACCAAACAGCCCCCAGTCCCGGGCCATCCTCTCACTTGTTGTGATGTCTGATCCCCCTGTTGCAGCCCCCGTGTTAGCCCATATTACCGAGGATCTTCCGGCAGAGCACACAACTGAAAGGTAAGAAGTTTGAATATGCCAGCTTCCCCATGGATGAAGGACAGACAGCTGTTAAGATTTACAGCCTCAGAAACTGACAGGGGTCACTAGGAGTCAAAATCAACTCAATGACAGTGGGTTTGCATTCTTGTTTTCTCTTTTGTGCCAACCTTCCACTTGACCAAGCATGACGTCCTTCTCCAGGGACTGGTCACTTTGGTAACATGGCCCAAATGTGTGAGATAAAGTCTTGCCATCCTTGTTTCTAAAGAACAGTCCATCAATGATGGACATCTCTATAAGGAGTAGAAATAGAGAGGACGTGCAGAGACCCAGAGAAGACGACCACGGAGAGACAGAGGCAGAGACTGTTTATAAGTCGATGAGGATTGAAAATCTCTGATGGCCACTGGGAGCAAGGACAGAGGCCTGGCACCGAGTCTCCTTCAACATCTCCAGAAGGCGTGAACCTTGCCCACAATTGATTTTGAATTTTCAACCTTTGAGTCTGTGAAAGAAGAAATGTCTATGAGCTAGCTGTGATAGCCGCCCCAGGAAACGAATGCATATGTTAGTCCTGAGAGTTGGTTCTGGCTGGACAAGTTAAAAATCCTTAAGTCTGGGCAGAAACCCTCAGGTGCTGAGGCTGCAGTCCCCGGATACAATTTCTTCCTCCTTAGACAATCAAGATTGGCTTTTAAAGCCTGTGTACTGGTTGGATTAAGTCTACCCACATTATCCAGGATAATCACTTTTACTTAAAACCAACTGATTATTGATGTTAACCACATTAATGAAATCCCTTTATAACCCAGATAAGTGTCGAACCACATCACTAGGTATTATAACTTAGCCATACTGACATGTAACACCACCCATCACAGGAAGATCTAAATGGCAGCTGGGAGCAGTGCAGCAAGGGTTCAGACCCATAGAGCACCAGACTCGAGCCTGTCTTCTCTGTTACATCATGCCGCTTCTCCAGACCTTCCTGGTGGAGAGGACAGGATGAGCAAGCGTGAGGAGGACTGGCCAGGAGGTCATTTTCTCTGCAGAAGAAAACTTGTCTGGGAGAAGGGATTGGGGCCTTGGGCTTAAGGGCTGTGATCCAACCAAATAGCAGGCTTGAGCTTTGGTGTCCAACAACCCACGGGCAAATGGCATGCCCTCTCTTGGACTCAGTTTCCTCACTGAGAAGTAGATACAGAACACTAACTTCCATTAGTTGGAATTAGGATTAAGCAAGACAATGAAGTTAAAGTACTTCAACTCAAACTCAGACTCACAGCTATCAAGTCATTTCCAACTTACAGCAACCCTTCATTAGGTTTCTGAGACTGTAAATCACAATGGCAGGAAACCGCCCAACTTTCTCCCTTGGAGCTGCTGGTGGGTCAGAACTGCCAGCACAATTTCCTATACACTGAGCCACCTGAGCTCCCTAAGTCAATTCAATTCAACCCATTGCCATTGAGTCAGAACCAATTCATAGCTGACCCTCCAGTAGGTTTTCAGAGGGTGTAAATAGCACAGAAGGGGTAGGCTTGAACCACTTGCCTTTGGATCAGCAGTGTAGCTCCTTCTCCATTAAGCCATTGGAGCTCTCCTGAGCTCCCAGAAGCACTTCCAAAACCAACTCAACTCGATGCTGTCAAGTTGGCACTGACATATAGCTGACCCTCCTGTAGATTTTCAGAGGTTGTAAATCATGAGTGATTTCCTATCTTCCTCCCTCAGTGCAACTTGTGGATTCAAACCTCTTACATTTAGGTTGGCAGCATAACTCCCTTCCCGTTAGTCCACCAGAGCTCCCTCTAAAATACTCAGGACAATGAATTAATTTAAAAAATGAAGAAAGAAAGAATAATTATGTGTTTGTTAACAGTCTTGATCATGTCCAACAATAATATTGACTATTAATAAGACTAGAGAGGTAAGTTGGGGTCAGTTTATGGAGGCCTTTGAGTGCCAGGTCAGAGATACCATTTTGTCATGTTGACTCCTGGTGAATGGTTTTAAGCACGGACATGGAATGATAGCTTAAACTGAGCATGCTTTCCTTACCAGAGTGACATGGCAGCTCCCTTATTCAGCAGATGTTTCTAGACCTTTTTCCTATTCAGGAAAATGACATCATAGTGAAAAAGTCCCACCTGGGTACATAGTGTCAGGGGTGTCAGAGTGATTGAAGACTCAGATGCCACCAGGTGCCTGAGGAGGGTCCTGTGGGCTCTGGTTGGGGACAGAGGAACCCTGGACATCCCAGGCGACGAAGGGAAGAAGGCATTTAGAGTGGCAGCTCTGCCCCTATTGCTGATGCTGTGAACTGCTTGAAAATGTGAGGCAGCATCTTCTCAGCCGTTTACCAGCGAATTAGAAGTCTCTAGAGGCCATACTTCTGTCACCATAGAAACGTACTCTCTGGACTTCTCCTCACTGTATTAAAAAGAGTGAGACATTAGGTGTCCTTCAGTGAGGACTGTGGGAAAGTCGAGGGGAGGCCTGCAAGGCCTCCATTCCACCCTGCCCCTCATCCATTCCACCCTGCCCCTCATCCATTCCACCCTGCCCCTCATCC